>NW_022900951.1:121488044-121513637 GCF_012274545.1 Fukomys damarensis | reverse complement strand
GTATAGAGGCTAACAAATTCTAAGATCTACATGGTGATTCAGAAAACTTGGTGGCCCAGAGAATCTTAAGGTATATTAACAGTCCATTTCCAAATGCCAGAGACCTGGGAAAACCAATGATTCAAAGACCAGAAGGTTCAGTGCCCAGGAACAGCCAACGTTTCATTTGAAGTACAAATCCAGGAAAAGATAGATGTACCAGCTTGAAGGCAAGACCAGGTACAAAGAATTCTCCCAAACTCAAAGGACAGTGAGCCTTTTTATTCTACTAGAAACCATAACCAGGGCTATTTTGGGGAAATTTCCTTCAAAGACAAGTTTGGGTTCATAAGTTACCATAACTTTATTTCACAGAACTAACTTTACAGAAAGTTGTACACATAGAAACACATACATTCGTCACCCCAGCTACTTAGGAGGCTAAGTCAAGAGGATTGCAATTTTGAGGCTAGATAGGGCAACTTAGTGAGTCTGTCTCAAAATAAAAAATAGCACAGAGGGTATGGTGTAGTGGTAGAGAGCTTACCTAATATTCATGATGCCCTAGGTTCAACCAACCTTCACAGACAACAGAACCTTATATATAAAACAACCAAAATTATTCAAAAAGCCAGGCGGGGATTTAGCTAGTGGTTCTGCTGCCTGCCTCACAAGTGAAAAGGTCCAGAGTTCCATCCTTGGTACCCGCCCAAAAAAAATTCTAAAAAGCCACTCATAATATTAATAATAAAGATACACTGAAGTACAAAGCATCAAAAATAACATGTAGGAAAAATTGGGTTTTGATTTCTTTCAATGTGTAATGAGTTACAAGTGTATGGGTTTTACAGTGCTGTGTAAATTGTCAGATATGTATGATACTTTTGCTGTTGAACTCAGTTCTTTCCAAATTTGTGTTTGAGTACTGAAAAGCATGGGAAACTAAATGTGTTTCTTATAAAAAAATAATGGAAGAGTCAAATAATAGGAATTGAAGCCACCAAATTACACCAATAAATTTTTTCAAGTCTTCAAATTTCACAGTGATTTTTTTTCTTTAACTCTTACCGTGGTTTTCACAGTTTTCCTCTTAGCTTTACTGCTGCTGTCAATAACTTTCTTTGGATCCGTGCTTACAATATTTTACACCAATGGAGCACCGAAAACTAAAGGCTGATGAGGAAACACAGTACACATGCACTATATGTTGTCGGGGCGAGAGCGCTGCTTAGACTGAAGCGTTGTCCCTTTGTGTCCTCGGCCAGATGGGGCACCTGACTTACTCTCAATACATGCAGGTCTTTAGATCAGATTTTCAGTTCCACCATCCAGCAAAGTTAACGCTGAGAAGATTTTTTTTTCCAATTTTGCTGTTTGTGTATGGAAAGTTTGAATTTTGGAGCCCTTCAACAACTGAGGTATCGACTATATTAGGTTCTTAAATGTAATTGTTTAAATTGTTTTATATCATAGCTGTTTAGCCTAATTTTTTGTTAGATACTGATAAAGATGGTTCAAATGCTTTCAGTGATGTTTTAGTTCCATATGCCACATTTTTAAAAGTAGTGTCTTATTATGGTATATCTTTCCATTTTAAACTTGTTTTCTATTTCTCTCTTTCTTGCATTTTTATAATTAAAAATTTATCTTTTACTGAAAAAGTTAATTTCATTTATACAGTTAGTCAAAACCCATATGAAAAGACCCTAGAGGATGTCAGTATATCACAGAAGATTCACTACAATGCCGGCCCTTAGAGAAGAATTTGAAAATGCACCTGCAACAGTCTCAATGTTAAGTTAACCCAAGCAGCAGAAGCTAAAGGGCCAAATTAACAAATCTCTCTTCCTGAAGTATGTGGGCAAAAGTATAGTATGTTATCGTGGATTTGCATTCAAAGTGGTCATTTTTAATATGGATCATTCATGTATCACAGACTATATTTTATGATATGCTTCAATTTCCCAAACTCTGCTGAAAACTTAGCTTTCCTAATCCCTGTGCTTATTGGCTACATATTTATTATATATTTTATTTTGAAATGTATCGTGAACCTAAGAAGATATTACTGATGTTTCTTTAGAAAGTCAGTATTTTAATAACTAATCATTTGTTCCTGCAGTTAACCTTCAAACTGTTTTGCTTTTAGCCCACAGAATTGTAGTATTTTATGTAGTGCAGATTATAGAGGCAAAGAAATCTGTCAGCTTATATTTTCTTGGCTGAAAACATTCTTTCCTTAAAGTATTTCCAGTTGTCTGGTATCTTGTTTTCGTTTTTCTAGAAGTATTAGCTGTGACTTTAGTTTTGCTTGTTTTAAAGTGTACATTTTCATTTGTGGCTGATTTTAAGAGTTTCTCTTTTATTTTGAATGATCTATGACTGGAATTGGTAACCATTTTATGTAAAGAGAAACACTCCCTGACCCAACTACTCAATCCTTGCTATGCAGCACAAAATCCACCAAAGCCATTGATTAAGCAAATTTGTGTTTTTGTCACAACTTCAAGAAACTGGTATCAGCAAGTAGTTTATGTATATCAGATATTGAGTTGTACAATAATCATAGACTATATACTTGTAGTTGATTTTTTTTGCCACCCTAAAAAATTCTATTTCCACAATTAGCATTATACGAAGGTACAAATGACATGAGTCTCCTTATAGATTTAGCTGCACTAATGACGAATTTCAGTTTTAGAGTCCAGCTTCTCTTCATGCTTTGGCTTTGGCATGGCCCAGTTGGACTTTGAGGGATTTCTGTCCCTTGGGACCTTGAAAGACTTCCAGAGATTGAAATTTGCCTTTCAGAGATATTTACTTGTGTGTTTAAATGGCTTGGGTTGATATAGGCAGCTAAAAAACTGACAAATACGGCTATGCCACTGTTCATGGATTTGTGGCTACCCTACTCCCCTGGTTAGTGCCACAAAACTGCCATAAATCTGAGTGTTCCTTACAGATTTCCAGGGATAGTTCTCAAACCTGCAGTAAGTTCTACCACTTGCTACTGGTCTATAAAATGAAAAAATCTGGTGTTGGATTTTGAATTGCCTTTGCCAAGGACAGCCTAGATTCTTAATCCATTTCCTGTACTAGCAAGGGCTCACCAAGAAATGATGGTAATGTGAGTGTGCAGACTGGTGCAACCAGTATGGAAATCAATATGGAGATACCTCAAAGAGCTGGGATTGGAGGTTCCATTTGACCCAGCCAAACCTCTGCTGGGTATCTTTCCAAAAGAATTAAAAGAATCATATCACAAAGATATGTGTGCACCTATGTTTATAGCAGCACAGTTTGTAATAGCTAAAACTTGGTAACAGCCCATTTGCCCATCAGTTGAAAACTGGATAAAGAAGATGTGGTTTTTCTATAAAATGGAATACTACTCAGCCAAAAAGAATGATAAATTAGATTCACTCATAGGAAAATGGAAACATTGAGGATATACACCTAAGTGAAATAAATAAGTCACATGTATAAACACCGAATAGTTTCTGTGGTGTGAATGAACTATAATAGTACATAAGATCCTAATGATATAATGGACAATATGAAATAGGAAGAAAAGGGCTAAAGGTGTAGGGAAAGTGGGAAGGGTAGGGGAAAGCTAATAAGGGGAAAAATATGAGAAAATGAAAAAATGGAAATGGAGTGTTTGTAGATGGGGCGGGGAGGGGGTTGAAGGGAGGGCAGGGACAAGGGGAAAAAATGAGAACCAAGACTTGTCATGTAAAGGTACAAGATCCCAATAAGGAATGTAAATGTACAGTATACCTAAAATGTACCAATAAACTCAATGAGGAAAAAAAAAAGGTTTTTTGCCTGTTGGAAATTTTCATTCATTTCATATTTGTTTCTGTGGCCCTGTAGTGACTTTACACTTAAAGACCTCAACATTTGAGACAGGGTCTCACTGTGCTATGCAGTTCAGGCTGACCTTGAGCTTACTGTGTAGCCCAGGCTGGCCTCTTAACTATGTGATGCTCCTGCCTCAGCCTCCCAAATACTGGGATTACAGGTGTGCACTACCACACCTGTGTTAATGATTTCTCTACTTTCCAAAGAGGATGTTGGCTAGTAAAGAATATATTATCCAATCGGAACTTAATTTGTTTGCATTTTGATTTTTAGCATATATTGGTACTTTCTGTGAAAGTAGTATACTTGATGAACCCATGATTAACAAGTCTCTTCTTGATTTCCCTTGACAATTATGAGATTGCTGGTAAATTATGTTCCAATTTTAAATTATCTTGATTGATTATTGTAAAAAAAAGGTTACTGTTAAGTATTTTATTTAATGTGGAGAATCAGGAATGGATGTTGATTTGTGTTTTTGTGTGTGTGTGTGTGTGTGTGTGTGTGTATATGTGTGTGGTACCGGGGATCAAACTTGGGTCCTTGCGCTTGCGAGGCAGGCCACCGAACCGCTGAGCTAAATCCCCGGCCCCAGGGATGGATGGTGAGATAATACGGATAATAAGTGTTCATACCAATAAGAATGAGAAGAATCTCAAATCTGTCTTTATTGGCATGATACAACCTTTTGAAGTATATATACAATGCAGAATGCTTAAGTACAAATAATGCATTACATATTACCCCAAATTGTATTTTGTTCCCTGTTTCCAGTTCATAGTGCTTAGATTTATCTTGTGAATAAATTTACTTAATATATCTTGATTCTTTCTCTGCTTCCACTCCTTGCAGATCCCTTCCTCTTTCTGTAGATGCCCTTCCCCTGTTTTAATTGTTACTATTACCATTTTTTTTAGTTCAGTTCTTAACATACAATGTTCATATTCATTGTGGGGTTTTGGTACATGTACATGACATGCATAAAGTCTTTTTTCATCTCCCCTCATTACTCACATGAAACCATATAGTATTTAAGCTTGTGTGTTTATTTCACTGAATAATTGTTTCCCTGAATTTATCCTTCATTATAGTTGAATAGTATCCCCTTATGTATAGGTGGCATGTTTTCTTTATTCATCAGTTGATGGACACACAGCATACTTCCAAGGTTTAGTTATGAATGGTGCTGTTGTAGACATGGGCATGCATGTATTGCTGTAATGCATCTTAAGGTCTTTGTAGAAGATAGGTAGAAAGAGAATAGCTGGGTGAAATGGAATTTTTAGTTTTACTTCTTTGAAAAATCTCTATCCTGATTTCCATCATGGTTATACTAGTTTACATTCCCACCAACAGTGTAGAGGGGATCATTTTTTTTACACAAGCAAATGGATTCTCTGACCATTTTCTGACCCTGACAACTTCCACTGTTTACGTCGGCATCTGAAAACCAATGTTCCACTCATTTTCTGAGATCAACTTATATGATTCCATATACTAATGAGATCCTGTAATATTCCTCTTTTGTCAAGACATCCTCCAGGTTCTTCATCCATGTTTTTGAAGAGGACGGGATTTCGTTGTTTCATGGTGGTTGTACTCTGCTGTGAACATGCACCACGTGCTTTATGAATTCACCCACTGATGGATACTTCGGTTATGCACCACATGCTTTATGAATTCACCCACTGATGGACACCGGTTGATTCCATATTTTGGCTACTGTAAGTAGGGTTGCATTAAACATGGAGATGAAGATACCACTTCAATGTACTAATTCTTGAATATATACTTAGTAATGTAACTACTGAATCAGATTTTGTTTAATTGGCACAAAATTGTACATGTCTATGGATTTTCACATATTGATACATGTGTACATTATATTTAAATCAGGTTACACACATACCTACTTAAACATTTATCATTTCTTGTAAAATATTCACATTCTGGCTTACAAAACAGCACATTATTATTGATAGTCATCCTTCAGCAGTCTGAAAAAGATGGAAGAGGATATCAGAAAATGGAAAGATGTCCCTCTTCCTGGTTAGGAAGAACCAATATTGTCAAAATGGCCACACTCCTCCTACTGATCGATGTAGTGCAATCCCAATCAAAATACCTACAGAACTAAAATACCTCACAGACCTAGAAAAACGAACCGAAAATTTATATAACCACAAGACAATACAAAAAACAATCCTAGCCAGGCATGGTGGCACACAGCTGTATTCTCAGCACTTGGGAGGCTAATGCAGGAGGATTAATCCCTGTATTCAAGACGAGCATAGGCTGGGCTACACAGTTCAAGGAAAGCAAAATTGCATGGGAAGATTCTGTCTGAAAAGCACAACAGCATGGAATCTTGGGCAACAAGAGAGAACAAAAGCATCTCAAAACCTGGCTTCAAGTTACAGTGCAAATCTACAGTGATTAAAAGCAGCATGCTATCAGCACCAAAACGTGGATTAATGGAACAGAATAGCAGATACAGAAACATCCCCAGATACATTCATCTGTTTGAACTTCAGAAAATGAGTCATCTTTCCTCCAGTGAGGATGGTCAGCTCCTTTGTCAAAGATCACGTAGCTGAGTACATCTGGAGTTGTTTTTGTGTCTTCCAATCTGTTCCTCTGATCCTCGGCTCTGTTTCTTGGACAGTACCATGCTGTTTTTATCACAGTGGCTTTTTAGTATAGTTTCAAATTGGGAATTGTTACACTCACTGTCATGTCTCTGTTGCCTAGAATGGCTTTTGCTATTCTAGGTCTCTTATGGTTCCAAATGAATTTTTGAATTTTTTCTAGTTCTGTGAAATGTAGTGTTGGAATTTCAATTGGCCTTGCGTTGAATCTGTATAGCAGTTTTGGTAGTATGGCCACTTTCACTATGTTGATTCTTCCTACACAGCAGGGGATAACTTTCCAATTTCTAATATCCTCTTCGATCTCCTTTTTTCAGAGTGCTGTAGTTTTCAGTATAGAGGTTGCTTGCTTCTTTTGTTGGATTGATTGATTCCTAGATGCTTCATTTTTTTGGATGCTATTGTGAAAGCAATTGTTTCCCTAATTTCTCTCTCAGTGAGACTTACTTGTGTACAAGAAGGCTATTGATTTTTGGGTGTTGATCTTGTATCCAGCTACTCTGCTAAAAGCGTCATTTAAGTCGGAAAGACTTTGTGGAGTTTTTAGTGTCTTCAATGTAGAGTATCATATCATCAGCAAATAATGATAATTTAATTTCTTCCTTTTCTATCTTTATTGCTTTAATTTCTTTCTCTTGTGTAATTGCTGTGGCTAATGTTTCCAGAACTATTATTGAAGAGGAGTGGTGATAGTGGACATCCTTGTCTTGTTCCTGATTTTAACGTGAAGGTTTTCAGTTTTTGGCCATTTAATATGATGTTGGCTGTTGGTTTTTCATAGATAGCCTTTATTAAGTTGTGATATAGACCATCTATTCCAATTTTTTGCAGGGTTTTTTTTATCATGAATGGGTGTTGAATTGTGTCAAATGATTTTTCTGCATTTATCGAGAGGATCATATTGTATTTGTCGTTGACTTTGTTAATATAGTGTATTACATTTATTTACTTATGTATGTTGAACCATCTTTGCATCCCTGGAATAAATCTGACTTGGTCAGGATGTATGATCTTCTTGATGATCCTCTGTATTCTGTTTGCTAGTATCTTACTAAGGATTTTTGTATCTATATTCATTAAGGAGATTGACCTGTAGGTCTTTTTTAGTTAAGTCTTTCCCTGATTTGGGAATCAAAGTGATACTTGCTTCCAGGAATGAATTTGGAAGTATTGCTTCCCTTTCAATTTCGTTGAAAAGTTTGAAGACTAAGGGCAGTAGTTCTTTTCTAAATGTCTTGTAAAGTTCAGCAGTAAATCCATCATGACCTGGGATTTTCTTGGTTGGTAAATTTTTAATTACATTTTCAATTTCACTGATTGTAATTGGTGTGTTTAAAATATTTTTATCTTCTTTGTTCAACTTGTACTCAGCTACATCATCTTTGACAAAGGAGCTGGCCATCCTCACTGGAGGAAAGGTCGCCTTTTTAATAAATGGTGTTGGAAAAACTGGATCTCAACTTGCCAAAGATTAAAACTAGACCCATATCATTAACCATGCACTAAATTAAAATCCCAAGCGGATTAAAGATCTAAATATTAAAACAGAAACACTAAACTTGCTAGAAGATAAGTTAGGCAGAACTCTTGACATTGGCATAGGAAAAGATTTTATGAACAAATCCTCAGTAGCGTGGGAACTAGCAGAAAAAAGAAACAACTGGTATCTCATCTTATTGAAAACCTTCTGCACTGCAAAAGAAACCACCAACAGAACTAAGAGAGAACCTACAATGTGGGAAAAAATTTTTACCAGCTGCTCCTTAAAAGGGCTATTATCTAGAATATATAAAGAATTCAAAACTATTAGTATCCCCCCAAATATAAAGACCTGATTCAAAAATGGGCATCTGAAATGAACAGACATTTCTCGAAGTAAAAGCAGCAAGTAAATATATGAAAAAAATCTTCCACATCACTGGTCCTTTGAGAGATGCAGATGAAAACATCACTGAGATTCCACCTCACCCCACAAAGGGTGGCTGCTATTGAGAAATAACAAATGTTGGCGGGGATGTGGGGAGAAAGGAACCCTTCTCCATTGTTGGTGGGAGTCCAGACTGGTGCAACCACTATGGAAATCAATATGTAGATACCTCAAAGAGCTGGGACTAGAGGTTCCATTTGACCCAACCATCCCCATGCTGGGTATTTTTCCAAAAGAATTAAAAGAATCATATCAGTGATATATGCATACCTTTGTTTATAGCGGCACAGTTTATAATAGCTAAAACTTGGAAACAGCCCATTTGCCCATCAGTTGGAAAGTGGATAAAGATGTGACGTTTTCTATAAAATGGAATATTAGTCATAATGAGGGATTTATTCATAGGAAAATTGGATACATATTGATATAATCCTAAGTGAAATAAGTCACACGTGTAAATACCAAATAGATTCTCTGATATGAATAAACTATAACAGTATATAAGATCCTAATGAGATAATTGACAATGTGAAATAGAAAAGGGCTAAAGGTGTAGGAAAAGTGGGAAGGGTAGGGGAAAGGTAATAAGGGAAAAAATAAGAGAAAATGAAGAAATGGAAATAAAGTATATCTGGGGAGGGAGGGGAGGAGGGGGTGAAGGGAGGGTAGGGACAAGGGGAAAAATGAGAAGCAAGACCTGTCATGTAAAGGTACAAGATCCCAATGATGAATGTAACTGTACTGTTAATCTAAAATGTACCAATAAACTCAATGAGGAAAAAAAATGAGTCAAAATCATATGTTGGGGGAAAGCTACCCTGTTTATCAAATTTTGGGAAAACTATATGCAGAACCTTAAAACTGGATCCCTATGTCTCAGTATGCACTAGAGTAAAATCCAAATACATCAAAGATCTAAATATTAAAACAGTTAATTTGAAAATAAAAGGTAAAACTTGAAGTCCAATGCACGGGCAAGGACTTTCTGAAAAGAACTCCAAATTACATAAGAAATATCAGTTAACAAATGGAATTATATCAAAAAAGAATCTCAGAAAATAAGACTAAAGAGACAACCTACAGAATGGGAAATTCTTTTTGCCAGCTATTCCTTCAGTATTTATGTTGCGAATAAAGAACACAAAAAAAATTGACCACCCAAAATAAAAGACCTAATTTTAAAAATGGACAAGTGAAATGAATAGACACTTCTAGGAAGTATAAATGGACAATAAACATGACAAAATTAACATCTGGTCACTAGAGAAATGCAAATTGAAACTATTAAGACTCCATATTACATGAGGAAGAATGGCAATCAAGATTGCCAACAATCACCATCAAATAAACACTGGCATGACTAGTAAAAAAATGATCCCTTCCAAGATTTAGCTATTACAAACTGTGCCGCTATAAACATGGGTGCACATACTTCTCTGTGATATGATTCTTTCAGTTCTCTTGGAAACTGGATAAAGAAGTTGTGGTTTTTCTATAAAATCGAATATTACTCAGCCATAAAGAGCGAGAGAATAGATTCATTCATAGGAAAATGGATACATATTGAAGATATACTCCTAAGTGAAATAAATAAGTCCCACATGTGTAAATACCGAATAGTTTCCCTGGTGTGAATATTCTGCAACAATGCATAAGATTCTAATAAGATTACTGACATTTAGAAATGGGAGGAAAGGAGCTAAAGGTGTAGGGAAGGTGTGATACGTAGGGGAAGAACAAAAAGGGAAAAGAAAAAAATGTGAGAGAATGAAAAGATGAAAATAAAGTGTTTGTAGATGGGGAGGGGAGGAGGGGGTGAAGGGAGGGCAGAGGTAAGGGGAAAAAAATGAGAATCAAGACTTGCCATGTAAAGGTACATGATCCCAACAATGAATGTAACTGTACTGTATCCCTAAATGTACCAATAAACTCAATAAAAAATAAATAAATAAATAAACAAATTAAAAAAAAAAATGATCCCTTCTACACTCTTGGTGGGAATGTAAACTAGTATAACCATGATGGAAATCAGGATGGAGATTTTTCAAAGAACTAAAACTAAAAATTCCATTTCACCCAGCTTTTCTCTTTCTACGTATCTTCTACAAAGATCTTAAGACGTGTTACAGCAATACATGCATGTCCATGTTTACAACAGCACCATTCATAACTAAACCTTGGAAGCATGCTATATGTCCATGAACTGATAAATAAAGAAAACATGCCACCTATACATAACGGGATACTATTCAGCTATAGAGAAGGATAAATTCTGGGAAAAAAATAGTGAAATAAATACACAAGCTTAAATACTATATGGTTTCATTTGAGTAATGCAAAGTACAAATGAAGTTCAACATAAAAGATAAAAAGCACGGAGATAGGTTTTTGCACATAACGGGACACACAGAGACAGGTCTTCACACATAAGGGGACCAAGAGAAGGGGAGAAGATGTAAAAACATTTTATACATGTCATGTACATCATTTTCTTTGCCTTTTTAACCTTTCTATTTCACATCAGTTATTCATATGTGAGACTGTTAAAAACTTAGAAAAGATAGTGTGAAATAGGAGTAGAAAAGATAGTGTGAAATAGGAAGAAAAAGGCTTAAAGGTGTAGGGGAAGTGGGAAGCGTGGGGGAAAGGAAATAATGGAAAAATATGAGGAAATGCAAAAAAAGTTTTTGTAAACAGGGAAGGGAGGAGGGGGGTGAAGGAAGGGGCAGGGACAAGGAAAAAATGAGAACCAAGACCTGTCATGTAATGGTACAAGATCCCAATGATGAATGTAACTGTACTGTGTACCTAAAAAGTACCAATAAACTCAATGAGAAAAAAGACTTTTTTTGTTAACCTGTTGTAAGTTATACATTCAATGAAATTTAGCCTAGATGATAAATATTTATTGAAAACTTAAATATTCCAGATGTTTTTTAGTATAGTAACTCATTTGCTTATTTTAATACTGTTACCTTTTCACAGATGGAAAACAGGCTCAGAAATGTTATGCTGTTGCAATGGAAAAAAAAAAGATAGCTGGGTGGTTTGAGGGGCTTTGGGAAAGGGACTACAGAAGTGTCAGGAAGCTCAGAAAAGGAAAGCAGTGCCTGCAGCTATGGGAGGAGGTGCTGGGAACTGCTGGGGAAGGGCAAGGTCAATGTCCATTGGATCTGTTGTTAGGGAGGAGTCTATCTGTAGAGGTGGATTAGATGGAAAGGAATAGGCAGCATTGTAGAAGGCTTGCAGGGAGTGTGAAAAGTGGGAATGTTGAGAAGTAATGCCTGAATATAGGGAACTTCAGACCATTTGTTCAGTCTCTGGCAATGGCTCAGTCTCATAGGATGGAAAAATCAAAAGGCCTTTTTTGGCCACTGAGAGCCGTTCTCTAGTTCATACTGTGGCCATACAGTATTACGGAATGTTAGATATTTAGGTTTCAGATCAGGGCATAGACAGGGTTTTCAGATTATTAAGTGTTGTAAATGAGTTGGCCCTCTGGGCCCTTTGCATCAAAAGCTGTAAAGCGCTAGAGGGCAACAGTCAGACGGGACTTGAACTGAGCCTGATTTTCATCTTTGCCTTGAGTTGTCTCCTTTAGTTTATCATAATTGTCCTCTGTGCTGTCTGTTGTAGTCCCTCGACTAAGTGGTCATATAATTTGCATTGTTTTTAGGTGGAGATTGTCCCTGTGTGTTTGTCTACTGGATTGAAATTTTAATTTGGGTTAGCCTGGGTAACAGCCGCAATACCCTACTGGAGGTGGCTGGAGATGCATGGAGACGCCTGCTTAAGCCTGAGCCAAGGACCAGACATGTTCCCCGGTCCCCAGGTGAGAGGGTTGAAGAAAGGATGACATTTATGTGTTTCCAGGTTAAGTCATAAGATTGAGATACTGAAATCTTTGAATAGATTTAGTGGGCTCTATGAAGAACCAAGGCACTGACTAATCTGAGAAAGATGGGACAGAGAAAAAGTGGCATGAATTCAGACATTGTCTCCACCCATGACACTTGCTGAAGCAGAAACTGAGGAGCAGGGGTTAGGGAAAAAATGCCCGACTGCTGCCTGGACCTTGTGTGAGGGGACTTGGAATGGTCCTGTTTGGATAAAAAGGGTTTGCTCTGAGGGAAGTATCTGATAATTGGAGGGAATGGGGCCCAGGCAGAGGAAGTTTTAGTAGGTCCTAAAGAGAGTGGAGCAGCTTCACTGGCTGCAGACAGAGAACAGATGGAGAGAAGCCAAATCTGCTTCTTTGCTTGCTGTACACAAAAACCTAGAATTTTACCCTTGGATGTGTCACACAGTATAAGAATTGTCTGTGAGAGAGAATCACTTTTCGATATTTACATTTGGGGGGACTGTCTACCAGGACTGCTTATGTTCTTTCGTGAGATACTAGGTGAACCCTGCCCAAGGTTTTTGTTTCTAGTTATGGGTGGGACATTCTTATGTAGAAGAGACACAATATGACTTCTTATGAGGAGACATATATTAGAGGCTAGTCTATTTTACATTTCCATTTTATGAGTAGATTCTTAGATAAATGTTTAGCTGTTATTAGGAAGAAAGGATTGTAACATCGCTGTATCTGTCCCTTCACATATTTAAAGGCTAACCCCAAATGTAACTTGGATATTTTTTGGTATGTGATCATTATTGACTTTGACTTTCAAAACAATTCTTTTCTAGGTTCTTCATCTCCTGAACAAAGAACTGAACAAGATGCACCGTAAAAGTGGTGAGGATGCACATTTATTGAAGATGAAAAAGTTCTACAGGGTGAGTGTGAACCTGTGAAAAGGCTCACAGTGGCTATGGGAATAATAGAAAGGATCTTTTGTATCGGGAACTGGTGTCTCTCTAATGCGGATAAGGCATTTGAGACAGTTGTCCTATCAGAAACTGAATTGGCCTAGCGCTAGATTTAAACTGTCCTATCAAGGACTCGCTTTGTAACTTTTTTTAACCACATATAAATGAAGAATTGAAAATAGCATTTTCCTGATTGATTCCATTGCAGAGTCATCCCAGGATTTGTATTTTGTGCATGTGCACTGGGTCTCATGACTGACATATTGTGTCCACTTGGCAGTTTTTTTGCTAGCCCTAATCTCTTACTTCATGGTGGTGATACATAGCTGAACAAGAGCAGGACCTACTTGTAAGAAGCTTGCAGTCTTGTCATAGGAGGAAGAGGCATATTAAAGAGCGTGAAACAGTCAGATGCTTGGCTCTCCCTTGGTACAGACGGAGATAAGGCCCTCAAAAATATGCACATTGACAAATTCTAGCACTTGAATTGTGGTGCACCATCTGATACAGAGATTTCCACCTTACTATCATTTATCTTCTTATTCCAGAATTTGTCAGTCACCAAATTAGAGGGAAATCTTCTATTTTCAGATGTATCTGGGTAAAAAATTTGTTTAGTGCTGAAAAATCTATGGTAAATTCTGAATTGAGGAATTCAGACCCAGTTTCTTAGGTTCTGATTTTACATAATCGGCAGCTATTTTCTTTGGAGGGTGAGTTTGATGATAAATTTTGGTTGGCAACTTGACTGAATTGAAGGATGCCTAGAAAACTGGTAAAGCATACTTCTGAGTGTGTCTGCATAACCAGCAGCCCCTCTCTAGTTTTGAGTTTTCTGGCTTACAAGTCGATACTGGCTTCTTAGGCTCTTCCAGGATATAGCCAACATGGTGTCACCTTTTAGCCTTGATAATTTTGTGAGCCGATCTGATGAATCTTTTGTATAAGTGATGGTGAGTCTATTAAGAATTGGACGTAAGATCCCCTTGAATACCAATTCCAAAAAACCTTGGTACTTTGAGTCCATGACCTAAGACTTTGTGTGGAAAGCCAAACTTTAAGATAATGGACTACTTTACGTGGATTTTAAAACAGCGAAAGCATTCAGGCTCTATCGGGTATTACAGGCCACTTTTAGCCAAATGTATAATGACCAAGAAGAAGCATAGTGGAAAGATTTTCAAAACTTTACACCTTGGCTGGGAAAGGAGTGGAAAATTCAGGAAGGGTTTCCTCCTAGTCACTTGCTAAAGAGATTAGCAGTAGATTAAAGGAAGGCAAATGCTTTGCACTGAGATAATGGGAAAGATGCCTCAGGTGCAAATTAGAGATTTTTTCAGGGCAGAATTGCTTCAGGATTGAACTCAGCTTGCCAAGGCTGTTTTGGGATGCTAGCTTGCCAGGCATGTGCACTGCAGCTGCGGTGCTAATTGAGAGGGCTCTGGTATAGCTCTTGAGGTGGCAGATCTTTGCATTAGCCACATGATGCTGCTTTTACAGTGTGCAGAATGAAAAAGTTAAGCAATTATGGAATCTTCCACTGCGACTTACCAGGAAAGCTTGGCAGAACAGGGCAACTTGTGGTAGGTCAGTGACTAGCAAGGAGCCCGAGATGGGGTGATGTGTATCAGAGCTGTAGGAGCTAAGCTTAGATGGAAACCTCAGAGAAGGCCACACCAGCCTTGGAAAGCTGTAGACATGTGTTTGCCACCTCACTGCCACCAAGTTTGCTACTCTTACAAAGCCATATAGGGCTGCCCTAGCCTAGAGGGTTAGTCCCCTGCTACAGTGTGCCTAGGATAGCAGACCCAAAACATTTAGACTTAACGCCTGCCCTGCTTTGTTTTGATCTAGTTTTTGGCAGTTTTTGTATAGTTCCCTGGCTCTCCCTTTTGGAATAAGATGGTTTGCTTTTTACCTGGCCTGCCACTATACCTTGGAAATATCTAACTTTTCTTTTTCTCTTTACAGGAGCTCACAGCTGAATTTGCCTTGAGATTCCAAAGATTTTCGATTTGAATTTCAAGCAATACTGGAACTGTTAAGGTTCTGAGCCTCTTGGGGATGGAATTCATGCATTTTGCTTCGAAGATGAACACAGTGTTTGGGGCTGAGGGTGGAAATCTATGGTTTGCATGGTAAAGTGTTGATCCCCAAGATGGCACTATTGGGACATGTTGTAAACAGTGGTAGGTGGCACCTAGTTGGAAGTCCTTAATTCATTTAGGGTATACCCTCAAAGTTCACATTGCAGCACCTAAGGATTTTTGTTTTTTTTTTTTGCAGTACCAGAGATCAAACTTAGGACCTTGTACTTGCAAGGCAGTTGTAGTGTCACTGTGCTAAATCCCTGGCTCTGTACCTTAGTAATTCTTGTGAAACACCTTGAATTTTTATAAGAAGATTGCTATACAAAGAGCAAGCTTGGCCAGCCCTGCTCACTTGCGCGCGCACGTGCTCTCGCTCGCTCGCTCTCTCTCTCACTCTCTCGCTCTCTCGCTCTCTCGCTCTCTCTGGTTCTGATTAGACATGTAATTACTTGTTTTCCTTCATATGTGCTACCAGCCTTTATGGGAACACATTCCATGCCAGCGTCATACCTGTGAACGTCCAAATCTCTGAGCTAAAAACGTTTCCTCTTTATAAGTTAGCTGTCTCAGGTATTTCACTCTACATAGCAAGGTAATCGTGGCTGGGCACTGAAATACATTGGAATAACCATTGCTTTTCCCTAACTTCAGTGTGCAGTTATGCTTCTGGAAGCCACATATAGTTCTGAAACGATATCTGTTCTCAGTGAAAAAATGGTAGTTAGTGGGTATCAAAACTGCTTTTTTCTCATTAGCCAGATTTACAGTATTCCAGGCTCCATCAATAGAATTGCACAAATTCTGCCCTTAAGTGACCTTTCCACTTGAGCCCCACGTGTCCTTACTCTCATTTATGCCACCTTTATCCTTTGAACCCGTATCTTTACTACCGCTTGGAAGATCTGTCATATCGATATACAAGTGGAGATTAATAGGGTACCAAGAACTTTTTAAATTCAGTTTGTTTTCTAACCCTTTTAATGTTAGATACTTTTTACATTTTGTGTAAAGGAATAAAGTAAAAAAAATCACTTGAACATGAGTAAAACATTTCAACCTTTTTGTGTGAATCAATACTGCATTAGATTTTTTAGCCCCTAGTTTTTCTTAGATCATTTCTTCGTAAGAATATGCATGATCATAAGACTAGAACAGTGCATGGAAATAAAATTGTTTAATTTTTTTGTTGTTGTTGGGAAATGAGATAAAATCTGGCATCACCCTCAAGTATAAATTTAAGCCACTTACACTTCTATGTAAGGGACTTGAGCATCTACAGATCTTATTGTGGAGGGTGCTGGAACCAAAACCAAGCCATTTTTGTATAGAGTCATGACGTATTGTGGGGACCATAACATTAGTGTAAGTAGTTATCTGACAAAAATTAACAAAAGTGGGGGAGAATTATAAGTGTTCTATCATGAAATTTTTAAATTATACAAGGAGTAGTATATTCTCTGAAGAGAGACTATGATAGATTAAATGCAAACTTTCAAACCCACTGAAACCACTGTTTAAGTGGAATAACTAATAAGCCAAGACTGGGGAAAACAATCAAATTGTAAAAATTATTGAATCCTCAGCCAGACAGTAAAACAGGGAAAATAAGAATGAGAGGATGAAACACAGCCCTTCTGGAGAGCTGGTAGATTTAAATACATCCACATAAGTAATTAATGTATCTAGGGTAAGTATCTTGAGCCATAACCACTGTGATTACCTGCTGAGTAACCTTGGCACCTTTGTCCTGACCACTGTGCAAGTCCCCTCCCTCTGACCTAAGTCCCGAGGCTCTACATGCTGCTGCTGTGTGCTGTTGCACATGACTGATTCTGTAAGGCCTTCTTACACTCTGTGGGCTGGGAATGTAGTTTGAAGGTATAGTGCTTGCATTTCTACTGTACACCAGACCCTGGATTTAATCACTACTATCACAAATTAAGAAATAATTACTGTAGTCCTTGATCTTTCTGTCTCTTCAAGTCTCCTGTCATCTTCTGCCTATGGGGTCAGTTCTTTTATATTGACTTTTCCTCAAACAATACCCATGGTCTAAAGCCCTCCAATTATACCAGGTTTTATGAAAACAAACCAGCTATTTTTTTTAAGAACCCAGTTTAAGGCATTGACGTAAAAGGAAGAAAGAATGTTTTATACAAACACTACAACAAATTAAGAGTTCTATTCATTTTAGAATTCTATATTAGATCGAATGCTGTTACATGGGACAGGCATTAAAGTAGATTTGTAGACATCCAAAAAATCAAAATACATAGAGGTGATGTGGAAAATTTGAGAAGATAGACAAATTTACTCCTGTAAGTAAACTGCCTCATTAAACCAGTCACACACAAAAAAAATGTCTCAAGTGGCTGAGTATAAATATCCTTCAGTTTATCCCACAATGTCTCATAGATGATAACATTCCTATTGCTTGTACAAATTATGAGGGTGATACAAGGGCACAATAACCCTTGAGAGCATAAACTCCGCAGCTACACATAAAGGTTAATCTACAAATGTAAAGGAAGATTATGAATGATTCATGTAGGTTAGTATTACCTTAGTTTTTTTGTTTGTTTTGTTTTTGAGACAGGGTCTCACTATGTAGTGAGACTGACTTGGAACTCACTGTGTTGCTCAGGCTGGTCTCGAACTCACAGCTATCCTCCTGCCTCAGCCTCCCAAGTGCTATTACCTTAGTTTGTACAGAGAGTTACTAGATAAAATTCAAGGGATCTGTGAACATGGATAAAATAGCGATGTATTCGCCATAAAATCTAAAATAAGGTTTTATGTATGTAGCTGCTATGGTTTAGATCCAGAATGCCCACAGAAGCCTTGTGTGTTCAGAGATGGTGTTTTTAAAAGGTGATTGAGGCTGGGGATTTGGCTCAGTGGTTCTGCCACCTGCCTTGCGAGGACAAGGGCCAGAGTTCGATCCCTAGTACCACACACACAAAAAAGGTGATTGATTCATGAGGGAATATGCTCATCAGTGAATTTATTCTTTGGTGACTTCACGAATTAATATGCTTTTAAGAGGTGGTGCCTGGTTGGAAGAAGTGTCGCTGGCCACCTCCCTTCTCTACTGCTTAACTACCATAAACTACTTCTACCATATTCATCCTACTTTATAGCTAGCAAACCATGGATTGAATCCTCTGAAAGTGTGACTCAAACCTACGTTAATATTTTGTCCCAAGGACGAAATGAAACAGGCAACAAATTCTAGTACTTAAACCTTTGAAATTAGCAGAAATGAAAGATAAATGGTATATTAAAGTTGCAATACAATAAGGTTTCCATTTGTTGCTATAAAATGAATACATTAGATTGATCACTAATTGTTAAACATGTACATACATGTGTGCATATGCACACACACAAGCACACCATGTAAATAAACTAAAATATCTCAGAGCAGAGAGGAAATAGGACCCGTTGCCTTTGAGGCCATTTTCTGTCATGTCTTACTCTTTCATGTATTAGGGGCATACTTATTCTAAGGCCTAAAGAAGAAAGGCTGTTTATGCCTTCCATCCTGGTACCCTCTGACTCTTTTCCGTTTCTTAGCATCCAAGTTTTACACTATTCTTTGTTTTTGGAGTCGAGTTACGGAGGTCTGGGTAGCAGGTATGGGTTTCAGGGGGACAAAGTTTTGGAAAGACATTGGGCTTTTGTATTTAAGCAGTGGCTTAAGTGACTTTGAAGGAATACAAACTGTTAATACAATAACTTGAAAACCAATAGGGTCATCCCAGCAAAGATTACTTACCTCTGAAGAAGACAAAGTGAAAGTGGGGCTTCTTGCTGAGCCTAAACATCTGTATGTTAAACATTCAATGAAAAAGAAGGGGCCTTGGGAATAGTTGTCCCATAGTTTCGTGGCATAAATCTTGGGTAGCCGTGCTCGTATTGGGAATATTAGGGGCTGCCACATTTGGCCAATGTGTGGTGCTTTTCACAAGAAGGTGTCATTCATGTAGACTAAAATGTGAGTGGCATCTTTTTGAGATGAGCAACATACAACATAGTGCTTATGTGGTGGCCCTGGGAATGGGTTTTTTAGATGAAAATGGGAAATGCTTTTTGGACTCCTAGGCACCTATTCTTCAGTGCTGGTCTACTGTAAGAAACTTAGTGTGGTTTCTAAGACTATAGGAACATGGGGTTCCAGGGGAAACAGTTCTACCTAGGTTCGTGTGTGTGTGTGTGTGTGTGTGTGTGTAGCAACTCTCCTTTGTCAGTGGAGGGTTTTTCCCTCTAGATTCTTAAATGCCCTAACGCATTCTCCCCTAATTGATTCTTTTTGTCATTTGCAAAGTTTAGAGATTTTATGGAAAATAATTTATTTTAAAAATACTAATTGATGGAATCAAAACTTTGCAGATTATCTCTTGGACTTTTCTCCCTATTGTGGTGACACTTCTTGACTCTTAAGGGGAAAAGGAGGAACAGACTAATACACTGGAGACTGCACTGTGGTAGCACAATGTAAGTATGTG
The DNA here is from genome assembly GCF_012274545.1 of Fukomys damarensis. Classification (NCBI taxonomy): domain Eukaryota; kingdom Metazoa; phylum Chordata; class Mammalia; order Rodentia; family Bathyergidae; genus Fukomys; species Fukomys damarensis. Next base: position 121,493,806 of record NW_022900951.1, on the reverse strand, counting down.
ACAGAAGGTGATTATAAGTTTTACTTTTCTGTGCTTCTAGTCCAAAAACAGTCATGCCTCAACACATGAGGAAATTTAGGGTTTTGACCAAGAGTAGAAATAATTCATTTTTTCTTCCTAAAATGTTTGACACTATACAACCTGCATATCTTGCTTGCCTCTTTCTCTGCATTCTCAGGGTTTTCAGAGTCCTTAGATTTGAATGCCAGACATATTCCGAGGTTTTCATAATAATTTTATGGTTTTAGGTGAGGTGTTTAGTTTGTTTTAAAGGGAATTTGTCTGATTTGTGTTTGCTTTTAGTTACTTTTTTCTTATTAATAGGAGTATAATTTTTGGTAGTTTGTACATGCTATTTGACTTGATGTTGCTTCTGTTACACATGCCTCAGCTCCAGTTTCCATAACAAAATACCATAGACTGGGTGACTTAATAGACAGCTACTTGTTCACCATTCTGGAGGCTAGATGTATACAAAGCATCTACGTGGACAGTTTCTACTGAGCGTTCTTTTTTTGTTTGTTTGTTTGTTTGTAAGATGGCACCCTTCTCACTGTGTGTTTGCACAGTCTTCATGCATGCATTTGGTGTAATAGTGGTGGGATACATAGAGGTAGAAACAGAAGAGAAAAGGGAGAGGAGAGAAAATCTGTTACATGGATCCTAGCCTTATAACATCATCTAAATCCAGTTACTTTCCAAAGGACCTCATCTCCAAAGACAATTAACATTGGGTTCGATGTATAAATTTGGGGGAAGCATTCCATCCATGGAATGCATTTGAGTTTATGCTGTGGATTATTTTGTAAAATTTTACATTATACTTTGGACACTTGTAGGATAAATTTGTGATATTTTAATGTAGTTGAATTTTAAGAAATCTCTTTGTAATTTTGTTTTTGTTATTTACTTGCTAAGTATTTTTTATCATTTGGCAAATGGTAAAATGTTTCTGAGTTATTGGTACACTTTTATGCTTGTACTTAGTTTGAAGTTTGTTTTTTGTACTTAGGTTTTGTTGAGGACCATTTGCCTATGTTTGTGTGTACACACATATTTGTATGTGTGATGTTTTATGTGTTAGGTGCATAAGCGTGGTCCTGAGCTGTGTTTATCTTGAGTTAGAATTATTTATATATTTGTTTTTATGTCATATGTTCTTTTTTATATAGTTAATGTTTAGTTTTTGTGTTTTAATATTTCATTCTTTATGGGTGTTTGTGCTCATTTTTCCTACAATATATTCATTTTGGTTTTATTTATTTGATGTTTTCTTTGGTTGTACTGTTTTGCATGACTTGCTAATCTATAAATGGATAAGATAAAATAAAAGATAACTTATGTAGACTAAGTTTGAGTGGTTTACATGGCTAAACTGATATGCCCACAAGAGTTGAAAAGTGGGCTAGGAGTGTGACTCAGTGGTAGAGCACTTGCAACCCCTACCCCCAGCAACCTCAAAGAACAACCACCAAGGGTTTGTAATAAAGTTGTACATGACTCTAAATCACTCTAAACAAAACATACAGAAGCTGCAGTACTTTTAACTGTAACCAGTATTTAGGGTTTGTATTCCTTCTAGAAACTCTTTGCAATACAGTAATGCTGTGACATGGTTAAGGCAAATATGTTAGGTTATTCTTGTAATTTCTAACAAGTTAACATTTAGCAGGGTTCAGAATCAGGAGGTCGGAGGAGGGACAGGACCTGGCCTAACATAATTTACTTGTTTCCAAGTTGTTTTTACTTTAGGACTATGAACAGGAAAAGCACATTCGTATTGACCCACCAGTTTTTCCTGATGTATGCGAATCATTTATATTCACTGTAGAACAATGAGAAAAACATGACAAGAAACAAGAAACACATGAATGCCTGTAAAGTAGGAACACCACAATACCATTAGGATAAAATCATTAAAATTTTAATGTGGACCTTTTCATACATTTATTTATGCTTAAATGTAATTTTGAAACTGGCCTAAATATACATGTCATATTAACTGTTTCATGCACTGTACCGTGAGAATTTTATAAAGGTATTGGGCAACTGACTGAATGTTTTAAAAGCATGATTTTATGTGAATTTTTATTCTGTCAAATTGATTTTTTTGATGATTTGAGTTGTCTTTTCATGTTACTGCTTTGACTCCTGTATTTTAAATATTTCAGTTGTGTTTAAGCCCTTTCTATTTTTCTATCACATTCATTAAAATGCATCATTTTAGTCTTTGTCTTCCTCTTTAGAAAGTTATTTAATCATTTTGAAAGCTGAAGAAGGTAGGTCTTTTTTTATGAAAAGGTTGAGAGAAGTTAAGTTGCTTAACTTTCAATCAAAAGAGTAGTGTCAGAAGAACATGGAAGGCTGAAGGACACCAGATTGTGCATTTAACCCGTGGCTGAGTAACATCTTAAACCCCAGTTCCTTAAAACAAGAAGGAGTTGTGACTTTCCATGATTGTGGGAGTTAATTAGGGGTTTCTTCCTCTCATCTTGCCAGGGCTCCTGCGTGCTCCCACAGTTAGCTGACCTAGGATGGTGAAAGAGGGGTGACCAAGATACCCTCTCCTGAGAGCCAATTTCCAGCTGGAGTGACAGAAACATCAAGAGCTTCTCCCTACCCTAGACCTCTGACTCCTAAAAGCCTTACAGCATGTTGAGCTCCAAAGATTAAAGGCAAACACTGCAAGCCATCTTCCATAGCAGGACTTATGTGGAAGGTGAGCAAATCTGAAATATTGATTTGGTCCAAAGGAGTTACAAAACCTGCCCAGGATGCTTGCATGAGCAGAAAAATTCCAACCCTTTAGGGAGGAAGAGCAAGTCTCCTTGCAAAAGAGTTGGTTCACAGGGGTACAGGATTCACTGGGAGCCATTTTTAGCACAATCCACTCAGCCTTTAGTGAGTTTTTTTTTGTGTGTGTGTGTGGTTTGTTTATTTATTTATTTATTTTTGGTACTAGGGATTGAACTCAGGACTTTGTGCTTGTTAGGCAAGTGGTGGCACCACTGAGTTAAATCCCTGCCCATTTAGTGAGTATTTTGATCTTTTCTGACCTAAAATATTTCTGTTAGAATTGCTAAAGTGAAATCTCAGTTTGCAATGCTAATTGATGAGAGCTGTCAGACATTATTTAGAATCTGTTTGTACCTGGTAGCAAATAAGGGGCAGAGCCTAAGATAGCTGATCTGTGTTCCAGAGAAAACATCTACACCAGGTTAAGAGGTAACTCAATCTTCATAGACTGCTAGGCTTTAGGAATACAAAAGCAAACATGGGAAACTAATAGTTAAAACTTTCACCGAGGAAATGGAATTCATGGAGTAAACAGTGCCATCTCTATGTCCAGGCCAGCATTGGAAAAATTTAGAAATGAATAATTGGTTTTCTTTTGAACTCCGCATTCCCAACTGGACGTTGTAAGCCCACGGAGTAACCTGTGATAGGTGACCACTGAACAACTGAGAACATTCCTGTTTTCGCTTATCCACATAAGACCTTACACAGATCGTGTGGAACACCAATTCCTGGGACGATCTCCCTGCTCCAGGAGCTTTCGTCTTCCACTTCAAATAAACACTTCCCATTTAACAACCTCCTTTATGTTCACGGTTTGATTCTTCAACTTAGACAATGGGCTGTTTGTATGGTGTTAACTGTTTCACTTTAATATCTTCATTTACAATTTCAAGCCTGAGTTGTATGTTTCACCTCTTTAACTATGTAGTATGGTTACCCTTGGGAGGCATCTCAGCAGTTTGTTGAAGAAATATTGCCAAATTCCTCAAATTCTTTTCAGGTGACAGCTTAAATACATGGGAAGGGATAAATTGCCTTCATCTCTTCCCAACTCCATCTCCCAACAGCTGCATTAAAATCTTCTGGAAGTTGGGTAGTCAAAAATTCCAGTTGCCACTGTTAGGAAATTGACCATGTTAAAGTATGCTGTGACGCCGCCATCACAGGCTGCATTTTCCTGGTACTTCTTGGCTCCTAAAATGACCTCATGCTCTTATCTTTAGTTTCCCTCCCACCAAGGCCACAGTGAGACAGAGAACTTAAAACCTGTTTCTGCAGGGCTGGACCCATAAAAAGCAGCCTGATCTGTGATAGGTTAGAAGTAGCTCACCTCATGAATCAGCAATAGCCCAGCCAAAAAATAATAAAAGGACCTTCCTTTCTTTGTTCTCTTCTCTTCTTTTCTCCTTCTTCTTCTTCCTCCTTTCTATCTCTGCTCTCTCTGTTCTCTTTCTCTGCTCTTTCTCTCTCCTCCCTCCCACCCCTTGAATAAAATCTCCAGTCGGACCTCTCGGTGTGTGTGTGTGGCCTAGTTGTTGAGCATCTCTATTATCTTTCAGCCACCATGGAAAGACATTGTGATTCCTGAGGCAAGGGTGTTAGATTGCTTTGGGAATAGGGAAGGCATAAAAGGAGCTTCAGAAGAAACTGGCCAATCAGGGATGTCAACAAAACATAGCTTCCTCCACACAGGACCTTTGTTCCGTCCAGCAGATCTCCCGCCTTGTTTATATAGGGGCTGCCATCTGTCCATCTTCACATTGATTCTTCCAGCAGTGCCCTTCCCATGTCTAGGCGGGAAGGGCAGGCTCCCTCTCAGAGCTGCTCAGAGAGGTCCATTTCTCCCTGCAAACGTGGCGTCTTTGGGACACAGCCTCGTGACAGCTGGGCAGGAGAGGCATGGCACTGATGAGCCAAGCCTTGTTATAAAGTATGCTGTGACGCCGCCATCACAGGCTGCATTTTCCTGGTACTTCTTGGCTCCTAAAATGACCTCATGCTCTTATCTTTAGTTTCCCTCCCACCAAGGCCACAGTGAGACAGAGAACTTAAAACCTGTTTCTGCAGGGCTGGACCCATAAAAAGCAGCCTGATCTGTGATAGGTTAGAAGTAGCTCACCTCATGAATCAGCAATAGCCCAGCCAAAAAATAATAAAAGGACCTTCCTTTCTTTGTTCTCTTCTCTTCTTTTCTCCTTCTTCTTCTTCCTCCTTTCTATCTCTGCTCTCTCTGTTCTCTTTCTCTGCTCTTTCTCTCTCCTCCCTCCCACCCCTTGAATAAAATCTCCAGTCGGACCTCTCGGTGTGTGTGTGTGGCCTAGTTGTTGAGCATCTCTATTATCTTTCAGCCACCATGGAAAGACATTGTGATTCCTGAGGCAAGGGTGTTAGATTGCTTTGGGAATAGGGAAGGCATAAAAGGAGCTTCAGAAGAAACTGGCCAATCAGGGATGTCAACAAAACATAGCTTCCTCCACACAGGACCTTTGTTCCGTCCAGCAGATCTCCCGCCTTGTTTATATAGGGGCTGCCATCTGTCCATCTTCACATTGATTCTTCCAGCAGTGCCCTTCCCATGTCTAGGCGGGAAGGGCAGGCTCCCTCTCAGAGCTGCTCAGAGAGGTCCATTTCTCCCTGCAAACGTGGCGTCTTTGGGACACAGCCTCGTGACAGCTGGGCAGGAGAGGCATGGCACTGATGAGCCAAGCCTTGTTCCCTCTTACTCTGCTAGAACAGGAAGAACTGCCTGGTTTTCCCATGTGGGAAATGGTAGCTGGAGACGGAGATGGTGGATTTCCCTGTACCTTGTTGAGAAGCCAGAGTCTGAGGCTTAAAATATACCACTCAAGTGTGCATGTCCTATGCACTGTCACATATGGAAAGAGGGGACGTTCACCTTAAGTCTCTGCTATGTCCTCTTTTATTTTACCTGTTTGTATATTGGCCACCCCCCCACACACACC
>NW_022900951.1:121425725-121487544 GCF_012274545.1 Fukomys damarensis | reverse complement strand
GAGCCCTGGTCCTGCGGGTGGGAATCTAAGAAGGTCACAAGGCAAATCTTTCCTTCTCAGCTCATGTGGCAGATGTCCAGCACCCGGGCCTCTAGAGCAATGGCTGTGCTATGGGGTGAGAGTGCGCGTTCATGCTCATAGCACCCGCTGGGAAAATGGAACTGCTTAATATGAAATTTTTTTTTTTAATTAAACCTATTCCCGTTTGCATAAATTTTGATTGTCCACGAACCTGCATCTATGATGAACATCAGCACGTGGATATTTCCCAACAACTCAGAGGGCTCCATTAAGCCCCTCCCAGATAATTCTTTCCCAAATTGACCTCTGTCCTGGACTCCATCAAGATAACCTAATTTGCTTGCTTTTCCCCTTTGTATATACGGGACCAGATGTTATGTTCTCTTCTTATTAACTTGTTTTTTCTTTTATTGAGTTTATTGGTGCATTTTAGGTAGACAGTACAGTTACATTCATTATTGGGAACTTGTACCTTTACGTGACTGGTGGTCTTGGTTCTCATTTTTTCCCCTTGTCCCTGACCTCCTTTGAACATTAGATCTTTGTCAGCATTAGGGTTCCAGGTTCACGTTGTTGCATTTAACAGTGGCTTGTTTTTGTTCACTGTTCAGCAGTATCTTAGCACATGAATGTAGATGAAATTATTTGTTTCATTCAAAGGTTGGCATAGTTTTGATTCTTTCTGCTTTGTGACTATTGTAAATAAAACTGAAATGAACCATCTGATACAGGTGTTTTGTTGGATATAATCACTTATTTCTGTGGACAATTTTGGTTCACACCTTGTCTTTGTCAGCTCAGGCTACTTTGACAAAATACCTGAATGACTTGTGTCAGTGAGAGAAATTTATTTTCTTACAGTTGTTGAGACTAAAAGTTCCAGATTACTGTGTCAGTATGGTCAGTGTCTGTTCATAGCACCTTTCCTAGCTTGTAGGTCGCTGTGGTTTTGCCTGGTTGTTGTGTGGCAGGTAGAGGGGGCCAGGGAGCTCTTTAGTTCCTCTTGTTGTAAGGACAGTCATTAGTCCCATAATGAGGAACCTGTCCCCCCATCCTGAGATCTCTACCTAATTATCTCCCAAAGGCTTAGGCTCTGACTAACATCACATTGGTAGTTTGAACTTCAATATTTGAATTTTTGGACTACATAATTTAGGTCATTGAATCCGAGGGTATGCTGCTTTCTTCTGTCTTTATATTTTTTATTCCAGCATACTCAGGGCCTTGAACTTGCCAGGCAGGCATGGTGTCACTGAGCTATATCCCTGACCCTGCTGCTCTCTTCTTCTAACGTGCAAAATGTGTTTATTCCATTTAACAGTCCCAAATCTTGAATTCCAGGATGTATTTCATTATCTAAATGGCAAATCCTCATCTAAATTTCTTGTATAATGCCTCCTAAGGCAAATTCTTTTCTAGTTGTGAATCTGTGGATTCATTTTTAAATGGCAGGTTGAGACAGATTTGGGACAGACATTCCTGTTCAAAAATGGAGAAATAAGAATGACTTAAGAGGTGATGTGTCCAAAAGAATTCCAGATGTTATCAAGACAAATTACATTACAACTTAAGTCATTAGGATATTTCTCTTTTGTTGGATGGTCTTCCTTTTAAGCCTATTGCGGTGTCAACATCAGTAGTAGGCAGCTTCATGTGTTTGGCTCTGCCAGGTACTAACCATATGTTTCTCTGGAAGAGTCATTCTCATAGAATTTTCCAAGTTCCTGGTTCTCTGAAATCTTCAAACTAAAGGTAGAAGTAGCCTTGCTGCCTAAGCCTGTGTGGGTGTAGCTGTTCTGCTCATCATTGAAAGATCTTTGAGGCCACTCTCTTGTGAGGGATAACCTATACTCAAAACATCTTATGTTTGTTTGTCCCAGATCTTCCAGTTCCTTTAGTCCTAGCTGGAACTGCTTTCTGTTAGTGAAATCACATCGCTGTTCTTAGCTTCTGCTGAGATGGCTGATTAGATCCACGATTCATACCCATATTAATCTTATGAAATTATTTTCCAGCCTCACTTCACTGTTGCCTTCAGTCCATGCTTTTTCTTATTTTGCAATATGTATGATTAAAAACTCCAAATCTGAAGTTACTGTTGTTTTAAAAAATAACTTGTTTTAATTTATATTCTTTTTAAATACTAATATATAAAAATATAACAATTATGCATACAGGGTAAATAAAAGCTTAGGGTGATCTGAAATAAGTAATTGAATGATGTATCTCAGGGTCCTAGAGAAATAAGAACAATCCAAATCCAAAACTAATGAAAGGGGAAAAAAAGTATAAAGATCAGAGTGGAATTAAGGAAATTGATATTTGAAATCAATCATTCAATTAAACAGTTTTTTCTTTGAAAAGATAAATAAGATCTAATAAACCTTCAGCCAAACTTACCAGAAGAAATGTAATAAGACTGATATCAGTCCAACTAGAAATAAAAAAGATCACAACAGACACCTCCAAAATCCAGAGGGCTATAAGAAATTATTTTTTAAATTTATATTCTCATAACGTGAAGGAACCTCTAAGATGTGGCTAAATTCCTAGACACGTGTGAATTGCCAAATTGAACCAAGAGAGTCAGTAAAATCGAGGCAGTAGGATGCACTGCAGAATTTTACCAGATCTTCAAGGAAGGCTAAAGCCAACACTCCTCACATTCTTCCATGAAATTAGTAAAAATTAACTCTTTCAAAGTCATTCCTAGAAGCTAGCATTAAAGTGATACCAGACCATACAAAGACCAAAAAAAAAAAAAAAAAGAAGGCCAATTTCCTTAGTGAGCATAGATACAGAGATCCTCAACTAGATACTTGCAAACACAATGCAACAAATCAATAAAGAGACAAATAAATACATCATGACCAAGTTGGCTTCATGACAGGGATGCAACTATGGCTCATCATATATAAATCAATGAAAATAATACCCCATAAACAGAAGCAACAAACAAAAGTCACATGATCATCTAGGTAGATAAGGAAAAATTATTTTTTTTCTTTTTCTTCAGGTTTAATTGAGTTTAAAATGCAGTCTATTTATAAAAAAGACCCTGATCCAAACAGGTATAGAAAGAACTGACCTCAAACTGATCAAAACGATTTATGACAAACCTATTGCCAACAACATAATAAACGAGGGAAAAATAAAAGTGTTCCTTCTGAAATCAGGAGCAAGACAAGGGCTTCTACTCTTATCACTTCTGTTCAGTGCAGTACTTGAAATGATAGCCAGAGCAATCAGATCAGAGAAGGAGATAAAAGAGATAGAAATTTAAAAAGGAAGTGAAAATATCCTTATTTGTAGATGACATGATCCTTTACATAGTAAAAGGAATTACGATGTGTCACGTGCATGTACCAACTCCCCACAATGAATATAATCATTATGTACTACAAATATGTACTGATGAAAAATATCAATAAAGGTATTGTAAAAATTCTCCTTTTTGTTTTTCTTTTTTTTTTTCCTTTCCAGTTTCTAATTGGTTTATATCTATGATTCCATCTTTCCTTTTTTTTTTTTTTTTTTTTTTTTTTTTTTTTTTTGGTTTTTTGAGAGAGGATCTCACTATGATGTAGTTGAGACTGACCTGGAACTCACTATGTAGCCCAGGCTGGTCTTGAACTCACAGCAATCCTCCTGCCTCAGCCTTCCGAGTGCTGGGACTACAGGTGTGAACCACCATGCCTGGCCCATGTTTCTTGATAATGGTAGGTTGTGGTGTATTTATTTGTTGAGCTACTCTTTCACAAAGGGCATAATTGAACCTTAACTTTTGGGAAAACATGAAAAATTTTTCTTTCAATAGATGCACTAAGCCCATTCATACTTATTAACATGACTCGGGGTCAGGGATGTAGCTCAGTGGCACCACACCTGCCTCACAAGTGCAAGTCCATGAGTTCGATGCCCAGTACAAAAAACAAAAAACAAAACAACAACAAAAAAACCCCACAACTTATTAACACGACTGATATATTTGTTCTCAAGATTATCAAATATTTATGATTAAGAATATTTATGCTATTCTTGTTTATTTGGTGTTCATTATTAGCCTTCTGGATCGCCCGTTATTTATTCACTTAGTTACAAAGTATATTTTGTGGTAGCAGTTTTTTTTGGCACATAATTATAATGTACTTAGGACAATATTTTCTTAGTTGGTCTTCATTAGCAGTGTTGTCAGTTATTACTGGTAAATATTTATGTCTTTTTAAACCTATACAATCATAAACTCTTTCCATTTTGTTACCTTGGTTTTCTTATATAGAAAGGTGATGTGCAAAAGTAGATTCAGGATTTTGTTGTTGTTATTCTAGGTCTCTTCTAGTTTTGAATGAATTTTAGAATTGTTTTCTTTAATTCTGTGAGGTGTGCTACTGGTATTTTGATTGAGATTGCATTAAATCTGTATCACAATTTGGGGAGTTTGGCCATTTCACTATATTGGTTCTTCCTACCCAAGAGCAAGGGATATTGTTCTATTTTCTGATATCCTTTTCTATCTCCTTTTAAAACGTACTGTAGTTATCAAGGTAAAGTTCTTTTACTTCTTTTATTAGATTGATTTCTATGTATTTCATTTTTTAGATGCTATTGTGAAACATATGGTTTCCCTAATTTCTTCTCAGTGAGTTTGTTATTTGTGTACAGAAATGCTTTTGATTTTTGAGTGTTGACTTAGTTTCCAACTATGCAACTGAATTTGATTATTTAATATAGAAGTTTTATTTTTGGAAATTTTGGGGTCTTTTACAATTCTGGGCAAGAAAGGCAAAGCAGGGGGCTTCACAATCCCTGAATTGAAATTATATTACAAAGCTACTATGATTAAAAACAGTCTGGTAATGGAAAAAACCCAAAAACAACAAAGGGAAAAATGTACAAAAAAAACCCAAAAAACAAAAAACAAAAAAACACGACAGACCCAAGGATCAATGGAACAGATTAGAAGATGCAGAGACAATTCCAAACACATTTAAGGCCAACTTATCTTTGACATAGGGGCCAACCACCTTCACTGAAAGAAAGATAGTCCCCTTAATAAATGGTGCTGGAGCCATGCATGGTGGCTCATGCCTGTAACCCCAGAACTCAGGAGGCAGTAGGATCACTATGAGTTCAAGACCAGCCTGGGCTACATAGTGAGTTCCAGGGCAGTCTGAACTACATAGAGAGACCCTGCCTCAAAAAATAAATAAATAAATAAGTGATGCTGGGAAAACTGGCTTTGCACACGCTGAAGACTAAAATTAGACTATATCACTCACCATGCATTAAACTAAAATAAAAACTAGATCAAAGATCTAAATATTGAAACAGAAACACTAAATCCATTGGAAGAGAGAATAGGTACAACTCTTGAAGACATTCATGTAGGCAAAAAACTTTATGAACAAAACTGTTATTGCACAGGAAATATTACATGAACAACTGGGATTTAATCTTATTAAAAAGCTTTTTCACAGCAAAAGAAACCACAAGCAGAGTGAAAAGATAACTCAAAGAGTGGAAAAAATTTTTTGCCAGCTGTTCCCCAGACAAAGGACTAATATCTAGAATATATAAAGAGCCCCCAAAAATCATACTAAAAAATTTAAAGCCCCAATCTAAAAATGGGCATCTGAAATGAATGCACACTTCCCAGGTGAAGAAGTAAAAATGGCAAATAAATACACAAAAATAATGTTCAACATTGATGCTTATTCAAGAAATGCAAATAAAACTGCTGAGATTCCATATCACTCTAGAAAGAATGTTATTATCAAGAAATCAACCAATAATGAATGCTGGTGCGGTTGTGGGGGAAAAGGAACCCTTCTCCAATATTGGTGGGAGGATAAACTGATACACGCAATGTGAAAATCAATATTCCTCAAAAATCTAAAACTAGAGGTTCCGTTTGACTCAGCTATTCCCCTTCTTGGTATCTTCCTGGAGTAATTAAAAGCATCATGCCAAGAGATATTGAACACCCTTACTAGTGCTGAGAGATTATATGACTATACTTTTGATGAACCAGAAGCCCACCTGGATAACAGCAGTGCAGGTGCTCTGGCCCTAGCAAGGGCCCCACCCAGACACCCTTGGCTTTTGCAAGCAGGTCCCAGCCAAAGGCCCAGCAGGAGAAAAGCTATGCAGGTGCACAGGCTACAGCCAGAGGCCCACCTAGATACCATCAATAAGTGCCCTTAGACCCTCGCCAGAAACTCACCTGTACAACAACTGGACACGTGTGCAGCCCAAGCCAGGGCACTGCCCAGACACTAGAAGCTTGGACATACAGGCCCCAGTCAAAGGCCTGACTAGAAAACAGCTTATGTTTGGTGTTCATTGTTTCCATTTCTTTCCTATGCTGATTATTCATGGCTTCCATCATGGTCCTGAACTCATCTATTTTTGTATCTATTTCTGTTCTAGTCTCCACACATGTCTTTTATTGTACTCATCAACCCTATAGTTATCTGGGAAATTATTTCTATTTTGAATATTTCTAGAGCCTCATTCACCTGTTCTTTAACTTCCTGTGCTATCAGTTCAGGTTGTCCAGGTGGTTGATTAAACAAAGGCACAGCAGACAGCATCTGTTGAAATGATAAGACACAAAGACTCAAAAACAGACTTCCAGATCACCAAAGGCATCCCCAAGGGACAATGAGATGGAAAAATCTGGTACTCAACCACCTGGACTCCCTGAACTAGCAATGAAAAAGAATCCAGGAAAAATGAAATCAGAAATAATTTCTCAGATAACAACAGGGACTGTCCATAGTGCAACACATGATTAATAAATCTAGGGCAGACACAGATAAAAAATAGAGGAGCTGAGAAACTTGATGGAATCCCACCACAGGAAAGAAATGGAATCCATAAAGCAAACAGATGCAAACAGATTTCCAGGAGATTAAAAACTCCATTAAAAGTTTATGCAGCAGAATAAGCTAATATAAGGACAGAATATCTGATGTAGAAGACATGATTGTGAATAGTGACCAGGAAAAGAAAGATTTCTTAAAAATAGTAAGGCACCATGAGAAATCAATCCAGCAGCTGCCAAATGATGCGAAAAGAATAACATAAGACTGATCATAGTCACTGAAGAAACAGGAGAGGGTGCAAATTTTTAGGTCTCCATTGAACTTTGGTAATTCATATGTATCTAGACATCTGTGCAATTCTATGTTTTCAATCTTATTGGTATAGAGGTTCTCAAAGTAGGTATTGATCCTCTGGATTTCTGCTGAGTTAGTAGTAATTTCACCCTTTTATTTCCTAATTGCATGAATTTGGGCCTTTTCTTTTTGGATAATGGTTTATCAACTTTGTTTATTCTTTCAAAGAAGCAACTCTCTGCTTCATTGATTTTTTTGTATCATACTCTTAGTGTCTATTACATTTATTTCTGTTCTGAACTTTATGATTTTCTGCTGTGCATGAGCTTTGAGTTCACCCTGCTCTTCTTTTTCTAGAAGTTTGAGGTTCAGCAATAGGTTGTTTATTTGAGCTTGCTCTGTTTTCCTAATATGAGTATTCACTGCTATGAATTTCCCTCATAAGACTGCTTTCATTGTGCCCCACAGATTCTGATATGTTGTATTGGCATTGTCATTTAATTGTAGAAACTTTCTGATTTATTCTTTTAAAAATTCTAAATAACTCAATATCAATCAATGAAATTGAAAATATAAGTAAAACCTTTCCAACTAAGAAAATTCTGGGTTCTGATGTGTTCACTGATCAATTCTACAAGCCGTTTAGAGAAGAACTATTACCACAACAATTTAAAACTTTTCAATTAAACTAAAAGTGAAGTAATACTCCCAGATTCATTCCTGGAAGCAAGCATCACCTTGACCAAAAGCAGAGAAAGACTGAACTGAAAAAGAGAACTATTGGCCAATCTCCCTAATGAACATAGGTGCAAAATCCTCAATAAGATACTGGCAAACAGAATGAAGAACATCATACACCCTGACCAAGTGGGATTCATCCCAGTGATACAGAGATGGTTCAACATACGCAAATCAATAAATGTGATACACTATATTAATAGAGCCAAGGACAAAAATCATATGGTTATCTCAATAGATGCAGAAAAAGCATTTGACAAAATCCAGCACTCATTTATGATAAAACCCCTACCGAAAATTGGAATACTTGTCTCTACCTCAATCTGATAAAAGCCATCTATGAAAAATCAACAGCCACTATCATACGAAATGGTCAAAAACTGAAATCCTTCACAATAAAATCAGGAACAAGACAAAGATGTTCACTATCACCACTCCTATTCATTATACCTTTGGTAATATTAGCCACAACAATTAGACAAGAGAAAGAAATAAAAGGAATAAGAATAGGAAATGAAAAACTTAAATTGTCATTATCTGTAGATGACATGAGACTTTATATAGAAGATCCCAAGAACTCCACCAAATGTCTAGATTTAATAATCAAATTCAGTACAGTAGGTAGATACAAGGTCAACACACACACAAAAAGTAGTCTCCCTGTACATGAAAAACAGACTTACTGAGAGAGAAATTGGAGAAACACCTCCATTCATAGCATCCAAGGTAGGAATCAACCTAACAAAAGAAAGTAAACCTTCTACTCTGAAAACTATAGCACTCTGAAAAAGAGACTGAGGAAGATATCAGAAAATTAAAATATATCCCTTGCTCCTGGGCAGAAAGAACCAATATAGTGAAAATGACCATACTTCCAAAACTGCTATATAGAGTCAATGCAATCCTAATTTAACTTGAGAAAACAATCCAAAAATTCATTTGGAACCAGTAGAGACATGCTCTATTCACATTCTCCTCATCAAGCTCTAGTACCCTTGGAAGTCAGCCATCTTACAACCTTTAGGGAAAGATGATCAGGTTTGTATCACCTCAGAAACTACCTTCTACAGTTCATCCTTCCCGTTTGCCCTATCCAAGAAAAATCCCATGGACAGGGAATCATCGTTACTGATCTAATTGGTAGACATCACAGCTGCCTCTGAAGTTGCAGTAATAATTGCTGCAATTACAAGCCAGGCAAAATTTAATAGAAATATCTATAGTGCTTTTAAAAATCTCTGATATAGCAAGGGGATCCAGAAGTTAATGAACTCATCCTGAGTTGCATGATCTTAAATTCTCATCAAGAACATATGAGGGTTTAATTTCTTCACACCTTTATGAATACATGTTGTTTTCCAGTAACAATATATCTATCCTAGGGAGAGTGAAGTGTTATTTTATTTTGGGTTTAAATTTCTTTTCTCTAATGATTGGTGCAATGCAGCAAATGTTTTTGTTCCATTAAATTTTATGTTCAACCCTAGTTCTGTTGTGGTGGTACTTCAAGGTGGGAATCTTTGGGAGATAATCTGTTCATGAGGGTGGAGCCTTCTTGAAAGGAATGTGCAGTCACATGAAGAGGCCCGAGAGCTAGCTAGTTTCCTTTGGCCATGTGAGGATACAAGGAAAAGTCAGCTGTCTTCACACCAAAAGGTGGCCCTCATTATAACTTGACTATGCTGCACCTTCATTTTGGTCATCTACCCTGTACAACTGGGAGAAACAAATTTCTGTTATTTTTAAGCTAACCAGTTCATGGTATTTTGTCATAGGAGCCTGAGAGCGTTGGCATAGTTATTCATAGTCTTCTCTTATGACATAGTTTTATCTTTGTAAGGTTGATGGTAATGTACCTTTCAAATGACACATCATTTCAATCACTAAAGTATCTATGACAAAAAGCTAAATTATTAAGTACTGGCACAGATGTGGAGAACTCAAAACCCTCATACATCACTGGTAAAAATGTAGTAGAGTGCATTCACTTTGGAAATAATCTGGTGGTTACTCGAAAGGTTAGCAGTTACTGTAGCACCCAATAATTTCACTACTGGTTACCAGTGAAGAGAACTGAGAACGTACCTACACAAAAGTAAGTAAGCAGATATGGTTTTTCTATAAAATGGAATATTACTCAGCCATAAAGAGCGAGAGAATAGATTCATTCATAGGAAAATGGATACATATTGAAGATATACTCCTAAGTGAAATAAATAAGTCCCACATGTGTAAATACCAAATAGTTTCCCTGGTGTGAATATTCTGCAACAATGCATAAGATTCTAATAAGATTACTGACATTTAGAAATGGGAGGAAAGGAGCTAAAGGTGTAGGGAAGGTGTGATACGTAGGGGAAGAACAAAAAGGGAAAAGAAAAAAATGTGAGAGAATGAAAAGATGAAAATAAAGCGTTTGTAGATGGGGAGGGGAGGAGGGGGTGAAGGGAGGGCAGAGGTAAGGGGAAAAAATGAGAATCAAGACTTGCCATGTAAAGGTACATGATCCCAACAATGAATGTAACTGTACTGTATCCCTAAATGTACCAATAAACTCAAAAAAAAAAAAAAAAGTAAGTAAGCAGATTTTTATTGTAAGAGATTTCATAAGGACTAAAATGCAGAAATAGCTCAAATGTCTATCAACTGATAAATGGATAAATAAAATGAGGGTCTATTCATAAAATTTAAATCTTAGCAAACGTCCTTCCTAAGCACTATTTTCTCAGCATAATCTTTTGTTATATTTCTATTATAAGTTAGTTTCTCCTTCTCTATTAGCAACTTGAGAGCAGAAGTATTATATTGCTCATCTAACTTAGTGCCACTTATGTATTTCCTATTTTATATATTCTCATTATTGCTAGATCTGTTGTTATTTAAAGTTGAAACACCTCACTGCACTGTTTATAGAGAAAATACAGATGGTTATTTGCCTAACTGGTAATGAAACTCATCTGTCTTGCTCTTAGTGAAGTATTCCTTTTGCTCTCTTATCATTTTTTTGTTAAGTTAAAGATTATAGCTATTATATTTTTAATCTATGAATGAAACAACTTGCTTTAACTAATGATAAATAAGGTAACTTTAGTTATCCTGATATACTGCCACATGCAGCAGTGCCTCATTTTTATACACACATTTCCCAGCGTTTTCATAAATGTATCTCAGTGTGACTATTTGATACAACAATAAAATCACAGTCAATTATTGTCAAGTGCACTCATCTAAGGTAGTTAAGAAAAGCCCTGCATTGGTACAGAACAATAAGGTGCATGTGTTTTTACTCTCTAAAGGATTCCATACTCCTCATTATACAAACTATTTGTGTGAGAAGTAGTAGGGAAGTAATTTTTAAACAAATAGTTATACCTTTCTTATATTTTAAAATTGAAGTCTTTTAAATCATATCAGTTTTAAAATCCTCCTTTCTACTGTAGGTATAGCGTACAAACATTCTAAATTCATACAAATTTGACTCTAACACCAATAGATTGCCATTAAATTTTGCCACACAGGGTGACATTTCACACAATGAAAGTTGCACTGACCTAGGGGCAGATTCTAGGAAGCTAGGCTTAAAACTAAAGTCACATGCATTTCTGGCAGTCTGGAAGACTGTGCATGCCCAAGGCTGTGCTCTTTTAGGAGTGATCAGAGAAAGAAAATTCAAGCTACAATTACCTGGTTTAATGGCAGGTAAAAACATAAACTCTCTCATAGTGATAGTAGCCTCCAAGACATTTATTGGATGAAAATAAATGCCCAACTGGCTGAGGGTGTTAAACACAAACTTTGACTTCTAAGTGACTTACACTGACCGGTAGCTACCTCTAGGCTAGGAAAGCAGGCTGTAATAGAAAACAACAACAACAACAAAAAAGTGAGAGTTAAATCTAACCATAGACAGCAGAGTCCTCTCTGATGCTTGCTGGGATGTAGAGGACTACATTATAAAAAAGACTTTCCACCAACATCCAAAAACGAACTGAGGCCCTCAGTCTAATTTTTCCAAAGCTCTCAACCTTGTTAACTGCCACATATGTGAGCTTGGAAGCAAGCATCACTCCAGTGAATCTCTCAGGTGAAACTTCAAAACTAGGCCTGACAGCTTGATTACAGATTTCTGTGAAGCAGAAGACCCAGTCAAGCTGTGTGCCACATTGCTTACCCACAGAAACTGTGATATAATAAAGATATATTTTCAAGCCACGGGGTTTTGGGATGATTTGTTACGTAAAATAGATAATATGGTTTGTTTATTTCTTGTTCATTTCCTACATTAGTTATTTTTGATTTTAAAAATGCTTTAATAAGCCACTTGTGGCCATGTGTCATGTCCAGATTTTGGATATTAAAAATACAGTAGCTATGACATTCCTAATTTTTTGCATGGGAACATACTTTTATTTCTTTTGGACAGATATCGATGTGTGGAAGAGTTGGATCACAACCATTGAAGAAATTGCCAAATTGTTCTGTGCCATGGATATAGCATGTTACATTATGACTAGCAGTATGAGAAAATTCCAGTTGTGCGGATGTTTACCTATTCTTGGTATAGCTGGTCATTTTAACTTTATCCATTCTAATATGTGTGTGGTTTCTCATAGTGATTTTAATTTTTTTTTGCCTTTATTAATAAGGAAGTTGAAAATCTTTTCACTTGCTTATTTTCTATCCATACAAATTCTTTGATAGTGTGTACTTAAAGCATTTGCCTATTTAAAAACTGGGTGTTTGTCCTATTGTTATTTAACACTTAGAGTTCTTTATGTATGCATTAATTATAATAGTTTTAACAGGTACATGATTTACACATACTCTCTTGGGTTGAAGCTTGTTTCACTTTCTGAACAATGTCTTTTGAAAAATAAGTGTTTTTTAATATTGGTTAACATTAAAAATTAATAGATTGTGCTTAGTGTTATATATAATAAATACTTAATAGCAAAGATCACAGAGAATTAGTCTTTTGTTTTCTTATAGAATTTTTACTGTTTTAGGCTTCATATATGTGTACATAATGAATTTTCTTTCATGATAAATATTGCTTAAGGTCTTGATTCTCCTTTTTTGGTACCAGGCATCAAACGCAGGTCCTTCTGTTTGTGAAGCAGGAAGTGGAACCACTGAGCTAAATCCCCGGCCCTCATTTATATTTCTTACAATCAGAATATGCAATTTTTTTCCAGTGTAACTGTTGAAAAAGACTACTATTTCTCCACTGACTTGCTTTTGTACTTTTGTTGAGAAGTTCTTTTCTATATACATTTATTTTTAGTCTCTCTGTACATTTTTATTTATCCAGTGGTCTACCTTTTGGCCAATACCACATTGTGTTGATTACAATAGCTTTATTATAAATTGTGGAATCAAGTAGTATTAAGCTGTCATCTATAATTTTTCCATTTTCATAGTTGTTTTGTTGGTCTAGATCCTTTCCTATCTGTATATACAATTGATTTTTGTGTATTGATCTTTTGTTGCATAACCTTGCTAACCTCTCCTATAATTCTGTTCATTTTGATAATTCATTTTTTTGACATTCCCCTCAATTCTCTACATAGAAGATCAAGAAAAAGCCAGTTTTACTTCTTTCTTTTCAAACTCAATTCTGTTTATTCATTTTGCTTACTTGTTATTCTGTATGTAACCTTCAGTAAAATGTTGACTGACTAAATAACAGTGGACATCTTTGCCTTTCCCCTGATCTTAGAAGGAAATTGTTCATTCTCTCACCATGAAATACATTGTAAGCACCATTTCTTTGGTAGATGACCTTTATCCTGTTGAGAAATCCTCTATTTCTAGTTTGCTTAAATGTTTTTTATCTTGAGTGTATGTTGGATTTTATCAAATGTGTTTTCTGTGTTACTCTGTTTTACTTCAATTATTTCTTTCTTCTGCTCAGTGTAGTGTTTTGATAAGCTTAAAAAAAAACAATTGTCCACCCTTTCGGGCAGATCCTTCAACATATTTGATATACTTATTTTAAACTTCTAGTCTGATGTTCCCAGTATTTGGCTCATTTGTTGCTCAAAATTGTTGTATAGTTTTTCTTTTGTATCTCATTTTCTTATTTCTTATTTCTTCACATCTGGTAAATGGCATACTTGTTATAAAACATAAGAATTTCAAGTAAATAAGAATTACGTAAAATATAGAGCATGCCTGCTTTTCCATTCGAAAATATGCTACATAGGAGACTTAGCCAGTGTAGTATGAAGATTTGGACTTGGTTTCATCACTGTCTCTGGTGTTAGGCAGGCTCTCAGTTATCTCTTCCACAGACTAATCAACTGACGAATACAGACTTGCTGCACTTCGAATCTCCTTCTAAAAACAGCCATGAAGTCCACACTTGGCCTATAAAAAATAGAGTTAATCTTATTCCTTCTAATGTTAGACCACTTATTAAAGCATTTTTAGATCTTTGCATTCCTAGGAGGGCCTCATGATTTTTTGAACGTAAATTACTAGGTGCCTCTGCTTCCTGGTAGGTTTAAAAAAAAAAACAGGCTTTTATTTTGTACTTTATCCTGATTCCTCTCAATGTTACAACTGTAGAAATTATTGTAAATGTTTTTATGCTTCAAAAAGATAAATCCTAATTCCATCTGCTTTTCTTACTGCTAACCTGTATCCACTGGGTACATTTTCTTTATGGTGCTGCTTATTGATTTCTTTGCTTTCGAGGAAGCTTCAATTACTGTGTAGATCTTGTATTTCTCTTGTAAGTACAGTCTGTTTTAAAATAAATGATACATATTTTGAAAAATCTTAAATAGATCAAGAATACTTCTCCAGAGGGGATCTTCTTTACCTGAATATCACCTGTAACTTAGATGAATTTCTATGTGTGTGTCTGTATCATCTGTCTCTTCCTTCTCTCTCCTCTGCTCCCCTCCCCTGTGTGTGAGAAATAGTAATCCAGTTTACTAAAATTTCCTATTTGTTCCTTTCTTGTAACATGATAAATTGAAATATTCAATGCAGACATAATTTGAGTACTTCCTGAGACTATTGTATTAATTAATATCTGGCAAAGTCAAGCCTTTTGACTTGATTAATTTTTGCCAGGGACAATTCTCAAGTATGGGAAAGTTAACTTTAATCATCTTCTAGTCATTACCATAAAGCTTTGAATTTAGCCTCTCTGCTAACACTTCTATTATTTGGATATAGCGCATGTATATTCTGAATATCATTTTATATATATATATATATATATATTTTTTTTTTCTGGTCATATACCAGGCAGAAGAGGTTTATATTTAGTACACAGACTAAGTAAAATTATGATCGATGGCCATTTTTATCTTCATCATATTTTTAAAAATACCACAATATTAAGACATTTTTCAAATTATCTGAAAACTTATAAAATATTCTCCATAAATGAAAAAAGTACAACTAAAAATAAATTAACAAACAATTGTTTTAGGCTTGCAGTTTTTCTGTTTTTTGTAATTCCATATTTGGGTATATAATGAACTACCAGGAAAGGAAAATATCCAGAAAACCTAGGATGGAAAAGAGCTTTCTGTCATCTTCACTATTTTCTATAATTAAACTTGATTAAAATTAAATTAATATAAACACTTCACTTGTAACTTTGAAAAACTTTCACGAGGTTATTTAATTTAGATGCAGGACTGTACAAAATATATTTTTCTCTGTTAAATACAAGATGATTCTTCACACATTTAAAACATGTAACTAACACTTGGCTTTGGGAGTTTTTTTTAGGAGATTTTACTTGAAATGAAGACAGCCAAATATGCAAAAGGAAAAAAAGTAGCTTGTCAGCATTTTCTTGTGCTGCTTCTAATTCTTAGTAACAGTAGGATGAAGCAAATTTAGAATGTCAACGAGGTACTTTTGATGGTCTATTTTGGGTTATAGTGTTTCAGTGCATATTAAATAAACATAGGCAATAAATACTACTTTGAACCAAATCCATACATTGAAATTTTGTATTTTGAAGCACTAGTATTTTAGGGGAAATCAAATTTTGGGATCCTTTTAATAAGTCCTGAAATATTTGTATGCAGCTGAAGAGTTCCAGAAAGTTATTGAGTAAAACAATCTTGAAAAATATTTTTATATATTGGTCAGTTTAATAGAACTTATTTTATTGAATGGATATGTGTCTAACACTTTGGAAGAAAAGTGGAAGGTAATCCATTAAGCAGTATATATTTTAATGCAAGGTGGAAAATATTTTATGAGTGCTTTATATCAAAATTTAGCGTAATTGAGATAGGGTATTCTAAAGGACAAAATGTGGCCAGTACTTTACCTCTAAAATGATATATTTATGTACTAACAGATTTTTTATGAGTTGCACCAAAATGTCAGCCTCAGATGGATTAAGTTGACTTGCAAAGGACAAGACTCTTATATTTATTCCGTTCAAACAATTCATTGTAAATCCTTTTCCTGCAATCTAAAAGGAGGATTACTATAAATGAGAAAACTTTGTGGAAAGGCTCAGTGGAAATCTAAAAAGACATTCTTTATCTCCCAATAATTCTATTGTGTCAAAAGTTACAATAAATACAATTTTAGTACAGGACAATAAAATAAAGTGAAATATTTGAATATCATAAAAGGACTGCTACCTGAAAAGAGCAATACCATCAACTAAATTTTTTGCAAAATTAACTGAATATAAAAAACAGGAGCCTGTTAAGAATCTCACAAGATGTAAAAATCAGAAAATAAGCAGTCACTTGATAACAATATACAAGTTTAAGCACACAGAAAAACAATACGTTACACAGGATACTCAGATCTGAAAAACATCACACTTGATAATGTTATGTTTTTTCCTTCATGTGAGGACAGAGAAATAGTTGTGTTCTTTAAGTGTCTTCTGTGTGTCATAAATGGCTCTGAATAACTTAAATGCATTATTTTATCTCATAAAGATTTTACTTTCTCATTAACTCACTCAATAAGGTAGAAATTCAATATTTTATTCCTAACTTGATCGAGAAAACAATGTCACAAATAAACAGATTTATTCACAAAGTGTGGATTTGGCCTCATATTATATTTATATTTCTAAGGTACTTTGTTTCCAAATATTTTCAAAACAATGTTTTATGTTATAAAGAGGAAACCTTTATAAATTGCCTACATTATTTACTATATTTGTGGATCAGAAACAAATATGACTATGGCATTCAATGTTACTTGAACATTTACTATTTTTTTAATGCACAGTAGATCACTGTAGATATAAAGGAGGAATGAGGTTTGATCTTATATATAGAGTATAGGTAATACTGACATGGGCTAATTGAAAAGTGAACAATATTGCCTGATATTTAATTAAATACTAAATTTGATATTAGTGAAGTATCAACGTGTTTTTTTAAATTTATGGGTGGATAAGGAAGGGGAAAAGCTCCAATGGAAGTCTGTAGAAGCTGAAATTTGCAACAGTGGAAACAATATTTCCAGTTCTGAAGACAGCTGGTGCGAACAGTCAGTAGCAAAAATGAGTATGACAGGCATTAGTGGGTTTCAGGGCTAATGGACACAGGTGGGAGAGTAGCGGAAACTAATATTGGGTAAATCAAGTACAGGTAGCTTAGCAAAGTAGATCCAAGCTTGCATACTTAGGTAAGAAAGTTTAATTTTATTTTCAGCTATTGTCGGTGTGTCCAAGTAAAATTAAAACTGACAAATTGTGTTCCAGAAAATTAATCCTAAAATCTCTATATATTTGTCAGGATGAGGAGGAGGTAAATAGATAAGAAAATGTTGCTAAGGTGGTCAGTTGAAGAACAGTATATTTGTTCAGATATAATGCAATGAGAACCCAAGGGCAGAGTGATAATAATGGATAACATTCTATTTATAGCTAATAAATATTTTAGATCCTTGGGGAGAAATAGAAGTTTGAAGATAAGGATGAATAGAAATTCCGTAGACAGAAAAATGGAATAGTGAGAAAAATACCAGATGACACTTATCTGATTCCCTCATTAACTAGATGCATTGTAAAAACGTTACACTAAACTTGGAGGTTTGTTTCTCCTGAAAAAATGAGGTGAATATATTGCTTTTCTTAAATGTTCTCTAATTAATGGTTTTGGAAAGAAATCTAAGAAGAAAAGAGTTTTGCTGCTGATAAGCTATCTGAGGTGAAGATGAGATATTCAGACTTGATATATGAGAGAAAGAGATTCATACATGGAAATAAGGTTCAAATCTATGAGTCATAATGATAATAGTCCTTTGAGTGACAGATGACCAGGGGAGGACAAAAATGCAAACATTAGAGATTCATACAAACAGAGGAGTAAACACAATCATCATCACCCAGATACAGTCTCTCCTTGGGTCAAGGAAACATTAAAGTATTGCCTACATCTTGAAGTCTCAGGACAGATAGATTAGCTAATGGGGCTTGATTTTATCCCTAAAGTTTAAATTATTGATTATAGATGTAGACTTTATCCTTCTCAGATAACAATACAATGTTACAGAGCCACAAAAGAGGAAGTAGTTCACACTATTTTGAAAATGGAGTCTGTTCAGGCTTCCTTAATGGGAAACTATTCAACAAACTGTTTTAAGAATAGTACAAATATAGTTTCAGAAAATTAAAAATGAACAGACATGAATCAAAGTTTTGGACCTGTACTTTATCTCGGATCTCAAAAGAATATTGTTGGATTTATACTCCAACAAGGTGGGCAGAGCGATAAACCCCACATCAGAGACTGTGCCTGGCTTCTGCTATGTATCCTAAGCACAGGAGGCATTGCAAAGTATAAAGAAAGCACTGCTTTGTTTACTGAACCCGAGGTTTCTCTTTAACGACTGTAGAAATAGCTGTGTGGCTCTGTGCTACAGATATCCATCAAAATCTGGTTGTTCTGAAGTTCCTTACAACTTGAGCAGATGTAAACTTATTGCAATTGGCTATTAGATGACTTACTTAGAATCAGATCTCTATACTACCTTGTAGCACATATCCCCTATGTTTAATTTTTTATTGTTTATTTGGAGATTGGGGTATTTTCTAATAGAAATCATTTTCTAGACAATACATTTGTTACACAATTACTTTTAAAAATGTATATAACTGGCCGGACATGATGGCACACGCCTGCAATCCCAGCACTTGGGAGGCTGAGGCAGGAAGATCACTGTGAGTTCGAGACCAGCCCGGGCTACATAGTGAGTTCCAGGTCAGTCTCAACTACATAGTGAGACCCTGTCTCAAACAAACAAACAAACAAACAAACAAAATGTATATAACTGATATGTCCACTGAAATGCCATGATTTTTAATTACACAGATTTTCTTATGGTTATTATTCTGCTAATTTTGATCAAAACTCAAAGGTAAACACATAATCCAGTAACATATTTAACTGTGGAGAGGAAGAAAACCACTTTAAATTAAGAAGACAATGGTCAATTTCAGTAGAGTAGCTGGATATAAAGGCAACATTCAAAACTCAATAGCCTTCCTGTACACAAACAACAGACTCACTGAGAGAGGAACTGGACAAACAACTCCTTTCACAATAGCATTTTAAAAAAAGAAATACCTAGCAATCAATCTAATGAAAGAAGCAAAAGACCTCTACTTTGAAAAGGAGAGCACTCTGAAAAAAGAGATCCAAGAGGATATCAGAAAATGGAAAGAAAATGGAAAGACATCCCTTGTTTTAGGGTAGGAAGAACCAATATAGTGAAAATGACCATACTTCCAAAACTGCTATATAGATTTAATACAATCTCAATTTTCATTCCAACAGTACATTTCATAGAACTAGAGAAAACAATCCGAAAATTCATTTGGAACCAAAAGAGACTTAGAATAGCAAAAGAAATTCTAAGCAACAAAGACAAGGCAGGGAGTATCACAGTTCCCAACCTAAAACTATACTACAAAGTTACTGTGATAACAGCATAATACTGGCACAGAAACAGATGAAGGACCAATGGAACACAGTAGAATATACAGAAAAACTCCAGACCTACTCAGCCACCTCATCTTTGACAAAGGAGCCAACCATCCTCACTGGAGAAAAGATAGCTTCACTAAACTAAAATCAAAGTTCATTAAAGATATAAATATTAAAAGAGGAACAGTAAACCTGCTGGAAGACTGGTTAGACAGAATTCTGGAAGACATTGGCTTTGGAAAAGATTTTATGGACAAAACCTTAGGGAAATTAGCACAAAAAACCAGTAACTGGGATCTCATCTTATTAAAAAGCTTCTGCACAGAAAGAGAAATCAGCAACAGTATGAAGAGACAGCCCACAATATGGGAAAAAATTTTTACCAGGTGTACCTCAAACAATGGACTACTATGTAGAATATATAAAGAACTAAAAAATCAGACCACTCAGTTAATGACCAATCCAAAAATGGGCATCTGAAATGAACAGACATTTCTCAGACAAAGAAGTAGAAGCCGCAAATAAACGTATGAAAAAATGTTCCACATCCCTGATGATTCGAGAGATGCAAATGAAAACAACACTGAGATTCCACTTCACCCCAGAAAGAATGGCTGCTATCAAGAAATCAACCAATAACAAATGCTGGTGTGATGGGCCTGGCGTGGTAGTGCACTCCTGTAATCCCAGCTTTCGGGAGTCTGAGGCAGGACGATCGCTGTGAGTTCGAGACCAGCCTGGGCTAAACAGGAAGTTCCAGGTCAGTCTCAACTACATAGTGAGACCCTGTCTCAAACACAACACAACAAAACAAAACAAAACAAAAAATTCTGGTGGGGCTGTGGAGAAAAAGGAACCCTTTTCCATTGTTAGTTAGAGTGGAGACTGGTGTAACCACTGTGCAAATCAGTGTGGAGATTCTTCAGAAAGCTAGGATTAGTTAGTGGTCCCATTTAACCCAGCTATCCCTCTGCTGGCTATGTTCCCACAATAATTAAAATCCCAATACCACAACAATATATGCACACCTATGCTCATAGCAGCACAGTTTGCAATAGCTAAATCTTGGAAACAGCCCAAATGCCCAAAAACTGGTGAATGGATAAAAAAGGTGTGTGTTTTTTTTTAAGTACTACTCAACCATAAAGAATGATATGCCAGAGACATTTAGACTTAAATAGATGCACACTGAGTCCATACTCTTAAGTGAAATAAATAGGGCACATGTGTAAATACTGAATTGTTCTCTGTTGGAGGAATCCGAAAGTGTAAATGAGGACTAAAATATGTATACAGATTGTGAAATAGGAAAAAAGAGTTCAAAGGGGTGGGGGAGCTACCGAGGTGGGAGGGGAAAAGGAAAGAGGGGAAAGAAAAAATGAGAAAAGAAGGAAAAAAATGGAAACAAAGCTTCTGTAAATAAGAAGGGTGGAGGGGTTGAAAGAAGGGGAATTGGAGAAAACAAGAACCAAGATATATTATGCACAAGTACAAATTTCCAGTGATGAATGTGATCATAATGTATACCTAAAATGTATCAGAGAACCTAATGGAAAATAAGACAATGAAGCCATTCATACAAATTTAAGGAGGCTGGCCTTCTGGGAAGTTGGAAATTTTAGAGTTTTTAGACATGGGGTTCATCAAAGTATCTTCTCCCTATTTAAGCCACGTGAGTTTTCTTTATATTGGTTGTTTAAAAATACACAGGATTTTTGTGTTGTAAAAGGAGTCAAAAGAAAGAATGTAGAGTGGACTAAACTACATTATCTCATCCAAGGAAAAAGGAGATGCTGAGAAAACTTTAGAAGCACTTCTACTGAAGTAAGACATAGTCTAAAGAAATTCATCATTTCTTCTTCTCTTTTGTAGTGTAATAGAATGCAACAGAATGGCATGTAATAGAATAATGCGATAGAAGCCACAGCTGATGCATTAGGTCAATAAAATAGACAATGCAAGTATAAAAACATAGCCTTTATTTGTAGACTGTGATTATCTGCAGGGCAACATCATGACAAAAGGATAACATCAGAAAGGTAATTTGGAAAGTGGCTACATTAAAAAAATAGAAAAATCGATGTATTTGTGTTCCAACCCAAAGCTCCTACAAAGTAAAATAAAAAATCTTTCATTTTAAAACTATAAGCTATCATTAAAAAAATAGTATTTCTATAGAAAATGTAACAAAATATTTCCCCAAAACATGAAAGATGTGTGTAGATGAAAAATTATCTTATCAATAAAAGACTAAAGGTCATAAAATTTCAATTTTACTGTCATTAGAACAATTTTCAATAAAACTTCATTAAAATTCCCATTACATTTTTTTTGAATTTGGCAAGCTAATATTAAAGCAACAAATAACTAAGTAGTATTGAAATACTTAAAAAGAACCAAAGTAGCAGGCTGACTTTGCCTACTAATTACTGAAATTTTTTGAGAAACATACTATATAGGTCAGGGCAGTATTGGGTCATATGGGTCATAGACTGAAAGACCGATTGCATACAATGGAGAGCACAGAAAAAGATTGGTACATATGTGATATATATGTATGTACACATATATATACACACACATATACATATACACATACACATATATACATATGGTAATATATACACAAACTCTATCATGGGAAGTTCACATATCTGATGAATGAAAGGATTATAAAGTTAAAAAAACACTGAAAATTGTTTGATTTCTTGATAGCAGCCATTCTTTGTGGGGTGAGGTGGAATCTCAGTGTTGTTTTCATTTGCATCTCTTGCATGACCAGTGATGTGGAACATTTTTTCATATATTTACTTGCTGTTTTTACTTCTTTGTCTGAGAAACATCTGTTCATTTCAGATGCCCATTTTTGAATCAGCTCTTTATAATGGGGGGTGCTGATTGTTTTGAGTTCTTTATATATTCTAGATAATAGTCCTTTGTCTGAGGAGCAGCTGGTAAAATTTTTTTCCCACATTGTAGTTTGTCTCTTAGCTCTGTTGATGGCTTCTTTTGCAGTGCAGAAGCTTTTTAATAAGATGAGATCCCAGTTGTTGATTCTTTCTGCTGCTTCCCTTGCTACTGAGGATTTGTACATAAAATCTTGTCGGGGTTGTGGGGAGAAAGGAACCCTTCTCCACTGTTGGTGGGAGTGCAGACTGGTGCAACCACTATGGAAATCAACATGGAGATACCTCAAAGAGCTGAGACTAGAGGTTCCATTCGACTCAGCCATCCCTCTGCTGGATATCCTTCCAAAAGAATTAAAAGAATCATACCACAGAGATATATGCACACCTATGTTTTCAGCGGCACAGTTTGTAATAGCTAAAACTTGGAAACTTCCCATTTGCCCATCAGTTGGAAACTGGATAAAGAAGATGTGGTTTTTCTATAAAATGGAATATTACTCAGCCATAAAGAATGGGAAATTAGATTCATTCATTGAAAAATGGGTACATATTGAGGATATACTCCTAAGTGAAATAAATAAGTCACACATGTGTAAATACTGAATAGTTTCTCTGGTGTGAATAAACTATAATAGAACATAAGATCCTAATGATATAATAGACAATTTGAAATAGGAAGAAAGGGGCTAACCGTGTATGGAAAGTGGGAAGGGTAGGGGAAAGCTAAAAAGGGAAAAGAAAAAAATATGAGAAAATGAAAAAATGGAAAGAAAGTGTTTGTAAATGGGGAGGGGAGGAGGGGTGAAGGGAGGGTAGGGACAAGGGGAAAAAATGAGAACAAGACCTATCATGCAAAGGTACAAGATCTCAATAATGAATGTAACTGTACTGCATACCTAAAATGTACCAATAAACTCAATGAAGAAAAAAAAAGCACTGAAAAAATGTCTTCCAACTGCAGAATAAGGGATACATTAGTTAAGCAAGACCAAAAATAAATAAATAAATAAAAGTAAAATTACAAAGGAAACAATGGCTATAATTGATTTAATTTTACAAACCACTCATGTTTCAATAAAAGATACGTAAGCCTAGGTTAAACAATTAATTGCAGCCTTGGAGGAATTCATAATACAGTTAAATGATATTGTGTTAATATTAACATTATTAAAGAAATCTGAGCCTGGAAGCAAACCCATGCATGTATAACCAAATGAACTTCAACAAAGGTGCTAAGAAGAATGTTCACTGGAAAAAGGAACAGTGCACTTAATAAATGGTGCCAGAAAAATTGGATACCACATGCAGTGGAATGAAATTAGATCCCTGTCCCTTAACAGTTGCAAAATATATATGTGGTATTCTGTCATCAAAAGAATGAAATCCTGTCATTTGCAGTAATGAAGCAATACAGATAGTATGGAAAAGCATATGTTCAGTGAAATAAGCCAGGCATAGAAAGACAGACTGCATGCTCTTCTCACTTGTGCAAGTTAGAAGAGTTAATCTCAAAGACATGAAGAGTCGAAGCATGGTCAGCAGAGGCCGAGGAGTGTCAGAAGAAGGAAGGGAGGACAAAGGGTTCATCACCAAGCACTGCTTTAAAATTAGACAGGAGCAATAAATTCTGGTGTTGTTGCGCAGTAGGGTGACTACAGATAAAATTTTACTGTATGTAAAACAAAGCTAGAAGAAATGATTGTGAAATGTTTTTCTTAGTATGTTTTCACAGTGCATAATAAATACATTCATCTTGGAAAGTTGGTACAGATCCTTTTTCTCTCCTTTCTCTAAAGTCTAAAAATTCTTTTTATTCCCCTTCTCTTCCATTCCATCCCCTTCCCTACATCTTTAGATCCCCGTCCTACTTCCAAAAGATCTTTTTCCCTGTTCCATATTTTCTTTTCTTTTGCTATTTTAAATATTTATACTTTGGTTCATCAAATAAGAAAAACTATGTGATATTTACATGTATCAAAATATTTCTGGATTTCTCACGTATATGTACAATTTTAAAGTTTTTATATATCAGTTAAAAATACATTTAAAACATTTTAAAGTAACACCATCAAAAAGGAAAGATACCACGAAGTTGTTTAGCAACCCAAGAAACAAAAAATCCAAGATTGCATTTAGAGCAATCATATTTCTCAAATCCAAGGAATAAATTAAAATGTTAATGTGCTATCATTTTCACTTTATAGTTTGATGGTGAATGAAGTAATATAGGCAATCACTATTGATTACATATAAGTTGAAGAAACACAAGGGAAAATGTAACAATATTAGTTAAGAATACTTATCCACTTGGCACGTACAGCTATTCATGGAGAATTTGTACAAATAAAGTCAGGTGTACATATAGATACATTTACAAGAATACTTCTGATAGCATGAATGTTTCTGGTAGCATGAGGATAGGAAAATATTGAGACATATTAACATTTACAAGTCTAGGCATAACAATATAAAAATATGGTATTTTGGCAAGCTAAAACTTACATTTCTAGGTATGTTTGAAAGTCTAAAAAGGTTCATTTCATCCTGTTAAGAGGAAGTAAGATGGGAAGATTGGTAAATAGCAGATGGTGACGTGGCAAAGGATTATAATATCTGACAAGGTAGTCTTACACATGATTTGAAATATTTAAAGTAATTCTAACGTTTTATTTTTAAGGTTTATGCTAAACCTTAAAAATGTTAAACCAACACTCGATAATCTTCATGTAAATTTCCCAAGTAATAATATTCCGCCACATTTTAATTACCTCTCTCTTTCCCTTTCTCTACCCTCAAAATGCTTTGGTTCTTTCTTATGCTGAAACATTTACAAACTATTTTCCTATACTGTGACATTTATCCCAAGATACATATATCTCATAAGAAATAAGACATAGCCCTAAGTAACCATGGTATCATCATAACACATAAGTCATTTCATATTGGTCATTTTATGCCATCCAATATATAATTGATCAGAGAATGTTCTGTATAGATTCTCTCTCCCTATCTTCTCTCTCTCTCTCTCTCTCTCTCTCTCTCTCTCTCTCTCTCTCTCTCTCTCTCTGATTCAGATTCCAGTGAAAGCCTCTGTATTATATTTGGTTACCATTCCATTTTGGTATAATTTTGATGTTCTTTAACTATGATTATTTATATTTTTGAAATTTAGCATAGTGCCTCATATCCTGTAACTGTCTGTTAAACCCCTTTGCAAGTATAAGACATAGGTTGTGTGCACTTCCCACTGAGCTGTATTTGGCTGTACACAGTGGCAATATATCCTCAGTGGAGATTGTTGGGAGCAATTCTACATAATTTTGGGGGGAAATCATTTCACAATTAGATCATGATTAGGCCTACAGGCCAGCTATGGCATGTCAAGACACAAGTCTGTTTTGGCCTCTGGTCACAGCTAATACCCAATGGTTTAGTAATGCTGTGATGCACCAGGACAAGATTACACCAGCTGAAGACATCCTGAGAGGAACAAAATCTTCATCTGCAAAGTTCCTCATTGTTCTAGGACTTTTGCCACCGCTGCTGCTGCTGGTGCTGCTGCTGCTGCTGCTGCTGAGGCCTCCACCACTGCCCTTTGAATCACCTTTTACATTTGTTACTCTCCTGATGTACTGAACTTTCTGCCCCAAGTCACCTGATACCTTTGTTACTTACTGAATAGAGGTGGGGAAAGTTTGGGTGCTTTTGTCTTTGTTGCCCAGAGCAGCATTGATCAGGCTCAAAAGTTCAGCTTCTTTTCAAAATCTTATTTTTTCTATCTTTTCAGTCTAATAAGTGAATTCGCCTTGTGCTGTCGGGGCTCACAGGAGACTAGGACTTACTGCAGAGGTTCTAGTGATGTCCCTTTGCACTGTCCCGTACAAGTGATCACTTTTATTAATGGTGGTGTTCCTGTAGAATGTTCCACCATCAGTTATCTGTGGAGCAATACTTTCAGATCCTGTTTATGCAGCCTTTTCCCTAACAACATCCAATTCAATTAACATCTATTGATTCTTTATTCCTAAATCAATTATTACAATGGGGAATAGACAACAGAGATTTTCTAATGTGGTGATTTTATGAGCATTTTCCATGCACCAATTTAATATTTGGCATTTCCTTTTCTACACAAGAAGATCTTTCAATCTCATCTATATTGCCCCAGCCTTGGATTTTCTGTCAACTACTTCTTTAAACAGTCTTTGCACACTTTAGTAGAAAATAATATTTAAAAGCCAGGGTTTGGGTGTCACATAAGTTCCACTCACTGGTGCTCATTGGGAAAGTCATTGCTTTTGTGCCTGTTTGTTAACAGTGCTGTAAACACACACACACACACACACACACACACAGACACACACACACACCCTGATATGTGAACGCCATATACATAAATGATTTTGTCCTCAAGATGATGACTCTAATTTGTATATAACATCTAATGCTCCAACCTTCAAGAGTAATTCTTATCTTAAAGAAAAAAACCTCTGGCTCACAATTATATTAATATATCTACTCATCCATTCCAACTACATTACACTTGGAATTTTCAAAATTAGCACACTGATACCACTATGAACCATAAACCCACTATGTACATTTCAATTTTTATTTATTTGCAATTTTAAGTGCAAAAATCTATAGCTTTTAGTAGATATTTAAAGACCTGTGCAATCATTACCATCATCTAATTTTAGAATATTCTCATCACACTAAAAATAAATAGTGCACTCATGAACAAACACACCCAAGTTTTTCCTAGAAAACCACTAATTTACTTTCTATCTCTGTGGTTTTCTAATTCTGGATTTTTCATGTGAATAAAACCACGCAACAGGTGGCTTTTAAAATCTGGCTTCTTTATAATGATGTAGAATTAATTATTACTTTGGTTTTGTGGCTGAAATTTTATTCCAATTATTGATAAATCAGTTTTTATTTAGGCATTCACTGAGGGTCCATTGGGTTATTTGTGGCTATGACAAACAATACTGTTCTGAACATGAAAATTTTTATGGTATAACTATGTCCCCCGAGAAAGCATGTGTTACTAACTTCATTCCCAATGGATCAATGGAAAGAAGTGGTGATATTTAAGAGGTGGCTAGGTTTTACACTTTCACAAATGGGTTAATGCCATTATCATGGGAGAGGGTTCATTATCAGGGGAATTATTATTATTATTATTATTATTATTATTATTATTATTATTTTGGTACCTGGAATCAAACTCAGGATCTTGCACTTGCCAGGCAGGTGCAGTGCCACTGAGCTACATCCCTGGCCCTATGGGAAATTATTTTTAGGAAAAAGACAAATCGATCCTTCCTTCCATCTCTTTGCCCTTCCACCATAGAGTGATGCAGCAAAAGGTCTATTCAATCACTCCAAAAATTTAGTTTTCATAATAATTAACTTGCAGCTTTCTTCTTTTATCTTTTTTTAGTTGTGTGTATTTGTGTATCTCTGTGTGTGTGAGTGAGTGTATGTGTTTGGGAAGGATGGGAAGTACTATATAGGTAAGTGCTTTCCATTTCTTATTGAATATACTTTTCAGATTTAAAGAAGCTAGTAAACAACAAAGTGTGATCGAAAACAAAAATAGTGAATGATACCTACACCTACATTCATCTTCACATTCTCATAGAGCTTTGAGAAATGCTTCAACATAAAATCATAAAAGGAACATTAAACACCATCAGCAAATTCTAGTTTTCATTAAGTTAAACTATACATGTTTAGCACATGTTTATATCCATTTTCATCACTTTCTGATTTTCAGAAACAGAACAATTTCGGAGTATGAGTACTGTGTACATGCTATGCTGGCATAAAATACACACGTCAGCACTAATTATTTTCTGGAAATATGTAAGGCGCTGAAGTTTCATATTACCATATATGCAAAGGAATTTCATATTATCATAATATGTACACAGGGTTTCAATTTATGACGTGTTGGGAATCACTGAGGCTGACTCAAAACCCACAATGTCTCGTACAGTGATATTTCCTAAATTAACTTTAGGCTGATTTGGGCCCCAGCTACAAACATACATGCTATAATTCTGTCAATTTACTTTTAGTCATTCTATAGGTGTAGGTGCTGTTTTGTTGTTAGATTTTTTTCTTTTATTGTGGTACTGGAGATCAAACCCAAGGCCAGTAGGCCAGTACTTTACCATTGAGAGTCAATCCTAGCCCAATACTATTTTTAGGAATAATAGATAAGTTTCTGATGGCAATTTAGTTAATGCCATATCTGCTTTTACTGACCCTATCGTATCTGAATTTTTCACAAGTCCAGGTACTAAATATATCTTATAAGATAAAAATATAATCTAACATTTCCTGAAAGTAGAATAATGAAGATTTTGAAGATTAAACTGAACATTGGGCTGGGCATTTTGCTCAGTGGTTCTGCTGTCTGCCTCACATACGCAAGGTCTAGAGTTTGATCCCTGGTACTAAAACAAACAAACAAACAGACAAATAAATAAAATAAAGTAATGAAGATATTTAGACTGTATTGTTAAACAATTTATAATAAAAGAATTTAGTAATAAAATAGAACATTTGTAAGGAAGACCACTGTGATTCATTTCATATGGCTCAGGAGTTTAAGACTCTGTACAAAGGGTAAAAGTTGAAGAGACAAGTATTAGCTCAATTTAAGGAATAATTCTCTAATAATGAATTTTCTCATGACTAGAGTTAGCCTTATTAGTTAATTCAATTATCCAATACATAATTATTTATTGCCTATTTTACAGACAGAGTCTGATGGAAACATGGCCAGTTAACCTGCTGATTGTGATAGCAGGAGCTGATATTTGGAAAAGGTTGAGATTTGTTCCAAATGGTGGTGCAATTCATGGCAAATCCATGAACCCTGGACATTCTGTTTAGGGAATTATAGAATCACCACGATGCATTTATTCATTCATTCAGTAAATCATTCATTTTTCCTACAGATATTTATCCAGTTTTTGTTCAATTGCATTCTTCTGGGCACTAAAACAAACAAGGTCCATGAGCTCATCAAACGTACACTATGGCGATGAAGGTAAATGATATGTTAGTCAATACATTAATGAAATTCATCTTTTCTGATATTGGCGATTACTTTAATATATACAGAGTGCTTGAATAAAGGGAATATTTAAGTTTGGGAGTGTACACTAAATAAAGGGCACTAGAGTAGGTGTCTTTGAGGAAATAATACCTGTTTAAATGGGAATCTTAGCAAGAGCTGACAATGAGCAATTTGGATAGAACAGAACTCCCAGAAATGGGAAAAGAAAAGGCAAGTAAAAGAATAGGCCAATGCAGTGTGAAACCAAAGATGGCACATGGACAATGCTTGCAATGAGGTACATAGAGGTCAGAAATACAGCAATTTGCAGACTGTCTGAAGTTCATAGCAAAAACAGTAGAGAATACTAGGAATGTTAAGCTGGGAGTGAAATGATGTGGTTGTTCTAGTTATACTATCAATATGAGATTGTGGTGGGTGGTAGGTTACAACCAGAAGCTGTTAAGAAGCCAACAGAAATTGATAATTTTCACCAAGATAGAGTCACCAGGGCATGACTTATTTATATGACTAAAACAGAATAAAAGGTCACAATATATAAAACAATGAATTTTCATGATTTTGGACATGAAACTGAATGACAGTGACCGTTGAGACAAGTAAGGTCAACCTTACATTTCCTCCAACTTAATGCCTCAAAGAGGTTTCAAGCTGTAGTGCAGGGATAAAACCCCAGGTAGAGCTCAGTTGACTTTCTGACTTGAGCACCCAGAGTTTAGAGCCCGGGGAGACCAACGAGGCTGGAATGTGAAGAACAGAGTATCAGAGAAGAGGATGCTGGACAAGTAGATGTTGTACTTCAAGTGTTTACGAGTACTGCTCAATGAATGCAAGCGAGGAAATTATCCCAATCCGGGGGCAGCAGCACAACAGGATAAAAAGAATATTATGGGTACATAAATAGGGCAGGGAATAGCGCCTCTGTATTAGCCACTCTAGAAATTCCATTATTTCAACAGTATTTGGTAGCATATACAGGAGAGTTTTGCTGTGGGGATGGGAATAAATGATGTGGGGATCTTGAATAAATAATACTAAAGTCTTTGAGAACAAATCATAAATTAAGATACAAAAGTAACAAACTGGTTTGAAGTAGCTTTACTGCTTCCCAGAGCAAAGATTGAGAAAATCTTAGGACATGAAAATATCCCTCAGTACAAAAATGTACAATCTCAGGTATCTAATCAAAGATACCATAAATGCAAGGAAATAAGAAATCAAGACTCACAATGACAACAGTTGTCATTCAATCAAGACTGAACCAGAAATGACAAATGTTGGAATTATCAGACTGGAACTTTAAGCGAGTAACTCTAAATATATTCATTTGTTCAGATAATTAAGATATGGCAAATAGAAAAAAAAACACAAAATATGCCAGGCATGGCGGCACACATCTGTAACCCCAGAACTTGGGAGGCTTAGACAGGAGGATCGCTATGAGATTGAGGCTATCCTGGGCTACATAGTGAGCTCAAGGCCAGCCTGAACTATATAGTGAGGCCCTGACTCAAAATAGATAAATACATAAACAGCTAAATAAAACATCTAGAGATGAAGATGAGAAATATAATTTCAAACACACTGTATGACATTAGCAGATCACACATTATTAATGAAGACACAGCAGAAGAAATTATACAAGATAAAACAAGAGAAAAGGCAATTTAACAAACCAATGAGTATCAGTGATTTGTGGGACAGTTCAAGGGGGTATAATGCATATAAACTTGTTTTTAATTGAAAAGGGAAGGGAACAAAATATTGAAAGAACAATAGCTATGAAACAATGTGATGAGAACTATAATCCCACAGGTTTAAGACTTGATGAAAGCCAAGCACAACAAACAATAAGAAAACTACAATAAGGCACATCATAATCAAATTGATCAAATCCAAAGAATAAAACATGTTTTAAAAACAGCCAGAGGACAAAGGATCTATTATGTACAAAGGAGCAAAGTGGCAGTGGCCTTCTCAGCAAAAATATTGCAATTCCAAAGACAGTGGAGTGGCATAGGTAAAGTTCTGAAAGGAAAAATATAATAACAGAAAACTAAACTCAACAAAATATATTCTAAATTCTAAGGTGCAATGATATAATTTAAAGACAAAAAGTTGAAAGAATGCATCGACAATAAGCTGCATTAACATAAGTGATAAAGTCTTTGAAGGAGAATAGAAATTTGGAAGGAAAAAAGAAACAATATCAGAAATGGTATCAACATGAGTACAATGGTAACAATATGAAGAAAGGAAGAGATTTTTATTATTACTTGCACTATTTAAATAACAATTATATACATATGTATTTGCATATACATAATATTTATCTTTCATATATATCTATGTATACACATATATGACTCAGAGGACAATAAGAGAAATGAAATCATGCTATTACAAGTTTTTATACTATAGTGGTATCTCGGTTCACAAACTTCATTTGCTCCATGATTCTGGGAAAGATGGCCAAGTTCGTGTTTGTAAAGGGAAGGTGACTGAGGTTGTGTTCTACACCAATGCAGAGTTTGTGAATGCTTCTGTTCAGGGAAAGGAATTGTTTGTCAACAGAAGCTTTCGTGAACTAAGATACTACTATATATGAAGAGTGTCATAATGGTATTATATCATTTGAAAAGAGACTACAGTTAAAAATAGTAACTAATTGGAAAGTCATCTCTACAGTAACAAAAAAATCATAGTTAATAGTACAACAACATGAATAATATAAACAAATAAAGAAGATGTAAGCTGGTTACAAGAAATGCAATTTAAAATAAATAGGCAGATTACAAGTAAAAGGAGTGACAAAACGATACCATTCTAACTATGGTCAAAAGAAAGCTGAGAGGCTATATTAATATCAAAGTATATTACCAGGAATAATAGAGATCATTTTATAATGCTAAAATGGTCAATTAATTCAACAAACATAGCAATTCTAAATGTTTATCATCACTGCCCATAAACACAGATATTCCAATCTCTCAATCCAAAATAAAATAGAAAGGCAAGAGAAATTGACAAAAATCACAATTTTATATGCTCTCCAGATAACTGATAAAGTAAGTAGAGAGAAAATCTTTAAGGAAGTATTGACTTGAACAACAAATCTCACCAACTTGAATACCTTCTACAGGGCACCCCAAATGACAGCAGAATGCAAACTTTTCCAGGTTGTATTCCCACAATTAAATTAGAAACAGGCAAAATAATGATCTCTGAAAAATTCACTAAATATTTATAATATAAAGAACAGACATCTAAATAGCCCATAGTTCAAAATATTTCATCAAAACTGAATTTAAAATGTATGTGTTTATGTGTGTATTTATACATTTTTGTGGTACTGAGAATTTAACGTAAGATCTCAGTACTGAGCTATGTGCCCAGCATTTATCTATCTATCTATCTATCTATCTATCTATCTATCTATCTATCTATCTATCTATCTATATTTTGAAACAGGTTCTTGCTAAGTCACTAAAGTGCCCAGGCCTAGCTTGAACTTGCAATCCTTCTCTCTCAGTTTACTGAGAGGTCCAGTCACAGGCATCTGCCACCATGCCAGTTAAAATGTACCTAGAAATTGAAGGAAAATGAAAACAACGTATTTAAATCTGTGGGATTCCACTAAAACAGAACTTAGGGGTAATTTTATTGTACCAAATTCTGATATTAGAAAAGAATAAAGGTTTAAAATTCATGGTCAGAACTTTCACTTTAATTTTTTAATAAAAGAACAAATTAAAAAAGGAACAAATTTAACCTAAAGTTAGCAGAAGGAAGGAAATAACAATGATCAAAATTGAAATCAGTGAATCAGAAAACAGCAATGCAGTAGAGACAATCTATGAAACTAAATGGAAGTTCTTGCAAAAATTTCTCTAGCCAGAGTGAGATAATGGGATAAACATCCTTATTTAAGTTGACACACACACACACACACACACACACACACACACACACACACCACAAACAGATTGACTTTGTATTGCTGGGATTTGGGAAAATGGACTGTTTAACAATCGCCTAAACCGCCAAATCATTAACAGAAGATTGCTTAATATTGGATGCAATACCAGTTGTGAAAAATTATAAAATTGCATGCAACATTTTATTAGCTGTCACAATTTAACTTAAGTATGACTACATGAAGAATCTGTAACAGAATGACAGCTGTGTCTCTTCAGGAGATGACAGTAAATCTATCAGAGTAAAGGTCACCCATAAGTTCTCCTCAGCACATCATGAATCATAACTTCCAAATGGATACATGGAAATCAAGAGGCTTAGGGAGCAGTAGCGAAAAGCAGTTACCTTTTATAAGGTTTCACCAAAAGCTATAGCAAAAATATGGAAATAATAACATGAAACTGAATTAATAAAAGACTGTCAAAAGGCACATATGTTTTTGTTGCTAATAAAATGGCATCAGAGGGAAATAGTTGCATCAAAATCACATGTGGGAATTATTAACCAGTTCCCAGTCAACCAGGATCTTACTTTCTTTATTAGCGCTTCTCAATGGATGAAGCAAATGTTTTGGGGGACGGTATATATGTATTAGCATTTGTAGAGCACAGTATGAGCAATCGCAGTTGGTTATGAAAAGTGCTGTATTCTTTGTTTGTAGGGACAAACATTTTGTGAATACGTAAAAATCTAAAACTTCATTCATTGGCAAAGTTAGTGACACCAAGTTGAAGTTGCCAACTGTCCACCAACTTTTGTATAAAAAGTTGATTGCCAATTTTCCATGTTTTCCTTGATTTGTGAAAACCTGCAAATTCTGTGCTCGGTAATATTAAGAGTACTGTACTGGATCCATTGATTCATTGTTTTGTGCTCTTATTAAAAATTTTAGTGGAAAATAGTCTTTGCTACTTAAAACATAACACTTTAATCAGTTGGTGTGCAACAAGTATATACTACATTTGCTACTTTTATTTTCTAACGTTAGTGATTCTAACCCACTGAAATTGTCTAAATTGCAATAAAATTGCATCTTTATTTCTACATCAGTGTCTTTGATCTCCTTTTCCTTTTTTTTTTTTTTTTTTTGGTTCTGGGACTCGAACTCAGGTCCTAGCGCTTGCCAGGCAGGCTGAGCTACATCCCCGGCCCCTTTTCATCCTTTTTTTAACCTCAAAATTCCATTTCTGTTTTAATAGCTGGCCCCTGCTGATTACCTCTTTGTGTCAGTCAGATTTGGAATAGCTTTCAGGCCAGTTTCTAGATTTCTTTATTCCAAGTTTTTTTTTTTTCTTCTGTAATTCGATAGGCGTGTGTCAGTGATACTTCTACCAAAAAAAATTCAAATACACACAACCACCCCCACACCAGTTATCTTATGACTTGGTTTTCCTTTTATAATTTCTGAATTTCTAAAACTGATTTTCTTCTTCCCTAGAGTCTTATATCATTCTACCATTTTCACTGTGTGTGGCTATTGCCTTCACAAAGTCATGTTCTTTTGTTAAAAGATTTCCGCCAGTGCCTGAGGTCATAGCTCATGGAAATTAGCAAGTTAACTAAATTTTCCTCACCAGAATCATTCAGGCTTGTGATAAATACTTCTATGATCACTTAAGAGGAAACCTCTGGCCATTTGGTTTTGGGAGTGAAGTTTATGATCTGCAGCTGTAAAACTTGGACGGCTCAACCTTTCTGCTATGGGATGCTTGGAAGTGTCAGGGCTCCCATCCTCTTTCCTCTTGCACCACAGGATAAAGAGAAAGCCTGTTACTTGGGAAAGACAGATGCCAAACCACCCCAGTGACCAGTAGCAATGCTGCTGTATGGGATCCTGTAGATTTGCCACCCAACTATCAGGAAGCCACTGCTGCTCTGTTCCTTACCCATACATTATGTTACAAGGGGAGCAAATGCCACATTTAATTCTGGGCTTATCGCATACTTTATTTTGTCCAAAATGATCAGGAAAATGCTCACTGTATTTCTTATTCTTCCTCCAAAATGGAAGTGCTTTCTCACCACACAGACATGCCAACTGTGCCTTTCTAAGTGCCACCGAGAGCACTTATGGTCATTCTCATAACAGTCCTAAGGGGCAGGGCAGCAACTCCTCATTAGTAAATAGTTATTCAGGTAGAAAATTAGAAATCCAAATTTAGATGTGTCTCTATCTCCTTGTGCCCAAATGGGAAAAGAAATGAAATGATTTATCTTCTTTCTGAGATTGTGTGTGTGTGTGTGTGTTGTATTATGTTGTATGTGTCCTTCTATCCCTCTGGGAAATGGAGAAGTGGAGATGAGACTGAAGACAGGAGATTTAGAAAAGAAAAATGTGAATTTAGGAAAAACAAACTCACTTTGTCACTTTCAATGATACATAAGGAAATATTTCTCCTTTCCGTACATAAACATACTCTCAGAGGCCTTGATGAATCTGTCATCTATTTTCTTTTCTTTCTTGACTCTACCATTCTCCAGACCATTTTCTCTGTTAAATAAAGACACTTAATTCCCTTCCCTCTTGAAAAATCTCCCTCTCTCCACCCTGACCCTCTCCCCTTTTCTTCTCAATCAAAACTTTGTATCAGTTAGCTTTCACTAGAGGGATATCTATATATACATTCCTCCAATAAGCCATATACATACTGAATATGGTATATGAAGGATTTACAAGGTAGGCTTACAATGGCCACCTGCAGGTTCAGGGATGGAACAGTGCAAAAGGGCTGTCTGCATGCTGGAGGGCTGGAGGATCCCACCAAAAATTCAAAGCCTGGAGCTCACTGCAGAGTCAAATCAGAATGTGGAAGGTTCTGCATTGGAAGCCTGGACATAGACGTACAAAGGCAATACTGAAGACTGGAGCTCCTCCGAAGAAATAAAAGAGCAGACTTCCTCCTTCTCTCCTTTTGTTCCATCCAGGCTACAAGCCTTTTGGTTGTGCCACGTACACTTAGGGCGGGACTTCCATCTTCAGCAAGTCCATCATCCATATAGGTGGAACTGTGCTAATCTAATGTGGTAGGCCTTTCTTATTCATGTTACCACCACAATGAACTATCACCGTCCTCTTGAAATAATTTCCTGCAGTTACTGCTTCCACTGCATGTTTCATTACCCCTTAAGGAACCGCAAGGGCACACTCCATGTGCCATACTTCGCTAAGTCCAAACACAAGCGTACTGCAGAGCTTCTCATGTAACTTGTACTCTTAGTACTCAGCCTTGTTGGCCATTTCTTCCTCCCTGAGGTACTTTTCCATTGTGAATTCTCTAGACTGGAGCAGTTAATAGGCTTTTTAGTCACTCCACTTGAATTCAGCTCTCCAGCTTAATATAACCGTGGGCCAGTTAATTAACCTTTACGCACTTCATTTTCTTTATCTGTTAAAAGGGGAGAATAACATAGTACATATCTACCTGGTCAGGATTGTCAAGGAAGATTTAATGAGGTAATTTGTTAGAAGGTACCCTCTTGACATATGATACGCACTCAATAAATACTTGCTGTAATAATTATATTATTGTTCTACAGCATCTTATTATCCCCCATACATGAACACCAATATAGTTATTCTTTTTTGTCTCTTCTTAGTCTGCTTATGATCAACCTGTACAACCCCCCCCTTTTTTTTGGTAGCAGGGATTGAACTCGGGTCCTTGCGTTTGCGAGGCAGGTGGCAGAGCTAAGTCCCTGGCCCCTGTACAACCTTTAAAAGTTTTTATTCTCTATGATTATTTTTCTTTCCCTTATTCTCTATACTCTTTCAGGATTGTCTCATTTACTCTAGGGTTATCCCTGGCCTAAATCATTCTTCTGATGTCCAGACAAATATAACTGTCTGCATTTTGAACATCTTGCATTACAGAGTACAGGAACTTCCAAATCAACATGTGCTGTACTGAATTCGGCAGCTCTGAATCTGAAATACAGGTCACTTCCGGTTGCTTTCATCTCAGGAAATCTAACCAACACTCAGCTATTATCCCAAACTAGAAATCTAACAAATCTTAGAATGTCACTTATTTACAAGGTATACTACATCTGCAGTCATGCTGGCACTATGTGCTGTTTTGGGAACAGACACATGCACACACACACACACACACACACACACACACACACGTTTCTGCGCTCAAAAAACTCAGTGTGTTGAGGGTACAGACATGTAATTTTTGCATAACTGAATGAGTG
Organism: Fukomys damarensis; assembly: GCF_012274545.1. NCBI lineage: Eukaryota > Metazoa > Chordata > Mammalia > Rodentia > Bathyergidae > Fukomys > Fukomys damarensis. The sequence goes on along the minus strand of NW_022900951.1, from coordinate 121,449,542 downwards.
CTACCCATACTCTAGCATTCCCCCAAACTTTCTTCTTTTATCACCTAAGACTTATTCTGATGCTTGGGAAAAATCTTGAGTCCTCCAAAATTTAATTTTTCTATTCTCCATATTGTTATATATAGTTCATTAGCAAATCCAGTAAGCTCTGTGACCAAAGCACATGCAGAATCCCTCCACTTATTCCATTTCATTGCCATAATTCTTATCTTTGGTTGTCATATGGGACGTGTTTTAGTCCTCCTTCCGGCAACAATTAATAATGGAGACAGTTTTGATTGTCACAGTGAGCTAGGTTTTATTGGCTACTTATGGTCTCTAGTAGAGGCCAGGGTTACTGCTAAATATCCTACAATAGATAGATAGTACAACTTCCCACGGCAGAGTTAACTGTTTCAAAATATCACTGATGCCTACATAGAATCTGTTGTAATCCAAGCCAGGATTAATTCTCATTTCAAGCATTGTGACTGCCTCCTGACCTGTTTGCCACATCCATTCTTCCTCAGTCAGACACACTGGTACACATGAACCCACATAGCGCGGAGCAAACAGAGTGATCGCAAACACAGACATGACATGTCATCCCCCTGCCTGAATTATCACCGCTTCCTCATTGCAAACAGAAACAATGATCCTCACTGTGAAAAACGGAAATATTGTGCTAATAGAGTTATTCTATATCAAGACATCGATGAGCTGGGGATAGAGTGGTGTTGCACCTGCCTGGCAAGCACAAGGTCCTGAGTTCAATCCTTGCCACCGAAAAAACAAAAATGAAGCAAAAAACATTGATCATTTCTTTCGTGTTTCTTTGCTTTTTATATACCATTTGTCTATATGTAATGTATACTATACAAATAATAAATTATACATTATATGAATTAACTACATATTATTTGTGTATTACTATACAACTAATAAATTCTCTAGATAGATATATAAGCCTGCCATTAATATTCATGTGTTGTCTATCTTGGCTCTTTGAACACTGTGTTGTGATTATCCCAGATAATAATATAATTTCAAATACGGCATTATATACAACATTGAGGAAAGGGATTTAGTTCAGTAGGAATTATTAATGAGTAACAGCATCAGAAATATCCAAGAGAGGAAACTATATTAATGTGTGAGCATTGGGGGCTACAAAAGTTTTAGAAGAGGTTCTCTTGCCCTTAGTTGATTTCTTTAATTTGGACATGAACTTTTGTTTGCTGTAAGAATCCTGATATTTAAGCTCCAATGTAATAATAATAATAATAAGTTGGTTGAACACCAAGCTGAGCTGGATAAACCTTGCAATGTTATGTGATGCAGCCTTTTTTTTTTTTTTCCTTGTGCAGACTTTTTTACTTTTCGGTCCCTGTCTCTTCACTTGTAACATGGCATGGTCAATGAGGAGAATTCTAGCTTGAATTTTATTATCATTATTATTTTGTTTTCACAATACTCATCATCACTTCTCTTCAAATATAGAGTTGCTATACATATTATTGTGTTTAACACATAATAGACAAAAATCGCTTGCAAAATCTGGTGGCCAAAAATCGAGGATCTAGCTCTATGCTTAAAGCACTAGTTCCATGAGAGAGAGAGAGAGACAGAGAGAGAGAGAGAGAGAGAGAGAGAGAGAGAAAGAGATTGCCTTTTGTATTGATTAGTGTTATCCAGAGGAACAGAATTGATAGAAATATATATAAGTATTACATATATTATATTACTTGTATATTAGTTAATAAATATCATTATTAACACTATAAGTAATTAGTAATTATGTGCTAATATATATTAGATATTATACAATAGATAATTACATAATTGATAGATTGATTTTTTAAATTAATTAATTTATTTTTTGGTACCTGGGATTGAACTCGGGTCCTTGCCCTTGCAAGGAAGGCCACCGAACCACTGAGCTAAATCCCCGGCCCTCATACTGATTTATTTATTCATTCATTAGTTTGGCTTCCAAGATCAGAGGCAAGTGTCCACAATGGCCATCTGGCTTCTGGAGAACCAAAGGATTCAGTAGCTTCTCAGTCCAAGAAACTGGAAACCACGGAAGGCGAGGGTTCAAGAACATAGCTCCCAGGAAACTTTCTGGGTATCTGCTCGCCTGAGTGTGCACTGGAAGACTGTGAAGGAGCTGGAACCTGACGTATACAGGCAGCTGCAGCAGAGGACGCACCTGCACAAGCCTGGTGGGGATTTTCAATGCAAGCCCAGTTCCCCCTTCTTTCCCTTGTAGTCCACCCAGGCTACAAGCCCACTTGTTGGTGCCATTCACAAGTGAGTGTTCCGCCCTCAGTTCTCTGGCCTGCATGCCAATCATTTCTGGAAGCACCCACCGACACATAGAGAACTGTGCTTCACCGGTCTGCTAGATGTTGTGTTTTTTTTAAATCCAGTCAAACTGATACAACATGATTAACCGCCACATCATCCATTCTCGAGAAAGCAACTCACATTGTTACTTTCTGAGCACCTCTCTACTCCCTTCTATGCATCTGTCTTTTGCTTTGAAGACTTAACTTTATAGAAGCAGTCTAGAAAGAGGGTTTTATAGAATACTACTTTGCCCCTGATTAAGAGGAAGATGAGAAGAGTGCTTTTCCATTTACTCTTTGGCAGGCTGAGATTTCTCCACTCAGATACCTGCTTCTCTCTGCCCAATCCTGGACTGGGTGCCCACGTGACCCTCCCGCCATTATTTTAGGTGTGTAAATCTCGGTCAATACCATACCCAGCACGCTTGTGCACACTGTGGGGGAGTGGCTTTCCTTTGGCTTATGGAATGGGTTTGAAATCCTAACTTAAAAGACAGTCCTAAACGTGGAATCCATCCCAGCACATTCCTGTATTGGTATTTACTCCACGCTTAGTCTCAGAACTGGATGATCCCTTACAGGAAAATAAAACAATGTTTTAAAAAGCAAGCTAAGGATCTGGATTTCAATTGAAGTTGTCATTTGTTAATATATTCCTCTGTGCATAGCACTGTTTTTCAATAAATGAGGATCCGAAACTCACAGCTTAAGGCAAATTAATGAGAGGAGGGTGCAGTATGTTGCCTATAAAATTTACCCTTATCCTTGAAAAAGAAAGATATTTGGGAAAGAGGGGAATAACTTATTTAATTTTATAAGCAGTACTCTACTGGAAATTGCATCCCCCATTCTGAAGAAAATAATAAGATGTATTTAAAATGACGATAACAATGGAAATATTTACAACCAGATAGATAACTGGATGCATGTTTCTAATTATGGCTTTTATATTTATAACTCCTGAATATATTTATTCATTGCCTGAGCTCATAAACATCACACATATGAAAAGTACATCACTATGAATAGTATCACCTTGTTTAGACATTAGTGCTAGTGGTATGCTATCTTTAACACACAGTGTTTATCTTTTGATTTTGAGTTCTATCATTCACAGACTTATTTTGCTATTGTTTTTAAATAGCAATTTTTTCTTTTCAATAATATCATTTTCCTCTTTTGTAACCATAAATATACTACCATTGAAGTTCAAGATGTCTCACTATACAAAGCAAACTGCTGTGTTTGTGGTAATGAAAGCGGAGTGATCAGCTCTAAGACCATTTTAAGATGCTTTAAAAGAATTTTTTAAACTGAGATAAATTCTTTATTGGTGAATAATGTGTTCCCCCAGTATGTTTTTCTATGTTGCTTGAGGACCTGATTCTGCTAAAATAAGATTGAAGGACTAAAGAAATAAAAAATGGAGACGCATACTCCATTATTAGTTCATATGTTAAATCCATAATTATGAAAGAAGGAAGAGTTGTTAAATGAATACTAGAAGTGAAGTTACCATGTTTTGAATATGAGATTCTATTAATTGTTTGCCAAATATAGCCCATTACCTAGCTTAAGGACGACTGTGTCTTATTTTCCATATGAGTAGACCAACTGAATAATCCAGCACTATTTCTTTTTTTTGTGTGCTTAACAGTAGTTCAATTTATTCCCAAGTTTAATTAATGTTTCTTCATGCTTTATAATGTGGATATAATCAGAAACAGTGATTGGATAAATATTTAATATTTTTCAGCTTTAATTGAGTTTATTGGTACATTTTAGGGATACAGTACAGTTACATTGATTTTTGGGATCTTGTACCTCTACATAACAGGTCTTGGTTCTCATTTTTTCCCCTTACCCCTTCCCTCCCTTCACCCCCTCCTCCCCTCCCCACCTACAAACACTTTATTTCCATCTTTTCATTCTCTCACATTTTTTTCTTTTCTCTTATTACCCTTCCCCTACCCACCCCACCTTCCCTACACCTTTAGTATAAAGAACGAGAAAATAGATTCATTCATAGGAAAATGGATACATATTAAGGATATACTCCTAATGAAATAAACAAGGCACACATGTGTAAATACCGAATAGTTTCTCTGGTGTGAATAATCTGCAATAATACAGAAGATCCTAATAAGATTACTGACATTGAGAAATGGGAAGAAAGGAGGTCAAGCACTATTTCATAATTAAAAATTACAAACCACTTGGTCCTGCTTTAATTAGACAACATTAAATACTTACTCTCCCTTCTGTCTTTTCCCAACCTGTCTCTTCTTTCTCTGTTTTATTTTATCTTATCTCCATATCCCTTCTTTCTCTTTCTGCATGCCTCTGACTCTCTCTTCCTCAGTGCACTTCTATCCCTAAGATAGCTAGATAGAAAGATAAGATCAATTTATAGGTTCCCAGGTAAAAGTTAGTACAGGTAAGTATATACATACAGTGTAGGTAAGTACACATATATCTAATTATATAATTATAATATATTATTAGTCCTATGAAATAATATAGAAAAGACTTCAATGCATTTCACATACATGGTGGAGAATAAATGCAATTTCAGTACTCTGGGTTGCTGAGGTAAATGAGTAACAAGTTCAAGCCTATCCTGGGAACTTAGTGACTTAATGAGGTCCTGTCTAAAAATTAAAAACAATAAATAAAAAGCTGGGAATGGTGTTTCTTTATTTCAGGAATAACCTCAACCCTGCTCTGAAGGGAAACATCAGAATGCGCTCCAGAGTTTTCCACTTTTAGCTAGTCCCTTAGTCCATTTTGTGTCACCATAACAAAATACTACATATTGGTCAGTTTTGAAGAAGTGTATTCCTCGTAGTTCTGGAGGTTCGCAAATGAAATTTCAAGGTGCTGGCCTCTGGTGAGGGACTTCCTGCTGCCTTACACTAGGGCAGAATGTAGAAGGGCAAAGACAGCACAAGACAGCAAGTACACAAGAGGAGGCCAGGCTCACTTTTGATTCAGAGCCCATTGCCACGATAGCTCACACAGTAATGACATTACTCACTCAACACTGCTACAGGGTCAGTTCGTTTCAGCATGAGTTTTGGAGGAGACCTTCAAACCACTGCAGCAAGGTAACACTTTTTTTCTGGTGCCCGGGTATCCCCCCCAACCCCGCTTTTTTAGGACCCACTTACTGGAAATCAAGTCTATTAACTGAGGATCTTACTTTAGCAGAGATTCCACAGCACACATGAGCTGGTAGGAGAGGCAATTGTGTGCACCAAGCAAATAGTCTATCTCCGGGGATTTCATTTTAATGTTGTCTTTGGAAGACAAGCTCAAGATGAGCCAGTCTCATAGAGCAAAGATTATTATATTTGCCCTATCAGAGCCAAGCATTTAAGTAATACACATTCTAATTTACTTGCTAAATCCTAGAAATAATGCTTGAATTTTTTAATTTAAAAGTTTCAGAGGCGTTTTTCCCTGTACAAACAATACTCTCCCCTTTCTTTCCTTAGGGAGAAAAAAAAATCTCATTTTCACTCCTTAGTAATATCCATAAATACAGGTATTTTTCACAAACGGAATAAATACCTACATAGTATAGCTGATTTTTATTTTGTCGCTTGAACAACTGAGTTGTTTTTCATTTGCCATTGCTATGAAAAATATCCGTATCAGTAAATTATTATTTTAAAGAAGTTATCCTGATTTATAAAGACAATATTGTTTGTTGTCTCTCACTGGAGGGAATCTGGAATGATCATGTGTAAAGAAATACGTTCTACCAAGAAAACATTTCTCATGTCAGATGCAATGGATATATGTGTGCATGTATGTATGCACACTGTATGCATGTATATGAATTCTATATTATACTATTGTACTGTATTATGATACATAGCGGGATGTATGTATATTACACACATAAGATCACATAGGTAAAAACCTCCATAGTTATCATTTTTTTCATGAAGATAAAAATTGTGAACATTTTTACTATTTTACACACATAAATAGGCCATCAGAAGAGATATGCAGAAAAGCATACATAAGTAGCTATGTGCATTCGCCTCAACACAGATATGTACTGTTACACCTGGTGGGTCTGGAGTCTACATATCCCCAGACTCACCCTAGCCGGCTTGTCTCTTTCTCTCTAACGTAGAAAGAGGAAGGGGAGTCGGAGAAGACCAGCGAAAAGCAAAAGTAATTGATTGCAGGTATTGCGAGCGGAAATGATAAAGAGCCACCCCAGAGAAGTGTGGGCGCCCAGAGCTGGGACATCGCTGAATCTGGGGCTGCAATACTGTTTTATGGGGTTGGGGTCCTGTCTCCACCCGCTTATGGATCGACATGGGATTGATTGGATACTGGGCTTGTTGTTAGAGGTTTGGTCTTGTGGGCTCATGGGGAATTGGGGTAGGCATGGCAACCTGCTCTGGTAGGGACAGTGCTGCTTGCACAGAGGCAGGTGTCACCACCACAAGCTGTCAGCTCCGTGCAAGCTACACAGACGCCTGTCTCAAAGCCACGGGCTGCCAGCTCTGCTGCTTGCTGAGATGCAGAGGCTATTTCTTTTCTACTTAAAGGGGAGCAGTTCGCTAATCTAATCTTGCCTAAGGATCCCAGTTGTCCCTACGTATACACATACACACCCTTGTGCCACCTGTTATATGTATCTATCTTAGTCTGTTCCAGCTGCCATAGCAAAGTTGTATAGACCGAATGGTTTAAACCACAAACATTTATTTCTCAGTTTTGGGGGCTGGAAGTGCTAGATCAGGGTCCCCTCATGGCTGCATTCTGGTGAGGGCCCTTTTCTTCACTTGCAAATGGCCGCCGGCCAACATGATAGAAAGAGTTCTAGTGCCTTACCTGCTTGTAATGCCGCCAGTTCTATACGGTTAAGAGCTCAACCTTTGTGACCTCACTTAACTTTAATCATGCTTGGAAAGGCCTTATGTAGAATACAGTCTCATGCTGCAGAGGGTTAGGTGCTGAGCACAAATGTGGCCAGAAACAATTTACAGTCAACAAAATTTAACTGCTTTCAAATTGAAATCACAATGCAACAGTTATCATATTATTTTTCAGAATTTTAAATGTATTTATTTTTCAAAGTAACTATTTGAAACATAACATTAATGCTCATGTTAATAATGACCATTAATATTCTTCCCATCCTACTTTGATAAATATTGCCTTTTAGTCATAATTGCCTAAATTATTTTATTTTATTTTGTTTTATTATTTAGAAATATTATTTTATTAATTTAGTTGAGCCTCCTTGGACTGCTAACTGTCCTTTTTGTTGAAACACAACCAAGATATTTACTGGTTGGTCATTATTCTCTTCATTTTTGGTATAATTTTTCAATCTTTGCATTATGTATACATTAACATTTATCTATTAAAGTTTAATACCATTTTACATATTTTACATTTTTATGTAAGTGCTAATACATTATACATATTCAGATGATTTAATCTTCACTCAGTGTTATGCTTTGGGAATTTTCTCAGTTTAATATATTCAACTATTCATTGAGTTTTAGCATGATAGCATTTTATGTATAGTTACATAATTTTTTGTATCCATTGTCATTTTAATATTTAAGTGTTTTCTACTTTCTTGAATCATGAATAATACTGAAATTTATCTCAAGAATGTAACCTGTACCAGAGAATACACATGTGCCAAAGACTATGTAGGCCGTAAAAGCGAAAGAGAAATTGCTAGATCAACAGATACATGAATTTATCCTCTCACTAGATATTACGAGATTACCTTGTGATGTGCTTATTTACATTTCTCACAGCAGTATTTGAGCATTATTAATGTTAAACATATTTAAAAATAAGAAGCATTGTCAAACATTTATTTTGGAAAAAAAACTGATGATATGAACAGATTATTTCATTTCTTTAATTTGAATTACCAGATTATTAATGTATTTAAGCATCTTTGTGTCTACTTCGGCTTTTTGTTTCTTTTCTATAACTTACTAATATTTAGACTTTTCAATTTTTTTTTCCATTTTTGCTCTTCTCAATGTTTGATTGTTTCTTTATCTGTCCTGCAATTCAATCCTCTACTATTCCTGTGCATTACAAATATCTCCTCCAAAGTTGCTGTGTGTCTTTTTTGTTTATGGTTGCTTCTCAAGATATTTAAAATCTCAAGCAGTCTAATATTAGCTCTGATTTTCTTGGTGACATGTGTTTTTATGCAGTGCTTAACAAATAATTTGCTTTGCCGGTAGCATTTGTTCTCAATGCTATCTTTTCAAAAAATTCCCCAGGTATTTTTGTTGGGGGACAGTACCAGGATTTGAACCTATTGCCTTTCACAGGCCAGCAGTGCGCTACCACTGAGCTACATCCTTTACATATATAAGTACATAAATACATATTGTATGGTAAGTTGTGGCATTTGCATGTAACATATTTTCATCACATCTGTCCCCCATTCTTCTCCCTTTTACCCCATCCCCTTTCCTTTTCTCTTTGTCTAATAGTCTCCTTTCTCTCTACTTCCACGCCATTGGTTTAGGTTCCAAATATTGAAAGACTGTGCAGTACTTGTCTGTCTGAATCTAGCTTATTTTGCTAAATATGATAAATTCCACTTCCATTTTCCTCTAAATAATAGTTTTTTTTTCTTTATACAGAATAACAAGCTATTGTATAAATATACCACATTTTCTTTGTCCATTCACCCACTGACAGACACCTCTGCTGATCCACGCCTTGCCAATTAAGTTGTGCTACAGTAAACATGAGTCTACAGGTATCTTTATAGTGTGCTCACTATGGGAAAGTATCAAAGAAGGGTGGCATTGAGTCAAATAGTATTTCCAGTTTTACTTTTTTGAGGAATTTCCCCACTGGTTACTGTAGACCTTTTCAACAATGTATATGTGTTCTTTTTTCTCAATGCTGTCTTACTGGTACTTTATGGCTTAATTTTAAATGTTTGGATGATGTACTTGGGATCATTTCTTACATGGAGTTAGGTGGGGAACTATTTCATTCTTTCATTTGGATAATTAGTACTACCAATGCTATTTAATGAACACTGCCTTATGTAGTAAATTCTAATAACACTCCTGCAATAGATACCGTTCTACATATATTGATCAGTTTGTACTATTTAATTATCTATATATCTATACATATTGTAAAATGCAAAAGTATCATTACTATGGTTTTATAATAAATCTGGATATTTCATGGGGCAGATCTCTTTGCCTTCGTTTTCAAACTAATCTGGGTTATTTTTGCATTTTACTATTTTTTTCAGTTTTCAAAATTGCTGGTCAAATTGTAATGAAAAAATTCTTTCACTAATGCTAATTGGTTGTAGTTTGGGGAGGATGAATTGTTGAAAATACTATTTGTTCCTATCCTTAATATGTTGGATTGTTCCACTTACCTGTTTTTTTATTGGCCTGGTTTCCTATTTTTAGTGTTATCAGTCTATGTTTGCAGTGCATAATGACTACATTCCTCGTGGGGAGTTGCTAATGTGCATAACACATCTTAAGTCCTTTTCCATCCCCTTCCCCCTCTCCTTCTTCACTCCCTCCATCTCCTGGTCCATTTCCCTTTTGGAAAAGATACATTTCTTTAGTTCATTTATTCATCTTTTATTTTGCACTTTATTTATATGTTGTTTTTTACATAAGAGAAGCCATGTGATATTTAAGCTTATGTTACAGAATGGAAAAATTTTTCCAGCTATTTCTTGGACAGAAGTCTAATATGTAGAATATATAAAGAACTCAAAATATTGGAACATTCAAAATAATAGACCTAATAAAAAGATGGGCAACTGAAGCAAATAGACACTTCTCTGAAGAAGTTCAAATGATCTATACATATACCAAAGAAAATGTTCAACGTCTTTGGCCATCAGAGAAAAGCAAATTAAAACAACACTGAGATTCCATCTTATTCCAGAAAGAATGGCTGTCATAAAGAAATCAGATAACAACAAATGCTGATAAGGCTTCAGGGAAAAAGGGGAAATGTAAACAAGTACACCCATTTGGAAATCAATATGGAGATTTCTTAAAAAACTAAAACTTCATTCCCCCCAGCCATTCCTCTTCTAAGTATTTTCTCAAAAGTGTTAAAGACATCATAATACAGTGACACACTTATACAGCTGCACAACTCATAAAAGTTCAACCTTCTAAGCAGCACATATATCCACCAACAGATGAAAGAATAAAGGAAATGTGGTATTTATATACAATGGAGTACTACTCTGCCATAAAAAAGGATAAACTTGACTCATCTGTAGGAAAATAAATGCAACTTGAGACCATAATATTAAATGACATAAATACATTTATTTACTACTATATTTTGTTTTATAAAAGGTTTATAACTCCAGAATTTTTGCACATCTTTATTTTATTACACTTTAGCATTTTGTTTTTCTATAATGAACGATTTCATTTTCAAAAATTACATTTTATCATTTTTATTGATAACATATAGTAACGATTTTTTTCTGCATTGCCATTATTTTGCCATACCTGGTTGTGCATTCTTATTTGTTGTAATAGGTTTTCTATATACTATGTTTAAACATATTGTATTATAAAATATAACACATTCACAGGAAAGCACAAAAATCTCCATGCAAATTATAGTGAATCACTTTGCAGAAAATCCTTGTGTAGCCACTGTCTAGTAAAGAAATAAATACAGAAGAAATATTGAAGCTAATTAATTGAATCTTTTAAATGGTGCAAAGCCCTACATTGTAAAAATAGCTATGCTAAATGATCATTTCTAAAGGAAAAATTGCAAGAATAACTGCAAAACATTCAAAAGAAGGGTCAAGGTGTAAAGACAATCCCACAAGACATTCAGGCATACTAAATGATTTTTAAATAAAATGTTAACTGGTACCTGAGTAGAAAAACAATATAGTGTACCAAAGTAGATTTATAAGTTCTGAAATAGGTTTAATTTTATGTGAAAGGGCAGTACCTAATAAAAATATAATCGAAATCACTGGAAGAAAATAGACTTATGAATAAATGAGTTTAAGACAATTAGACTCAATGTGTATCGGCCGTGTAAATATGACGAATGACATCATATAGAGCAAGAGAAAAGTATGGGTGCATTTCTCAAGAAATTAAAACATATGTTTTCTAAACTGTAATTCAAAATGTAAGGGCTTGGGATTTAGCTCAGTGGTTCTGCTGCCTGCCCAAGGTCCCAAGTTTGATCTCTAGTACCAAAAAAAAAGAAACAAAGAAAAGCCTAGAACCAGATGGTTTCATTGGTGAATTTAAAAAAAAAAAAAAAAAAAAAAGTAAGTCAATAAAATATTGATGAATTTCACTACATTGGCTATAAATTATAGCCATTTATACAACCATTCCTGAGACCTGGCCTTAGCCAAGGAGGCCATGCAGCATATGTTCAGAATTCTTCAATAGGAATTGTTTACATACTTTGATTATCTTTATATCAACATTAATTTTTCTGTTAGTTTTAAACACATTTATATATGTTTTATCATCTTGTTATGTACAGTTCTCCTGTACATCCTTATTTTTCACAGCTCACGTATATTTAAATGTACATGTGTTTGTGTAGAGTACAAAAATCTTCCATAGACCATAGGCCAATATTCTACCTTCCTTTATATTTTAATTATCATGTGCCTGAATATAAGTCTCCTAAATGTATGCTAAAATTTTCCTCTACCAATTTATGATCTCATTGTTATTATGAAAAAAATCAGGGAAACATAACCTTTGTTTATATATGTATTTCCAGTGCTCTTTATTCATTTGTGAGCATCTTAATTTTTGTGCAGAGTCATTTTCCTTGTTTTAAAGAATTTTAGCATTTCTTCTAGTGACAACCTTGTGGTAAGAAATTTTAGTAGCTTTCATTTTTCGACCAATTTTAAAGATGATTTTTTTCCTGAATATGTAATTTAGAGCAAAATTACCCCATTACTTTAAAGATATAATTTCCTACTGGAGACATCTGCAGTTAGGTTCCAGTACCCTGTCCAGTATATGACGAAGGCCTGAGAAATAAATACACTAAGAAACAGAACTAAGTGAGAGAAAGCCGGGCTCCAGGATGACCAATTCAGGCGCAACCGACAAAGGCCCTGGAGTCCCAGGCTCTGACTTTTATTGGCAATCAACTGGAGTAAAGGCAAGCTATGTGCAGTTTCTATAGAAATAAATGTAAACATGGCTCAGAAAGGACAAGACAAAGCATTCTAGAATTAGGAACAGAACAGACAAAATATATGGTTGTAATTACAACATTGTCCTAGTCAGAAGGTTTTAGTTGTGGGAACAGAATTTGGGTGCAAGGTACTCTGCCCTTAGCACATAGGCCTCAGCCAGATTCACTTCTCAAAACAAGCCAATTGTGGGGTTCGCTCTTCACTGCCTGCTTTGGGTGTAAGCCATGTTTGGGCCCCCTACAATTTCCTTCTCAGCCTGTCTTCCAGGGGAGTTAGGCCACTAGCTGGGGTATTGCTACTCTCCATGCCATGCGTCACCTTATTTTTGTTGTTGTCATGAGTTCTCTATTTTGCCTTTCAACAGTTTGCAACATACTTTCATGTGGATTTCTTTGTGTTGGTTCTGTTGTTTTACTGTGCCTATATGTATATAGCCCCTAAAATTTTGGAACGCTTTAGCCATTGTGTCTTCAAAATATTTTTTTCTTTCCTATTCTGTCTCCCCTTTCTGGGTGTGGAATTACAAGTAATTGGACATTTTCTTGTTTTTTGATAGTTCTCTTGGGGCACTTTACGTTCTTGAATCATTTATCTCTTTCTTTGCATTGATAATTTCCATTAATTTAGCTTCAAATTCCCTTATTTCTTCCTTTAATGTGTCCATTTCAGTGCTATGTGTGGATACTTCACCAGTCATTTTAATTCACGTGTGTTAGTTTTCATTTTTGTTATTTTTATAGTTTACTCTATTGATATTTTATAGTTTCATTCATTAATAGTAATTTTTACTTCATTGATGACAATAGTAATAGACTTTAAAATCCTTCTGTGGTGTTTCTAGAATTCAACTTATCTCAAGGTTGGAGACCATTAATTGAAATTTCTCTTGTGAGCATGTTTCATTTTCTCAAGCTTTCTTAGCTTGGATAAATCTAGATTGCATCTTAGACATTATTGTTGTTAAATCACAAATATTCTGGATTGTGCTGTTTTTTTCTTTAGTATTCTTGGTCTTGTTTTCATAAAGAATTGTATTTTCTGAGTTTGAGGTGGAAATTCTGACATATCTATTTATATTTATTTAGATATCTGTTTGGGGCCTTTTATTTTTTGAAGAGGATCTCCAAGTTTATTCTAAACTTGTGCAGACCCAGACTTCATTAAAAATGTGATGAACAGAATTTTGGAATTCCTTCTCTGGCTCCTTCCCTTCTATAACTCCCACAGCTTCAAATTTTCTGTTTGTCTTTCAGAGAAATTTTGCTTTACATTTTGCATATTATCTGTCTCATAAATTCCTAAAATTTCTGAGTTTTCTGATGACACAGTGAGTTCTTTCTTCTTCTATGCTTCGTTTGTATTTTAAAGTGATATTTACTAAATCAATTAACCTAGTATCCTAAAAATACATAGTTCTATTTATGCCTCCTCCTGAAAACTTTATACCAATGAAGGACAAGAGTCTCATGTTATACTACACCAAATCACTAGTTCCTACACAGCACAGAGTGAGAAATTAACTAATGCAGTGTAAAATAATGGAAGCTCTTTTATTAAAAAAGATTAAAACTTGTTGAGGTCATATAGATTCATATATGCACACATGTATGTATAGGAATTTCTTTATCATTTAGGTCCCAACCTCCTAAAACAACTCTCCCAAATCCCTCTAGAATGTAAAGAAAATCTCTCCTACTACCCAGATCTCAACTTGATGCTCCAATCTTGCAAGAAGATGTGTTGGCATAGTTTAAGAACTCATTCACACTGTTCTCTCACCAAGAAAAAAGCAATCTTCTCTTTTCATAAGAGATAATGTCTTTCATTCTCTGCCAATAAAAATAGGTTGTTAGCCAGGCGTGGTGGCACACACCTATAAACCCAGCACTCAGGAGGCTGAGGCAGCAGGATCACTGCAAGTTTGAGACCAGCCTGGGCTACACAGTGAGTTCCAGAACAGTCTCAACTACATAGTGAGACCCTGTCCCAAAAAACAAACAAAGGGCTGGGAATTTAGCTCAGTGGTGCTGGCACCTGCCTCACAACCGCAAGGACACAAGTTCAATCTCTGGTACCAAAAATAAATAAATAAATACATAAATAAAAATAAATAAAAATGGGTTTTTATATAATTGAGCATAAGAAGTTGACATGACACAGATATAACTCTAGTAGAAATGTGAATTTCTCCATCACACTATTTTCAGGTATTTAAAAGGAACAATCTTTATGATAGTAAAATGTCTTTAGTTGTAAATATTTTGGGGTCATAGTAGCCATGTGATAAAAAAAAGAGCAGAGACAAATATGTCATCAAATGGAGCTCCATTAATTAAACTTCTATCACAGAGGAAGCTGAAAAAGAAATGTTTTGATTAACCTTGATTGTCAACTTGACTGCATGAAGAAACATCTACAGAGGTGATTGGATTCTGAGGAAACTTTTCCTCATTGTGTTCACCCATTGATCACTTCATCGATGAATGGACTATTTGGGGTAGGACCTATATCTAGGGTCTGGCCCTTTCCTCACTACCTCTGCTCTTATGTTCTACTTCCCAGCCACCATGAAGTAATCAGTTTTCCTCCACCTTATCCTTCTGCCATGATGTCTCCACCTTGGAGCCAGCTAACCATGGACTAAGCCTCTGAAACTAAATCACAATCAATTTTTCTGTCTTAAGTTGTCGGTGTCACATATTTTGTCTCAGAGTTGGGAGAGTTGTCCAAAATAGGAATGGAAGCAAAGGATTTCCATGTAAAACCCAAAAGAAGAGGCAAAGTTATCGTAGAATTTTGGGGAAGAGTAAAAGTTTGAGTAACAAAAGCATAAATAAAGAATGATGTGACCAAATACTTTGTTAAGCTCCGCACCTGTGCTGAAAATCAAGGATTCTTTTGGGTCAAGGTGACCGTGTTTTCAGATTCTCCAGGAAAGAATAAGATGTTTCATTCCGCTGATTTTATTTCAGTCACACATTGAAAGTCCATAATTTTTAAAGAACAAAATATTTTATCGCTATATCCTTCTGTTAATCAACAAAAACATTTCTAAAGGTTCACTTGCGGTGAAATAAATAACTGTCTAAATGGAAGGCTGCAAATGTTTATTCCTAACTAACTCCACAGCCAGAACATGTTATCTGTACCCAGAAGGAGCCCTAAAAACACAGTTATTTTAACCTGTTAAGCCCATAGAAAAGTGACATTCAGTAGAAACCCAAGGCTTCTACACAGGACAGAAGCTTCCCAGCTGAAGGAAACTTACTTTTTTTTTAGAAAAGAGAAAGAACACGTAAAAGACAATGATTAAAAAGTACAAAAGACAGAGAGCAGCAGAAGATAAGGCAATAGGAATCAAAGGAGGTCCATGTAGTACATTCTCTTCGAATTTTCTTTCCAAGCAAGGTTTTCACCCTTCCAGATGCTGGCTTTGCTTTAAAATAGACACTTCAGCCTTTTTATGCTTGCTATGTATGTGGTGTGGTATTTTGTATATATTCCCACAGGATCTGTGGTACTTACTCTAGTAAAAGTGGAGCCCACTTTCCCTGCAGTTTAGACTTATTTGAACTTACATAGGTGTTTGCAATAAGGATAACATGAGAAAAATGAATGACTTCTAATACTTACACATAAAATACTCGGAGGTTTCTTTTGTAAACTGCACTGCAAAAAGGAACTTTCAAAGAATTTTTTCCTTAGAGACAAGTAGTTCTCTAAACTTCCTCAGGCCCAGGGCATAAGTGCTATGCCCTGTCTCCATAGACCAGATGAATGGACACAATACGCAGATGCTGGCCCCAAGGAGCTGGAGCTCAGTGTCCTTTCCACGAGAAAGGGGACAATGAGCTGAAGATGGCTGGAAGCCACCTCTGTCCCTACTAATAAAAGACCCTTGCCCCCCTTCACTCAGCAAGATGGCAAACAGGCCCCTCTACGGCCGCAGAGATAGCTTTGAGTAAAATCTTTCTCCTTTTCCCAAGATAAGTGGCCTTTTTCGATTTGGTTGGCAGTGAGCAGAGGAACCTGAGCATATGAACCGGACTGGCCTATTAACAGTATCTCTTCAATTATTCACTCTGAGGAAAGACTTCTGGTCTGTTGTTAATACCCTTGAGCAAAGAATATAGGAGGTGCTTATGTCTAGGGACTAAGACTTGCCAAAGCCAGCAAAGAAATGCAGTTTTCTACAAATAGTTACCTGTGTGAGTCTTATGGGAGGTGCATGCTCCAATTCAAGGCGAGCATTTAGGTAACTGTAGTCCTGGCCATCCTGACTGCTACTTTGTGAAAGATTGCAAATTAGAGACAACAACTAAGCCACTCATGGATTTTTGATTCACAGAAACCATGAGATTATAAAATTTTCTCTAATAAGCTGTTAAACTGGGGGGTAATTTGCTATATGATAAATACTAAATGTGCATGGCATATATTTTCATTCTGTTAGGCTTTTCCATTTCATTTTCTGTGTACGTGTTAAATGGCCTGCTTAAATCAAGTACATTTAATGCAATTATTGATATGATTGTATTTAGGTCTATTGTTTTTGTTTTGTTTTCTATATCCCTCCTCTGTTTTGTCTTCCTCTTCTACTGCTTTCCTTATTTGAATAATTTTTTTAGTATTCTATTTTCATTTATCTGTTGGTGTTTGGCCTATATCACTTTGTACCACTATCTTGTGGTCATTCTAGGGATTAAAAAAATATATATGTATTCATTCACAATATATTTAGAGTTCATATTTTACTACATCAAGTAAAAAGTAGGAGCCTTTAACTGTGTAGGTTTCTTTACTGTCTACCCCACTACCCTTTGTAGTCATCATGCATGCTATGCTTATATTCATCAGAATTCCTGGGCCAGGGATTTAGCTCAGTGGTGCTGCTGCCTGCCTTGCAAGCTCAAGGTCCCAAGTGCGATTCCCAGTACCAAAAAGCAAAACAAAAAAAACAACTCCTACTAGATAATGGTCTGTATGAGAGTTACATGCATTTTTATATTGAATCCATAAGTGGGTTTTTATTGCAAGTATTATAGTTTTCAACTCTAAAGTTGGCATTTTGTTCTTTCCAGCATTATTTTTTTCTCAGTGGCTCCATACGTCTTCCTGTTCAATTTGAGATATATGTTCTTGTTCTCAAAGTGCATAATTATAAGAGCTGCTGTATGATATTTGGCTTACAATTTCAATATCTGTGATATCTTTTTTATTATATCTGCTGACTACTCTTGGAAATTGGTCACATTTTCTAGATATTAGTTTGTGGCATAATATTTATTGGTTTATGTCCTAATAATTCTGTGTATTCTGTTTTGTAGACCAATTTCACCTTACTGTATAATCTTCTTAAATGTGGTGTTTTAATTTTAACTGAAAAATGATCCTAGCTTCAAAGTATAAGTCTCTTTTACCCTGAAGAGGTAATCATTCAGATGTCAGTGCTTTTCGATGTTTACTTCTCAAGGGCTTGTATGAGTCTTGTGTGGTGGTTTAAATTTCAGCTTAGTTCACTAATCCTTTGCTGCTCTGTTTTCAGTCTCTCTTTATTAGGCATTAATAGATAAGGAATTATCTTGAGATTTGCAGATTTATACACAGAATTAAGGACCACCTTCTATGTCTGCTCAATGATACTCCTGTCATTTGACGATCCCTAAGGGCTACCGTGCCTTTTGTTTTTGGACAGCAAGATGGGGTTTCTAACTGTGTTTTAGTTACCTGAACCATTTCATGCACTGGCTTCACAGTTGGGTTTTGGTCTCAGGACAACACTCTGAGGACTTAAAACAAATGAGAAACTAAACCTTGTAGTTGCATCCCCAATTTCTGATACCCCTCGCAAAATTTGCATGCCTTTTGTTTACTTTTCAGACTTCTCAAGGATAATTTTTCTTGTGTTTGCTAAGTGAGTAAAAATGTTGATCATGGGTTACTGTTTTAGCTGTACATGTTAGCAAATAGAAGAATGATCTGAGAAGATATATAACAATGAAAATTTGTGAGGAGAGGAATCAAAGCTAAAGTTGTTTGCTATGGTCCGAAATTATAATTATTTTCCTGTCAAAATATTTTCAATAATCATACATAGTTTAATAATTATAGCAAATATTGCAACTAGCTCCATGGCTACAGATGCAAGAAAATAACAACATTCTTATAACAATGTACTTTAATATTTTAAGGTCTATTTATACCAGTTAGATTTGCAGAATTACACACAGAATTTAGGAACATCTTTTACAAGGTATATTTATGCCTCTTTTATCCCACCTTTATAAGATGTGTTTATATCAATCAATTTTTGCATTACTTTCTGGTAATCAATGTATGAGACAATTGTTCACATTGTATCAAGTGGGTTTTAAGGAACATATTCTATGAATAAGACATTCAATAAACCTACCTATTACCAAACTACTGAAAAAGGTCTTTCTACATTCAAAGCCAGCAATAAATGTATTGCTCCCATTACTTTCAACTGATTTCCCCAAATCATGAAAGTTATGGCCTTGAAGCAGTATTTTTAAAGTAATTTGCTATATCATTATAATGATCAGTCATATCTTGAAATCATGATTATAATGAATACCTATTTGCATTATGTGCCCAGTCCCTCTTTTCTGAGAATTGTTTACTTAGTAAGAATAGGCTTCTAGAATTTATGTATTTGTTTTATATCACCATATATTGGTGAGGAGGTGGGCATTGGGTAGTAGTTAAGTAATTCAGTGTCGCTTTGAGCTTAGACAAGAGGAATGAGAGAGAGAAAGAGAGAAGAGAGCAGAAATTTGAAATTAGAATGAAGAGGAACCAAAGTTCAAGGCTGTGAAATTTATATTTTCATAGAAGGTAAAACAATGTTCCGTTTATCATTACTTACAAGGACAGTTTTGTAGACTATAAGTATCTTGGATTTTTCCTGAATCATCATTTTCTTCTGAGGAATTTTTTTTTTATCATGGGAATGTTATTGTTATTCTCATGTGTACGAAAACATTTGCAGTATGAGATTTAAGACAGAAAAACTATGTCAGAAATTACTATGGCTATTCATGTCTGACTTCAGGAATGGTAATGGATAAAGGAGGAGAAAATAGTTCATCATATGTTTAGGAAATAAAAATATTGGGGATTTTGATGAGAAATCATACACCCATTTATTCATTTAATGAATATACTTATAATGTTAAGCATTCAAAGAATATTAACATTCAAAGAGACCTTAGATCCTTTACTTCAAGGACTTAATTACCAAGGTGAGCAAATAGATGACAAGAAAAAAGGAGAAATTCCTAATAAATACAATAAATGAGTGAAATAAAGAACTGAGACTAGAACTGTCTCCTGTATATTAGTAAAAATTCAGGTTTTTCTTTGAAAATAGATTAGAATTCATGGAAAGAATATGTTGTAGTCTAAAATGGTTGCAACTGTATCTTATACAAGTTAGTTCTAAAGAGTTCTGTGGAAACATATTGCCTAGCTGAGACAGGTAAATATAAACAATTTGCCCATTTTTCTCTTCTAATTAAATGAAAAAAAAAGCCCACTTCTTTAAAACTGTAGAGAAAGGCAATTATAGAAGTTTTATGAAGACATTTAGAAGGATATATATTTGGAGAGTCTATCCAAAGCATATTAAGAGTAGAAAGGAGAAATAAATGAGTGAAAGTCTTAGGTGTAAGTATAATATGCATGCTGATTAAATCTCACATTCAGATGGCCTTGATCCCAAACTGAAAAAGATACAAATGCTGAAATTCCTCATAATTGTTGTGCAGATTAAATGAGAAAATGAATTAAAAAATCTATTCCACAGCTGGCTCATGTTGACAATTTAATAAAATAAAGCTGTTGTTGCTGTTGAGGGTTTCATCATTATTATTTGCACATAATCAGGTAGACGTTATTCACAGAGGCAAGTCACTTCTGTAATATCTAGATTCGCTCTCATCTGTGTCTTCACATTGATTTAGGTAAAGTTCAATGCAATTCAGTAGTTATTGATTGCTTATTATGTGCTAACCAATTTTCTTGGCACCAGAGTTCAAAGTAAATCATAGTTGGGAACGTTGATCATATGAAACCTATTTTTTCAGTACAAGATGGATATGCAATGACAGATGTGTTATGTAAGCAGGGATAAGCATCCACACTTGTAAGATGAAGCTTCTTAGATGTAGTGATATTCCTGCTAGGCTTTCAGAGATCAAAAGTCATGATCCAGGTGGAAGAACATTGAAAACGGATAGAATATAAGAGTAAATCCCAAGGACCTGGTGCAGCATGACACATTTTAGGACTATAAAGGAAAACCCTGCAGAAAGTGTGGGAGAGTGTGGAGCAGTAAAAGAAGATTGACCTGACTGACTATCTGTGCTGAGATGTGCTCAAAGTAGAGTGGAGAGCAAAAAACTGCTGCAAAGCATGAAAACGACATGGCTCGATTTAAAATGTAATGGAGAGAAAGGGGAAATAGAATATTTATACACACTATTTAGGATTATAGACATAATCTATAAGAGAGCTACCAGAATAGTCTAGGTCAGACTTTCAGAATTCCTCAGTGAGAAATTTGGCAAATGCTCACCCCACAAAGCAATTACAAAAGTAGAAAAAAATGTCCATTGACTCTGGAAATTCAGTCAAGTCATCAACAAATTCAAAGTTGTTTTTGAATGAGAAAACTACTGAAACACAGCGAGAACAAGGGACACCTAAGTTATTTGAGACTGAAGAGACTTTCATCATAGACACCATCTCCACGGTGTGGTGGTTCAAGTGTGAGATAGAGTTATCATTTTAAGGATGCTTAATCTTACTGTACAAGGGACTGATTTGATATAGGGTAGAGCTTGGGAGACTGGGTGCTGAAGGTTGTAGTTGAAAACAATATTAAACCTAATGAGGTCAAATAGTAAATGATCCAGGAAGGTTAACCTCACAGCAAGCCAGAGTGGAAGTCTTGGTTGGGGCAAGCAATGGAACTAGAGGTAG
Organism: Fukomys damarensis; assembly: GCF_012274545.1. NCBI lineage: Eukaryota > Metazoa > Chordata > Mammalia > Rodentia > Bathyergidae > Fukomys > Fukomys damarensis. The sequence continues at coordinate 121,427,987 of NW_022900951.1, read as the reverse complement.
CCAAAGAATAAAGGACACAAGAGAGCACCAATGAACCTTCAGAAAATTTCAACTATCCTCAGGGATCTAGAAGTTGCATACTGGTACAAGACTGTACAGGCTCAGGAAAGACAAGACAGAAATCCTAGCTAGATATTCATTTCTGAATGAATGAGGGGCATGAAGCACATATGAAGTAAAGGCAAAACTGCCTAAAAATGTTTCTCAAGTTAAACATAAACCCATAAAAAAAGGAAGGCACTAAAAGGTGCAGTTAAATTTTCAAAGCAAAACAACTCACCGAAATTAAAGGAAAAATAGAAAATTCAACACAAGAGAAAGGAATCGAATAACTCACTTTGAATAATGTATAAGAAAAACAGGGAGCTCAATAAAGGTTTAAAGGACTTAACAAAATTTAAAAAAACAATTAGACTAAGCAGGTATTTATAGAATATCACATCAAAAAAATGAGAATGCAAAGTATAGTCAGGTCCATGTGGAATATTCTCCTAAAAAAGACTACATAAGGAACTTCAACAGATTTAAACAATTAAATTTCAGAAAGTATGTCTCTAACCACAGTGAAATTAAATTGAAAATAAACAGGAGAAGAAAATGGGGAAAATTTTAAAAATAAATGGAAATTTAAAACTATAGTTTTAACTAACCAGATAAGTAATAAAGAGAGATTTTTAAAAACCTTGAGATAGGGCCGAGGATTTAGCTCAGCGGTTTGGTGGCCTGTCTTGCAAGAGCAAGGACCTGAGTTCGATCCCTGATACCAAAAAAAAAAAAATAATAATAATAATAATAACAAAGTTTATGAGATTCCATTAAAGTAATGCTTAGAGATAAATTTATAATTTTAAACGTATACCAAAAAAGCAAAAAGATCACAAATCAACAACTTAACTTTCCAAACTAAGAAGGTGGAAAATAGAGCACATCAAGCACAAAACTTTCACAAGGAAGAAAATCATAAAGATTAGAATGAAAATAAACTAAAAACATTAGTCTCTCCAGCGCCCAGAAGGTAGCCTGGGCCCCGATCCACCACGGATAGCCACGCGCTCTCCCACCCGGAGCCGCCAATGCTCCAGCGCCAGGAAGGTAGCCGCAGGGGCACCCCTGAACTCCCATAACTCCCCTTACCCCGCCCTCCCCACATTCTCAGACCTCCTGATTGTGCCAGTCTTTGGACCCACTCTGCAGAGGCAGAGGTGGTCATAAAGGGTATTTTTCTGAGTTCCCAACTTTGAACATCTTTAAAGAAAGGGCATGTTAAACCTGTAGTAGAACGGTGTGGAGTTCAACCATTCAGAAGGATGGGGAACTCAATCTGGGCCTTGCAGCCCAAGATCAGTCTGCATCATGGGGTTCAGCCATCAACCGACTGAAATCAGGGGTCTTGCATCCTAGCTCTGTCTGAGCCCCCATCCTAAATGGTAATTACACTATATTGAAAAGTTTGTTCACTGCAGACGTGTTCTGGACTGCTTCTTGATTTCAATTTAATTCAAATGGTTTAAGGGTGATAGACTGACTAGTGACTACCACGGGTGGTCAATTTCCAAGTTATGCTTAATCTTAATGTGTTGCTGATTGTATCAGTTGGGCTAAAGGATTGTGGTTGATTTGATGAGCCGTTTTCTCTGATGTTATGAAGATGAGACTGTCTGTGGGTCATTAGAGACCCAGAAGCTAGGCCACAACTATATCAGGAAGATTTGGGTGATAACCCAGAGATTAAACCAAGGACAGCCCGACAATAAAAATAAAAATGAGAAAACACTTAAGCAAGACACAAAGACAGACTTCCGGTTCACCAATGGCAAACAGTAGCCCAAATGAGGATGAAAAGGCCGATAGTGAACCACCAGGACACCCTGAACTCAAAGTACAGGAAGTAACAAAACAGATCAATCAGGCTCTAGAAAAATTCAAAACAGAAATAATTTCCCAGATAACCATAGAGATGGTGAGAAAAATGGAAGTCGTGATTCGAGACTCTAGAACAGAAACTGACCAAAAAATAGCTCAGGACCATGACAGAAGCCATGAAAGCCCAGCATAAGAAAGAAATGGAAACAATAAATGCCCAATGTAGAAAAGAAATGGAATCCATAAAACAGATTCAAACAGATATCCAGGAGATTAAACACTCCATTGAGAGTGTATGCAACAGAATAAAAGAATGCGAAGATAGAAAGATAAATTCAACAAAATACAAAGTAAAACAAATACAAAATACAACAAAATGCAAAGATGTAAAATATATAT
>NW_022900951.1:121391510-121424638 GCF_012274545.1 Fukomys damarensis | reverse complement strand
TGCTGGAAATATATGTATTTTAATAAGTGAAAAAAACAATGATTTTATATCAAAAAAGCAACAGATACCAAAATTGAAATGACAAATCATTAGAAATACCCAAACTACCAAAACAGTCAATATAACATAACAAATGTAAATAGATTTTTAATAAGTAAAGAAATTAAATGTGCAATTTAAAAACCTTGCAAACAAAGCAAAACAAAGCAAAACAAATGAGCAACAACAACAACATAAAACAACAAATAAACTTAGTCCTAGATGGTTTCTCTGGTGATTTCTAGTAAGCATTAAAGAATAACACCATTCTTGCACACATTCTTTGGGGAAATGGGAGAGGAAGAAACACTTTCCAACAAATTCTGTGCTACCAGATTACTGTACTACAAAAACAGACAAGAATATCACAGACAATAAAACTAGAGACTAATTGTATTAGTCAGATTTTTGCTTCTGGGACAAAATGCCTGACACACACAATGTAAAGGAGGAAATGGTTTATTTTGTCTCATAGTCTCAAGGTTTGCAGCCCCTGATAAACTGGCTCTAAGGCAGAAACATCAGGGCAGAAGGACCTGGTGGAGCAAGGCTGTTCACGCCACCACAGCCTAGAAGCAGAGAGAGCAGGAAGAGTGTTAGAATGATAGGAAGGGCAAAGGAGCAAGAAAACACCCTTTCCTTCCAGGTCATGCCCTCTGAAACCCACCGCCTTCACCCAGACATTCAGCTACAAACTCATCTGTGGATGAATCCACTGAGCAGTGAGTGTGGTTCCCCCTGATTGAGTCACCTTCCAAAAACCCCACCTCTGAAAAAAAGGGCCTTTTAGGGGTCATTTGTGACCTAAAGCATAATACTGGTATTGCTTATAGATATTGACATAAAATTTTTCTATGAAAATGCTGGCAAATAAAATATAACGACACAGAAAAATACTACCGTACATACATTTATGAAGTAGTATTTTTTTCTAGGAATGCAAGTTTAGTTTGACATCACAAAATTTGTTAGCATAATTCACCACACTTGAAATAGAAAGAAAAGCCTTTAATCTGTTAAAAGGGCACCTACAAAAATCATAGGTTTAAGCATCATTCCAAATGGCCAAAGTTTGAATGTTTTGCCCATAAATTTGTGAACAGAATGAGGATACCCTCTTTCAACACTTTTACTTTATATTTTGCTAGAAAGTTTTAGCATGGAGGGTTGGATATAAAAGTAGCCAGGTATATATAAATTAATATGTAGAAAAATCTCAAGGACCCATTAAGACTTGTTAAAATTAAATATGAGATCTGCAAAAGCATAGCAATTAACCAATGGTTTGCAATTATCTTGGGAGAAAATAATGAGCAGAATTTTTTATAAGAATGATAAAATTTGGCTGGATATAGAGGCGTAAGCCTATAATTCCAGCACTCTGGGAGGCAGAGGCAGGAGGATAGCTGGGAGTTTCAGGCTAGCCTGGAATATATAGTGAGTAGTTCAGGTCCAGCCTGAACTAAAAGTAGGACACTGTGTCAAAAAAAAATGATCAATAAATACCACAGCTGACATTCCACATACTGTACTCAGTACTGGAGGAAGGAGAATTGACATCATTCACAAACAATTACAATTAATTTTGCTTTAAATCTTTCTTCTGACTTGTGCGGTACTGCCAGGAACAGCTATCCAAAAGCTTGTTTTTATTTCAACTAACTAGAAAGTGGACTAGTGCTAAAGTTGATTCTCTGGGGGATTTGTCCAAAACATACTCCAGTCACTGTCTCTGATTGGGGTTGCCAGAGGCGACTGATAACACTTGGGATAAATAATTTACTAAGCAAAAAAACCAGGAAGAAAATGGTGGGGGAATTAGATGGCAGCAGCCGCTAAGGCTGAACTGAAAACTGCCTAGCTGTGTTTCAAAGACATGCACCAAAATGTACACTTAGTCCCTCGGCAAAAGCTGGAATTGTTTTTGGTTCGAGGTGTGTACAGAAAGCTCTGTTCAACTATTAGCTGATCACCAAGCTAGCAAAACAGAGACTTTGCTGGGTTCATGCAGTGCCTTTCTTTCCGTCCCTGGTTTATTTCATTCAGCGTATTATATTCCGTGTTCACTTAGCCTATTGTATTCCATTTTCATCTATATTGTCACAAATGACAGGATTTCGTTCTATTTTAAAGCTGGAGATATCCCCTTGTACATCATACTTTATGTATGCCTTTGTGCATTGATAAACACTTATATGGAGTTTGTATCTTGGCTTTTGTGACAGGTGATTCACTGAACAGGAGAGTGCAGACATCTCATTTTTGAAGTGTAGCATTCCCAGAATTGGGAATGCAAGAACATATGAGTTCTATTTTTAATCTTTTGAGAAAACCTCATACTGTTTTCTACAATGGCTTCCCTAATTTACATTCTCACCAACAGTCTACTGGCTTCGCTTTTCTCCACATCCTTATCCTTATCTTGTGTCCTTTGTCTTCGTGAGAATGGCCATTCAGACATGTGTGAAGTCACATGTCATTGTGATTTTCATTAGTATTTTCCTGATTATTAGTTATATTAAATATTTCGTCTTAAACCTGTTGTAGATACAAATGATTATTTCAATTTATGTACAGAAGAAAGCATGTAATAAAATCCAATAAAATGTTATGGGTTACAAAAAGCACCCACTAGAGGATGAAGAGAAGTGAACTTCCAAAAACATGATAAAGAGAACATGAGAAAAAACACACAACCAATGTGCTACTCTAGCTATAATCAGGTAATGAAATAAACAATAGCATGTTTGGCTATGGACCTGTTCAAACAAAGATCCATGACAAGAAAAGGCAAACTGAAAACTTTTATTTGACCTTATGAGACTCGCGGGAGCTCTACTTAGGCTCCTAGCTAATGCCTGGGCATCACTGTGCATCCATTCCTCTAAAGGCCAGACTCATCTACCAGGTAGATTTAGCTTGAGGACATCTTGTAGCTGGGCAAATCATTCTTAAAAACATATCACAGTATGAATCACTTTCTTCCCTTCTTCTCAGAAATCAGACCTGCTTTGTCTGCTGGTGTCTCTCATTTCTCCCAGTAGGACTCCTCCACAACTGAAACTCACTTGGTGTCTGCTTCTCAGAGAACCTAAACTAATCCATTCGCTGTGTTGGATCATACAGAATGGCACTTATACTGTATGCTAAAGATGATTTATTTACCTTTCTTCTAGTAGTCTGCAATCTTGGTGAAAGAAGGAACTACTGCTTTTTTTTTTTCAATCCTATACTCAGTAGAATCCAGAATGTTGCCTGGAATAACCCAGCAGCATCTGTGAGCCATTTCCATACAACTGCAGGACATATTCAGCCAGCAGTAGCCTAATGGCTGTGGGTGAAGGTGACATACAGAGAAGAGCAAGACACTATAGGTACATGGATATATGAATCAAGAGGGCTGATTCTGACCTGAAGTAGCTGGATCTCCTGGGCTGGTTTTCGTATACCCCAGTGGGCTGTGCCAATATTATCTTTCTGTGGGTACCATGGTATTAGTTTGGGAATTGCTGTTATTGGACATGCTAGAATCTTCGGCTCAGAAGGCATTTCTGTAATTAGGAAAAAGCAAAATATAGAGGATTTTGATGTGAGCATGCCCTCCTACAATATCATTGATTTGATACATTATAGGAGTTCGCTAAGAATTTAATTAATGGCATGTGAGTTTAAATCTGCACAAAAGCAATTATTCAATTGCATTATATGTAGTTGAACACACAGTGAGACTAAGAAGGGTTTGCTAAACTGAAAATTGAGTATCGAAAACATTAGGATGAAAATTAGCTTTCCACTTTTAGATGAACTTCATCACTTCTTAAATCAAGTTATTATCAATTAATTGGCTATGCCTTTAGACAAATTTCCTGCTAAAGAAAGTTATTTCTACAAAGATCAAAGTTCTGAATAAAGTCTTAATTTAAGTAAAAATATATGCCTAAAAATATTTATTTGCATGAATAATCCATTAAAACGAATTGGCAAATTAAGTTCCAGGTTGAAAATGTGACTTTAGAAGTCAGGAGGCTGTTTGTTTAATTTTGAATATATTGAATCTGATTTCTAGATAAAAATCATGAGGCACTGAAGCTTCAAGGGCCTTCAAATATCATTATTCTCATTCTGTCATTTTATAGAGAACAAAGTTGAGTATCTGGGAAGGAAAGTGATTGGAAAAGTGAAGCAGAGACAGGGACAGGGATGGAACACAACGTTTCTGAAACACAGTCTGGTACTTGTGCTTTTTCTCAGCATTATTATTCTAAAAAGCATTAATATTTAAGGTCACTGTTAAAGTGCTTCACAGAAATATGTGAGTTTCTGGAAACCAAATCAACGTGATGTGGTAGAGGTGAAATTAAACAGAGAATACTGGGGAAGAACTAAAAGTCAATGGAAGAGGAAAAGAATGTTTGGGCTCTATCTCGTACATTTTACCAGAATGATTATATCCTAGAATTTTTTTTGTTACTCAGTCTAACAGGTATTTATAATTCATCTTATTTTTTACTAATATATGTTTCACATAAAATAAAATTCATACATTTTGATGTATACTACTGCAAGTTTTCACAAAAGTGTGCAGTTATACTGCTGTGACTACCCTCAAATCAGTTTCTTTTTCTCAAAATATTTCACCCCTCCCCCCAGTAGGGAATATTTTCCTCCGGTCTCTTGCCCTGAAAAGCCAACAATGGTCCTTTCTATCTTTTTGAAAGTATCTCCTTTTGGATCTCATGTGTTTGACTTAGCTAATGTCATTCAGTCATCATGGCTGTTAGAGTAAGAGTAGTTTATTCATTTTCATGGCTGAGAAGACTCCATTGCGCACACACAGACACACACACACATGCACACACACAATTAATAACTGGGTTATTAATTCTCCTGTAGGAATACTTATTCCAGTTTTCTATTATGAATAAAGCTATGAACACTCTTGTACAAGTTTTGGGATTACATATATTTTAAGTTTTATTGAACAAATACTTAACAGGAGGGTGGCTGGGACATATCAAAATTAAATGTTTGATGATGGAATAAACTGATGAACTATTTTTTTTTATTACCACTTAATAATCTTACAAGCAGTATGTGAGATTGCAGAGAACAGCGTATGGGACTTTTCATTATGGGGTGTCCATAATGCATGGAATTAACTACTTTTTTTATTTTGTCTCCCCCGCCCAATGCAAGGGCTCAAACCCAGAGATTCATGAATAATAGGCAGATGTTCTGACATGCAGCTATAATGACAGTGCCAACAATTTCTTATAAGAAAGAGATTAGAGAATAGATACACGTATACATACCTTGATACATAATATATACATACATGCATTTATAAGTTGACAGAAATATTCTATTTGTTATGTACTCCTGGATTAATATGCAATATATTCTTAGGTCTATTTTTGAATTGTGATTCTATATATACTGTTTTGATATTATATAATGCATATCTTCTAAGATCTTTTTCAAAATTATTTAGCTATTGTACATTCTCTCTCTTGCCATAAGAATTTTAAAAAGTGTTTGCCAATTTAAAAATATGCTAACCAGGATTTTAACTGCAGATATTTTGAAAAGATTTGATGCCTTTAAAATACTGAGCATTCTGATCCATGAACACAGTATAACTCATTTTTATTTATATCTTTCTTAAACATTATCTGCAATGTTTTCTAATCTTTGGGACGAAGTCTGTACACATATTTTGCCAGATCTGTCCTTAAGCATTTTATATTTTTGATGTTTTTATAAATGGTGTTATTTTTATAATTTCAATTTCCAATTATTTGTCACTAGTATATAATAATGTTATGTTTCTATATGCACTTTATATTCTGCAGACTTACTAAACCTGTTTCTTAGTTCTATGTACCTTTTTGAAGGTCTATTGAAATTTTCTCAGAAAATCATGTTATTTGCAAAGAAATAAGTTTATTTCCCCAACACTATACCTTTTACAAAAACATTTTCTTGCCTGAATGTTCAGGCTAAAATATTTTTACTATTGTTAATAGAAATAGGGTAAATTCTTTTTCTACTTTAAAAATTTGGAGCACATTCTTTTTCTCATTAGTAAGTATGATGCTTAATTTGAGTTTCTCATTCTTGCTCCTTTTTCAGGTTTCAACGTTTTCTTTTATTCCTAGTTTCCTAAGATTTTCAAAGGGAGTATTAGACTTTTTGTTTGTTTGGTTGGTTTTTTTTGGTACCGGGGATTGAACTCAGGTCCTCACACTTGTGAGGCAGTGGCCAGAACCGCTGAGCTAAATCCCCAGCCTGGGAATATTAGACTTTTAAAAAAGTTTTTCTTGCATTACTCAATATGATCACTAATATTTTCCAATAATTGGTTATTAATATAATGAATCACATTGATTACTTTTCAAATGTTTAACTACCTCTGCATTCCTTTGATAAATCCTAATTGATTAGCTTTTACAGATATTGACAAACCTGTACTTCATTCTAGATGGCTGCTAAATATTCAAGTGTGCAATCCTTTCCTTTGCTGTTGATCTTAGTAATTGTATTTGTCCTCAAAAACACTGTTTTTCATCACATATAAATTAGAGTTTCTAATGTCTTCAGTGTGCCTACTAAGTTGAACATATAGAATAAAATCATAATAACCATTTCAGGCCTTTAACTGCTCATTCTACAATTGTGTCCAGTTGAGGTCAATTTTGATTTCTCAGGCAAGTTTTACTTTACCATTTACTTATCTAAGTGAAATTAAATATCTTTTAATATGGCTAAAGGCTAACTCTATATCTTTCTGATCTTCTGCTCGTGTTTATTCTCTTTTTGTTTCACATAATTTTGTTCTTTGCCTATACATTTTTAATAGTCTTTTTATATTGGAGATATTATCCCTCTGAGACATAGAGGGATAATAGAGATAATAGAGAAATAGAGACATATGTCTCTGTTATGAGACATATCATAATATTTAGCTTCTGGCATGTTATGTTCTATACTCCTGATCCTCTTTTTTAAAAAATGAAGCATATAACACAACTGGGTGAATAAAAAATGGAGGAATACTAGAGAGTGAATACTCCATAGGAAACACAAGGGAATACTCACTACTCCAAACATTGGAAGGCATGATGGCTGCAGCTGCTAGTTGATTAGGAACATAAGATCTACAAGTAACCCTACAAGCCTGTTCCTCCAGGGTCATAGAGCTGATTGAGACAGGCTGTACCTTGGGAGTTATCTAGACAGGAAATAAATGCACAGTCTCTCCTCCAAAAACCTAAAAACTTGTTTTAGCTATTCATGTAAACAACTCTTGCCAGTGTCTCACCTGTAAGGTAAGCACCATTTATACAAGAAGCATTGAGAGAAAGAATCAAAGTAGGACACTAACAGCGTCAACCATAATACAATGCAAGAAATGTGATTGGTGGGTAAAGCTGCATCTGGAGAAGAGTTCATATCATGAAACAAGTAAACCTCTGAATAAGCCAAGCTTCTTCTTGGAAGTATTTATCTGTGTCAGACTGTAATTTTCTGCAAATATTTAGCCCATCTTCAAGCATGTAAATAACTGTCTCATTTCTCAGACACTAGTGAGCTCAAGACTGGTTACCTGCCCCCCAAGATGAACATGACTCCAACATGCAAAAAGAACATCTTTAGTAGGCCAAGTTTATTCAGTGATTTCAGGTGGGAAAATTGAAACTGAAGAAAGCTATGTCGACCTTGGGGAAAGGATGAGAATAGGAGTGTTGTCTTGTAGTACAAGAAAATAAATGATGTTCAAGAGACATAAGGGAAATTTTTATGGGAACGTGAAGGATTCATGACTGTCTTCGGTTGTGCATTGTGGCTGGCTTCAAGTCCAGAATTGATTCAAAATCTTTACCTTTTATTGTCATTTTGACTTTGGGGACGAACCGGACACATGGTTCCAGATCTTTTCAATAAGGTAGTCAGGGAGTCATCATGATGTTTTTAGGGGCCTGCCTTTCCTTTGGATGGCACTTGGCAGGAAGAGCTTTTACTTCATTTTTTATCATCCCTCATAAAAACACTCGGGAAAGAGTATTTCCAGAACTCCTTCAAAAATTGGCAAGGAGGATGGAATAATTGTGTTTGAAACAAGTAGGAATACTTTGAAGGAGATTAATGGCATTGAGTTTTATTGTAATAAATTTTTAAAATGTATATATTCACTGTATATTTTTCAATGCATATTTGGATCTCCCCTTGTATATATCTTCACATGTGTGTATACACACAAATACATATATAGTTCAAATTCACATATGTTATACTAATTTTAATAATTGTATAGTGCATGAGGAATTTAGTTTGGCGAATTTTATAAAACAGCTGCCCCCAGACACGAGCTGGTTCAGCTGCCCCCTACTCCTTTCTAAAACATATTCTTAATGACTTGGAATTGTTTAAGCTTGCGTCACATGTTCTCCAGCCTACAATCCCTGCAGTAATTATGGACAAACTCTCCTGCTCTAAAATAGCAGTTTATTTACAAAAATGAAAGCACAGTGATTGTAACAAAAAAAGATTTTAGGTTTTTACAAACTGTCATTTTATGTGACCAATTTTTTTTAGGTCTAAATTATGTGAAAGAAAGTGAGAATTGTAGGATGTGAAATTTTTAATGAGGCATGCAAATTTTGACTTCATTCTAGTGTAAACTCTCTACTGAATTTGAACAATATCTTTCCGAATGAAATTACTGTCCATTATTTTCAAAGTGTAAGACAAATTCTAAAAATTAAAATATTCCACTTGTTTTGTGATTCAGTAGGTGCCTAAACTGTACTGTTTATATCCTGTTTGCTTTGTTTAAAAATTCCTTGTTTTTACAGCCACAATTAAATATAAATGTTTAACATAGTTAAATATGACATAATTATATATAAAGTACTCAACAAAAGAAATTTTACACTGTTTTTTTCTGATTGTTATTATGCATTTTAATCATTACAGTTTTTTTCTACTAAAGAAGGGACCTTTAAAAATATGCCTCTCCCTAAGTCAAATACACTTGTTCTATGGGAAGGGAAGTATTTTCTTGCCTAAAATCTCTTATAATTTGGCCCTAATCTATGGAATTTTTCAACCATTTTTTTCTGTTTGGTTCTTCTTCATTTTTAATAGTTTTAATGAATGCAGTTGACTTATAATAACTTACACATCTTTACATTTTACAGTTTTAGAAGTTTTTATGTATATTTGCTAGAAGTTTTTATGTATATTTGCATCCTTTGAGCTACCATCAGTTAAAATAGTGAATATTTTCACCAGATTTGTAAGTTTTGTTTTCGCTTTACAATCTCTCTTTTCCACTCCTCCTTACTCCCATTCCCAATAGGCATTTCCAAGGTGTTTTCCCAAATTACACCATACAATGAGTTCTGTTTTATTTTTGTGCTATTGTCTGTTTAGCTTCTTTTAATCACCATGCGCATTTTGAGATGACTTCATATTATTCCAGGTATTTCATTCCTCAGTGTAGAGTAGTAGTATTAGCCTTTATGGATATGCCAAAATGTGCTTATTTAGTCACCTGCTGATGGTTAATTTAGTTGCTTCCATTTTTTTCCATTACAAATAAAGCTATTTTGAGCTTTTGGTACAACACACTGAGTGGATATATATTTCTTTATCTGAAGTGAAAGTGTAACAGTGTAATACCTAAAATGCAACTAAGTCAGGAACATGTTTTATTTCACAAAACTGCCAAACCCTTTTCCAAAGCAACGGCACCATTTAGTCTCATACGAGTAGTGCGTTAGTGTGTGAATATTCTAGTTCTACCAGTGCTTCACCATACTTGTTGGGGCTGTTTAAAAAAATTTAGACAGTGTCACAGTTTCTCACTGTGATTTCCATTTGTATTTCCCTAATGACAAATTTTGTTAAGCACCATCAACCCGTGGGATTATGGTCCTCACTATATCTTCTTTTTTTGGTAACATCTTCTCAAATCTTTTACAAATTAAGCTCTTGTCTTTTACATATCTCAATAGATTAAACCTTAAGTACCTCCTATCATTGATGACATGGTAAACGATATTTTTTCATCACCATTTTCTGATTGTTTGTGCTTGCATGTAGAAATAGAATTTGCTTTTGCAACCTGATTTATATCTGCGTGTTTGTGTGTTTCATTTATTCTTGTAGTTTTGTTGGGTGCCCTCAGATTTTCTATACAGCTAATTGTACAGTCTGTAACAAAGTCATTTTTAGTTCTTCTTTTCCAAACTGGATATCTTTTACATCTTTTTGGGGTCTCATTTTATTGTCAGAACACCAGTACACTGTTGGTAGAGGTGTCAAGAGTGGACATTCTTGGCATGTTTTTCATTCTATTTGGAAAAATTTCAGTCACATTTAAACAAAATTTCACAATTAATTGACTTGCAGGGGATTTCAATTACTATTCATTTGGTCGTAGAAAGGTCCTCCTATTACTAGTTTGCAGAGAACAGTTACAAGGAAAATTTAAATGCTTTTTTCAGCACCCACTGAGATGATCATACGATTTTTCTTTTTCAGTTTTTCTAATATGACAGATTACATTGATTGAGTTTCATAGCTGACAAACTCCACATGGTCTTAGTGCATTATTCTTTTTATATAGTTAGATTTTCTTTTTCACTTTACTCTTGGTGGCATTTTATGAGCAATCCATATAAGTCTACTTTTCATTCTTTGTGATGTGTCATATGGTGCCAGAGTAATTTTCAACCTTATACAAAAAGAAGAGATCTATGTTCTCTTTTACATTCTGGAGGTATTTACATCAAAATAAGTATCGTTTCTTCCTTAAATGTTTGAAAAATTCTCATTGAGATAACTAGACCTAATTTACTTAAGTTTTATAGCAAGCACCTTGTTCCTGGCCTCTGAGGTCGGGCCATCTTGGTGGTGATGAATATTCTCCAGCTTGTATACATCTACACGTGGTTTTCAGCAGGATGGAAGCTTGCTCTTCTCTGGGATAAGAGGGGTTTTACTGTTGTTATTATTTATTTCTTGTTATCTTCCTCTAGCTGTAATGGATCTTCCTCTGTGCCCTCAGAACAACAAGGAGCTTTGTATTTCCACCAGCACTCTGAGATGCTTTCTCATAGAGTACATAAAGGAAAAAGGCCAAGCTAGGCTAAGCACCTTTCCCAAAGGGGCTGCTATGCCCCACCTTGAGGCCTGCACTGAGAGAAAGAAACCATCTCCAACTGCAGAAGAGTTTTTATTGCACTTGCATATCCTAGGAGCTTTGTACTTTCATGTTAGGCCACGTTTTGGGGTTTGTAACTTATTAAAATATTAGCTATCTTTTACCTGAAGTTTAGGCATCTAGTAGCTGCTTTCCGTACATAGTGTTCACAGCCCATCTTTCCAAAGAAGTACCCGTCCTCACTTCGATTTTTCTTGGGTTGTTTGCCCTGTGTCCACCGCAGTGAGTTTAAGAGAACTTGTGATTTTTCAGATTATCCAACATTTTCAGCATGAACAACATTCTTTTTCATTTTCTGAGCCTTAAGCAGAGAGATAGTACTGCTTTATTTTATATGATCAGATAATACATGCTGGAAAATTATTGACTATTTGAAGTTCACTTTGTTATGTGTGCTTTTGAGTGTTTCATTTACACTTACATAGAACATGCATATTGTTTTTGAGTATGCAGATGTAGATAGAATAAATATCCCATCATGTTATTACTATGCATTAATGATAAATAACATTTATTAAGCTTTTACTGATATTGTTATAGTTTTTATACATTTACTGAATCTTTTTCTCCTTGACCAACTGGTTTCCAGTAGGCTGCGTTACTCTTTGTGAAAACAACACTGACATAATTACTTCTTCCCATAATTCTGTCAGATGTGCTTTATATATTTTGAGTCTGGTTGTTAGTTTTACAATTGCTATTATCTTCTTGATCTATTGCTTCTTTTTACCAGAGCATACTCTCCTTTGTCCTTTATGATGTTTACCTTGGCTTCCTTTTGAAATTTTATGGTATATTTTTCATCCTTTATTTTATCCTTACTTTTTTCTTTTGGCATGAATATTTGACCTCACTTCTGTCATTTTATTTTATTTTTTCTGATTTTTTTTTGCAATTTTAATCATTCACCATATGGCATCCCTTTATTTTAAAAATCTGCTTACCTTTACTCTACTTCATATAAATAGGGCATTTTTGGATGATGTTTCTCCTTTCTTTCTCTCCTATCTTCTATTATTTAGAGCTTGTTTGCTTTCGCTTGCTTAGAGAATGCACATTCCATTTCAAATTTTTATTGGTTAGCCTTGTCTATTAAAACATAGACATGCTTTTCTTTTTCACTGTTTTAACTTTATATTTGCTTATCCTTTGTTTCAAACAAGACAAGACCATTAGTTCTCCAAGTAATATTTTTCTCTACCTACAGCTGTTTATCTTATCCTGTTAGAAGATTTCTTTCCTACTTATATCTATACTTTATGTCTTCATTTTTCTTTATATTTTTCAAGCCTTATTTTTCTCCTTTTGCATATTCTGCATGACTGTACCTTTCTTCTTGATTTTTTACTGTCTGGCACTTCTGTCAAACTTTCACACTTCCACCAATTTCACCCTCCCCCCAAATTACACATGTAGACACATGTCCAACTATGCTCTAGCCCATCAAACATCTTTTTCAAATCTGGGTCACTCCTTAAATGCATCCCTTCTTTCCTGTACCATCTCCAGGCTTTGGCTGATGACATGGATCAGTAATTTGAGCTCACTCATTGTTTTCTCAAGCACAACACTGCCAGCTTCTCATTTACTCCCATCAACAAGGGCCTCTCATATCAGCTCTCTCCCCAATTCACAGAACACCTGCTTCTTCCCCTCACATCAAGCTTGGTATCTGGACATCAAATAATACAACTGTAAAAATATCATAAATACATATAAAATACTCTCAAACATCGAGGAATAATTATATAAAGCATGAAGCCCGTGGAATTGTAGCCATTATTTACTTACATGTAATGTGGGAAAAGTAATGAAATATCTGCTATCCTCTATTAAACTGTTGGAAATCACAAATTATGTAATGGGTTTTACAAATATTGGAAGACACTACTACCTATTGTACAAATGTGGTGGGTTATATCAGTGATGGCTCCAGTGGTCATGTAATACAGCCAATTATTCTTCAAAAATCAACTTAGTGCTAAACTTGACCTTTTGTGACCCAGGGAAAAACCTAAGTAAACCCTCTAGCTCTACTTGCTTTTTGTTTATTTTAGAACTCACTAATTCTGGAGGTCACACAGCTGAGCAATATATTATTGGTCTCCCACTAGCTTTGCTGCAGTTGGCACCTATTTCTGATGCCACCTAAAGGCTTACAATTGCTCTCTGAAAAGTTGCATTTATCTCTCTTGGACAGTGGGCCTTTCACTGTCTTAGTACCTATTTGTTGGGGGACAATTGTCTTGCCCTGTCTGTAGGCAAGAGTTGCCTTTTGCTGTCCTTTCCTGTTTTCTGATAAAAGATCTTTTTTCTGCATTCTACTGATTAACTATAAGTTCCGCTATTCCTGGGCAAAGGATCTGACTCAAAGACCTTCTAATCAATAACTTTTCTCTAGACTTATAGAGCCCATAACATCTGGTGACCTACAGATAACAGCAGCACACTTGCCAGAAAAGTAGACACCTTGGAATTTATAACTACCCTGACACCACCTGCCCGATATGCTTCCCCAAAACTCCCCACAAAAGCATTGTGCCTGCAACCCCCAAGCAAGATATCTTTTTTGAGGGACAAGTGTAGCCATTTTGCAACTTTCCATCTTACTGCCAAAAAAGTTCTTTCTTCCCCCACCACTGACTCTCTTAAATGTTTGGCTTCATCACTTAGCAGTCTAACTTGACTTTCCAAGGTTACACTTCCACTTCAGCCTGATTAGTGGGATCCCCCTCTCTTATATTTGTAATTACTATGTATGTACCAAAGGGGTTGAGTCTTACTTTTCTCTGTGACTAGGACATGTCTTTATATCCTGGATAGCCAATACTGTTTTATTAGCACTGCCAGAAAATGTCATTAACTATTGGAGATGTCCATCTCTTTGCCTTAGCTAGGAAACACTAGAGGGGCCTAAAGTTAACTGCAATGTGAAAACTAGGGTCTTCATGAGCTACATACTGTCTAAACCATCTCTGAAGCATCAGCTAATTTATTTGTGCTTTACTTTACATCAGGTTTACTTTATATCAAATTGTACTGAGTAGATTTCTCATCCTCTGCAATTCTTCTCTAAAATGTCAGTGAGATTAGGTTTGAGATTTCTATCATCACAATTGAGGTTAATAAAATAAAATATTTCTTTAGGGCATGGAGTGTCATTTACACCATTTAATTGTAACCCAAAGGAATACACTTATCTAACACTATTCATTCTGATCCCACTGAAAGAACAACAATTTATTTCCAGTTACATTACAAAATTCTTTTAAATTAGGTATAAATTAGATTATTTCAAAAGGAAGTCTAATAATGTTTTCTAAGGCAAGATATATTGAGTATCACGCAATTCCAGTAATAAAGTATCAAAAACAATAAAACTAGGATTTTTCATGTTTAAAAACAAAACAATTGAGAGACAATTGTGGGTGATCATAAATCTTAACAACTACAGTTTAGTTCAATAGATAAAATAGATTAATTTTAACTAAAGGTGATAGGAAGTTAGAGGAATGAGGAGGCTATAATGTGACCCATTCAAACTAAACACTGTTTTTAATTTGGAGTATAATAAATATAATGATAAATACATTTCATTTGTGAGTATTGGAGATTGAAAATATAGACATTTACAAATCTGAATTTTCATCTTTAAGATGTCATCAAAGGGCTTTGTAATAAATTTTGAAAACATTAAAAAAACTTGTCTAACTTAAAACAGATTATTTTTATTACATTAGCAGTTGGTAATTTCTTGGGAATATTTTTACCAATTTTTGAATAATACATTCTTCATTTGTAGTGAGATCTAATACTTAGAAATCTTGATTATTAAATTTTATTTTGTTTAATAATGAAAATGTGTCATTCCTTAATCCCAGTTCAACTAAATATTTTTTAGAATGATTATTTTAGCACAAAAACTGAATTTTAATTGAATCACCTCTAGGGATTAAGTCCTCATGAAAAGATTTAAACAAGAGAAAAGTAATTTCAGTGGTTCGAATGCACCAGTGTTCAAGTGATTCCCATGTGATAGTATCATGAGATGGGGTCCTGAAAAAGTGAATTTGAGAATAAGATTAAGAACCCTATAAAAGAAACTTTACATACCATTTTGCTCACTTACTGTTATGGCTTGTATGGAGATATGCCCACAAAGCCACATGTGGGCATAGGTGTGGCTTTTCATTAGTGGCCAGATATAGGGTGTGTGACACTATTATTATGTGATCCTGGGATTGAGGGTGTGTGATTACTAAATAAATCCACCAATGGGTGTGGCATTGTTCTTAGTGCAGATAATGGGAAGACCCTCCCTGGGTGTGAAGGCTATTTGCCCTAAATTAGCCTGGATAGAAATATAAGAAACAAAAAATTAGTGCTGCTGTGTTCACTTACTTCTTCTTTATAATTTTGCTGCTTTACTGCCTTTTGCCTGTCATAACTGCTTCTCCTCTGTGATGCCTCTCTGCCATTGCCACCCTGCCTTGGAGCCAGCCAACTATGAAATGAAATCTCTATAAATTGTGAGCTAAATAAATCTTTCTTCCTTTAACTCTGAGTGTCAGGTATTTGTCTCAGCAATAAGAAAAGTAACTAATGCAAATACTTTTTTTTTTTGCCATCCATCAAACATAGCAAGACACCATCTTGGAAAAGCAGAGCAACCTTACCTTCACAAGCAAAGCTGCTGCTGATGTTAATTTGGACTTATTAGCTTCCAGAACTCTGAGAAAATAACTTTCTATTTTTCCTAAATTACATGGTCTGTGGAGTTATGATATAGTAGCACAAATATATTAGGAAAAATTGGCATCAGGAGAATAAAATTTTGCTAGAATAAATACCCAAAAATATGGATGTGGCAATTGAAGTAGGTAAATGACAGAGAATGGAACAGAACATTAGCATTATGTCATTAGGAGACAATACTAAACACATACAACTTAAAGGAGGAGAGGTTTAATTTAGTTCACAGGTTTGGAGAATACAGTCCATGGTCTGCAGGCTCCAAGGCAGAAGAATTATGGTTGCCCTTCAGCTCAACACACCAGAAGAGCCCACACACACAGCAGTGTTCATACACACTCCTCCCCGCTATGAACAAGAGAAAGAGGGCTTCTCTGAGGCTCCCAGATGAAAATTGAAGCCCACTGGAAAAATGAAGAAAATCTGAGATAAAGGCACAACTCACCACCATAGTTGGTAAGTCAAAGGGACCAGCACCTCACATCAGAACCTGGTCTACTTTCAGGGGAAAGACAACTGGAACCTGTAGTAGAACCTTGCAGAGTTCAACCCAGCAGGTGGTCAGAGATCTCAACTTGGGCCTCACAGCCAGAAATCAGCCTGAACCTCAGGGGACAGCTGCTGGCTTGCTGAGACTAATTAACTTAGATCTTCACACTCCAGCCCATGCTACTGTGCCAATCGAGACACACCCTAAAGGAGGCCCTCTATTTATATTTGTACTTTTTATTTTCAAAGTAATATTTTCTCTTATCTTTAATCATTTTTTTAAAAATTCTTTTTCTTTTCTCATTTTTTTTCTTTTTTATCTTTTTCTTATCTTCTTCTTCTCTCTCTCTCTCTCATCTTAATCTTCATAATTCTTCCTTTTTGTTCCTGTTACTATAATTTGAATTTTTTTCTCTCTTTTCCCTTCTGTTTTCCTTCACTCAATTGCCATTAGTTTTAAAAGAAAGTGGTTACAGTCTCTAGCTTTCCTATCACTGTTAGGTTGTTCTGTTCTTGTGTAAATTTTGTTCTGTCTTCTCCTCTTCTCTTCAACGGCTCCCTTGAGTTTGTGTGATCTTCCTGTGTCCTCTCACCTCACTTCTAACCTTTCTCTATCCTATCTATCTATCCTTTCCTCCTCAACTCCTTCTGAATGACCATATGGAAGGGTAAAGTTGCTTTATTGAAAGTTTATTCAGTATAAAAATATTTTTGGGCTGGTCCTCGATTTTGATTTAATTCACACAGTTAAAGGTGATAGAATAATAAGTACAACAAATTGCAATTTTCTAAGCCGTGCTTGATGTTACTGTGTTGCTGGTTGTATCACTTGGGCTAGGGTGTTGTGATTGATCTAATCAGTTATCCTCCCTGGTATAATGAAAATGAGATTGCCTCAGAGTACTTAGGGACTCAAAACCTAAAGACCAGATACATCTGGAAGATAAACATATTAACCCAGGAATTAAACTAATGGCAGTACCAATGACAAAAGTAGAAATGAGATGACATTTAAACAAGACACAAACACAGACTTCCACCTCACCAAATGTAAACTCTGGGGGAAATGAGGTGGAAAAGTTTGACGGTCAACCATCTGGACACCCTGAAATGATAGCACAGGAAGTAAAACAAAAACAAAAACAAAAAAGGCAACAACAAACAGATACCTGAGGCTCTAGAAAAATTCAAAACAGAAATAATTTCCCAGATAAAAACAGAGATAGTGAGAAGAATGAAAGTCATGATTTGAGACTCTAGAACAGAAACAGATTTAAAAATAATAGATGAGTTCAGGGTCATTATGGAAACCATGAATGCCCAACACAGGAAAGAAATGGAATTCATGAAACAGATTCAAACAGATATCAAGGAGATTAAAAACGCTACCGAAAGCATCATAGCAGAATGAATGAATGCAAATATAAAATTTCAGATATAAAAGATAGGATTGCTGTCAGTGACCATGAAGAGAGATCTCTTAAAAACAGTACGGGATTGTGAAAAACAAGTACAACAATTCTTAGATGTTGCAAAGAAGAATAATAAAAGACTGAGGAATCCATGAAGTAGTAGGAAAAGTAAAAATGACATTAAAAAACTGTTCACAGAATTAATGACAGAAAACTTCCCAAACAGGTGAAGAATATGACATATAGATAAGTGAGGCATATAGGAGTCTAACTAGCAATGATTAAAAAAAATCTATACCTAGACATATAATAATCAAGAACCCCAAAAACCCAACAGAAGAACAAAATACTACAAGCAGTTAGAGAAAAGAAACAAATCACATAGAAAGGAAAGCCCATCAGAATTACAGCAGACTTTTCAACACAAACCCTTAAGTCAAGGAGAGCCTGATGTGAGGTATTTCAAGTCATAAAAGAAAACATCCTCCAACTTAGACTGATGTATCCTGCAAAATAATCTTTCAAAATTGATGGGGGAATAAGATACTTCCACAAAAAAGAACTCCTGAGAAATTTCCTGAGTGCCAAATCAGCATGCCAAACACTTCTAAACAATATCCTGAAAAAAGAAAATGAAGGCCACAACTCCATAAGGGCCAACAGAGCAAATATACCAGGCAAGGCAAGAAATTAAAGGGAAAGACGGGAAAAGAAAAAATAAAAGAACCAACAGGAAAATAACATGAAAATGAAAAGTCAATACATAACAGTTATAACCATCAATGTTAATGGCCTCAATTCACCAATCAAAACAAATAGGCTGGCAGAATGGATTAAGAAACAAAATTTAACAATAAGCTATATACAAGAAACCCACTTAATCCGTAAAGAAATTCACAGACTGAGAGTAAAAGGATAGAAAACAGTTCTCCATGTGACAGGAGTCTGGGAAATCAATATGGAGATATCTCAAAGAGATGGGACTAGAAGATTCATTTGACCCAGGCATCCCTCTGCTGAGTATCTTTCCAAAATAATTAAAAGAATCATACCACAGTGATATATACGCACCTATGTTTATAGCGGCACAGTTTGTAATAGCTAAAACTTGGAAACAGCCCATTTGCCCATCGGTTGGAAACTGGATAAAGAAGATGTGTTTTTTTCTATAAAATTGAATATTACTCAGCAATAAGAATGAGAAATTAGATCCATTCATAGGAAAATGGATACATATTGAAGATATACTCCTAAGTGAAATAAATAAGTCACACATGTGTAAATACTGAATAGTTTCTCTGGTATGAATAAGCTAAAATAGTACATAAGATCCTAATGATATAACGGACAATGTTAAAAAGGGAGAAACAGGCTAATGGTGTAGGGAAAGTGGGAAGGGTAGGGGAAAGCTTATAAGGGGAAAATAGGAGAAAATGAAAAAATGAAAATGAAGTTTTTGTAAAGGGGAAGGGAAGAGGGGGTGAAGGGAGGGCAGGTACATGGGGAAAAATGAGAACCAAGACTTGTCATGTAAGGGTACAAGATGCCAATGATGAATGTAAGTGTACTGTATACCTAAAATGTACCAATAAACTCAATGAGGAAAATTAATAAATAAATAAAACTTTAATAAAAAAAGCAGGGGTTGCAATCTTATTTTCAGATAGAATAGATTTCAAATCAAAACTAATTAAGAGAGAAAAAAAGGTCACTACATCCTTGTAAGATGAACAATACAAGAGGAATAAATGACAATCATAAATATATATGCACCAAATACTACTGTCCCTAACTATACAAAACAAATATTAATGGATATGAAAAAAATGAAATAAGCACTAATACAATTATACTGGGGGACCTCAATACTCCACTAACACAAATAGACAGATCAGCTAGACAAAAATCAGCAACAAAATAACAGAATTGCATCAAGTCTTCAAATAAAAGAACTTAGTAGATCTCTACAGAGTGTTCCACCCCATGACATCAAAATATATATCCTTTTCAGCTACATGCAGGTCATTCTCCAAAACAGACCACATGTTAGCTCATAGAACATGCTTAACTAAATGAAAAAGAATTGAAGTTATCCCTTGTATATTATAAGACCATAGTGTAATTAAACTGGATATCAATAGCCTAAGAAACCACAAGAATGTCACAAATACTTGGAAATTAAATAAAACCTTGTTGAACAACCATTGGTTCACAGAGGAAATCAAAGAAGAAATTAGACATTTTTTACAATTAAGTGATAATGCCAGTACAACATACAGGAATCTATGGGACACAATGAAAGCAGTTCTACAAGGGAAATTCATAGCAATAAATGTCCATACAGAGCAAACTCAAATAAACAACCTAACACTTAACTTTAAGCTTCTAGAAAAAGAAGAGTAAGACAAACTGAAAGCTCATACAAAGGAGTAAATTATAATGATCAAAGCAGAAATTATTGCAATAGAGACTAAGAGAACTATACAAAAAAATCAATGAATCAAAGAGTTGCTTTTTGAAAGAATAAATAAAATTGATAAACCCTTAGCCAAACTTATCAAAGAAAGTACAGCCTCAAATTCATGCAATTAGGAATGAAAAAGGTGAATTCACAAAAAATCCACCAGAAATCCAGAGGATCATCAATATCTACTTGTAAACCTATACTCTAATAAAATGGAAAATACAGAAGAAATGGACAGATTCAGAGATATGTATGAACTTCAAAATTTGAACAAGATATAAAAAGTCTAAACACCCCAATTACATTCAGGGAAATTAAAAATATAAATAACACATTGCCAATGAAGCAAAACCCACACCTGATGGCTTCAATGCTAAATTCTACAAGACATTTACAGAAGAACTATTGCCACTACTCTTTAAACTCTTTGATGAAATTGAAAAGAAGCAATACTTCCACATTCATTCCTGGTAGCAAGTATTTCTTTTATTCCAAAACCAGGAAAGACCTAACCAAAAATGAGAACTACATGCCAATCTCCCTAATGATCATAGATAAAAAATGCTCAATAAGATACTGGCAAATGGAATACAGAGGGTCATCAAGAATATCATATACACTGACCAAGTCAGATTTATCCCAGGGTTGCAAGCATGTTTCTACATACATAAATCAATAAATGTAATACACTATATTAATAGAGTCAAGGAAAAACATACGATCATCTCAATAGATGCAAAAAACCATTCAACAAATTCAACACCCTTTCATGAAAATAACCCTACAGAAAATTGGAATAGATGGTCTTTGTCTCAATTTGATAAAGGCTATCTGTGAAAACTGAACAGCCAACATCATAAAAAATGGTCAAAAGCTGAAAACCTTCACGCTAAAATCAGGAACAAGTCAAGGACGTCCATTATCAGTAATGCTGTTCAATATAGTTTTGGAAAAATTAGCCACAGCAATTATGCAAGAGAAAGAAATAAAAGCAATGAAGATAGGATGGCATGATACTCTACATAGAAGACCCAAAATTCCACCAAAAGTCTTCTAGACTTAATTGATAGTTTCAGTAGAGTAGCTGGATACAAAGTCAACAATCAAAAATCAATAGCTTTCAGGACCAGGGATTTAGCTCAGTAGTTCCACCACCTACCTCACAAGCACAAGTCCTGAGTTCAATCCCTGATACAAAAAGAAAAATCAATAGCTTTCTTGTACACAAATAACAGACTCACTGAAAGAGAAATTAGGGAAAAAATTCCTTTCACAATAACATTCAAAAAATGAAATATCTAGGAATCAGTCTAAAAAAGGAGACAAAAGAACTCTACACTGAAAACTGCAGCACTCTGAAAAAAAGAGATAGAAGAGGATATAAGAAGATGGAAAGGCATCACTTGCTCCAGGGTAGGAAGAAGCAACCTAGTGAAAATGGCCATACTTCCAAAACTGCTATACAGATTTCATGCAATGACAATTGAAATCCCAACAGTATATTTCACAGAACTTGAGAAAACTATCCAAAAATTCATTTGGAACCAGAAGAGACCTACAATAGTAAAAGCCATTCTAGGCAACAGAGACATGGTGGGGGGGTATCACAATTCCCAACTTGAAACTATACTACAAAGCCACTATGATAAAACAGCAAATTACTGGCAAAGAAACAGACCAGAGGATCAATGAAATAGATTAGAAGGTGCAGAAACAACACCAGACATACTAAGCTACCTCATCTTTGACAAAGGAGCCACCCATCCTCACTGGAGGAAAGATAGGCTTTTCAATAAATTGTGTTGGAAAAACTGACTTTCAACTTGCCAAAGATTTAAACTAGATCCCTATCTTTCACCATGCACTAAACTAAAATCCAAGTGGATTAGAGATTTCAGAATCAAAGCAGAAACACTAAACTTACTGGAAAGTAAGTTAGGTTGAATTCTCAAAGATATTGGCATAGGGGAAGACTTTATGAACAAATCCTCAGCAGCATGAGAACTTGCAGAAAGAATCAACAACTGGGATCCCATTGTATTAAAAAGTTTTTGCAGTGCAAGAAAAATCATCAACAGAGCTAAGATTCATCCTACAATGTGGGAAAAAATTTTTACCAGCTACTCTTCAAAGGACTACTATCTGGAATATATAAAGAACCAAAAAAAAAAAAATCAGACCACCCCAATACAAAGAACTGATTCAAATTGGGCAACTGAAATGAACAGACATTGCTCAGACAAACAAGTAAAAGCTGCACATAAATATATGAAAATAATGCTCAATATCACTAGTCTTTCAAGAGAAGTAGATGAAAACAACACTGCGATTCTGCCTCACCCCAGAAAGAATGGCTGCTGTCAAGAAAACAACGAATAACAAATGCTGGAGGGGATGTGGGGAGAAAGGAACCCTACTCCATTGTTGGTGGGAATGCAGACTGGTGCAACCACTATGGAAATCAATATGGAGATACCTCAAAGAGCTGGGACTAGAGGTCCCATTTGACCCAGGTATTCCTCTGCTAAGTATCGTTCCAAAAGAATTAAACAAATCATGACACAGTGATACATGCTCACTCATGTTTATAGCGGCACAGTATGTAACAGCTAAAACTTGGAAACAAACCAAACACCCATCAACTGGAGACTGGATAAAGAAGATGTGGTTTTTCTATAAAATCTCAGCCATAAAGAATGAGAAAGTGGAAACACTTATAGCTAAATGTGTGCACATTGAAGTTATACTCTTAAGTGAAATAAATAGGACACACTTGAGTAAATACCAAATAGGTTCCCTGGTGTGAAAAACTAAAAGTGTAAATAATGTTTAAGTGGTGTAATTATGATTGTGAAATTGGAAGAAAATGGCTAAAGGGGAAGTGGGAAGGGGAGGGGAAAACAAATAAAGGAAAAGAAAAAATATGGAAAAAGGAAAAAATGGAAACAAAGTCTTTGTAAATAGGGAAGGGTGAAGTGGGTGAAGGGAGGGCAGGGGTATGGGGAAAAAACAAGAAGCAAGACACATCACGTAAAGGTACAAGATCCCAATGATAAATGTAACTGTACCATTTGCTTTAAATGTACCAATGAACTTAATGGGGGAAAAAGAATTATGGTAAAGAGTATAGCAGAGCAAAGTTGTTCAGTTCATAGCAACCAGGAAGCAGAGCAGGAAGCCTGGAAGCACAGTTCATGCTAAAGAGGAAAGGGCCTGCGACCAGATATAGTACTGAAGGTCTAATCTTTGTGACCCACATGGACACCTCCAGATGCATGCTTAAATAATCCACTGGGTGGCTCCCGAGCAAATGTAATTGCCAATCAACTTAAGTGTAACAATTTAAAAATTAATATTGGAAAAACTTGCATTGCCACAAGTGGAGAACTAAGGGAGGTTCCTGTGAGACGCAGAAGAAGAGAATTGTAGGGAAATTCTCATTCCTCTTAGAGATTGTAAATGGCTGTGATATTGAAAATTATTCTGGTGATATCTCAGATACAAGTGAGAAACAAGGTATTAGAAACTGAGGGAAAGGCTGTCCTTGTTACAAAGCAGCACAGAATTTGGCTGAATTGTGTCATATCTAGGACTTCATAGAAGGTAGAAATTTAAAGCAAGAAATTAGAATATTTCATAAAATAAATATCTAGGCAAAAAATTGTTAAGGGTGCTCCATGGCTTATCTCAACTTCATAGAGCAAAATGTGAGAAGCAAGAAGTGATTTAAAGAAATAGTTTGTAATAAAAAGTAGAGCAGAATATAAGTATTGGAAAAGTATCAGGCTGAACAAGTAAGGGGTGAAAATCATGCACTTTCTAGATGTTGGCATCTTGATATTGGACTTCCCAGCTTCCAGGATTGTGAATCAATACATTTATATTATTTCTAAATTCTTCAGTCTGTGGTAATTTATTAGAGTGGCATAAAACAGGATGAACCAGCAAGTGACTGCATATATTGCTATGAGAGAAAATACCACAGTCCACTGTTAGAGATAATTTTGTAGCTAAAGTGCAATGCATAGTGAAAGTGCCAATTTCTTCCTGTTTTATGCTAACTAATATTAAAAAGCAGTTTATAAAGTAATATGTCTATAAATAGTCTTAAACCTGTAACACATAACAATGCAACACATTGGACAATAACTGAACAAAGAAGCATTGTGGAAAGAAGTTTTATATGTGTAACACAATGTAGCCATATGGTTAGTCAGACCTATAGCATGACAGAAAAGTATTTATTTTATTAAAAATGAAAGCACTGAGTTTTAAATGTTTATAAATTATATATATATATAATAGCACTGTCAGAAAAAAAGACGAGCAAATTTATAGGATTTAATATGTCTACATCTCGCTGGGATTATTTTGAATCATGGTTCTCCTCTGCCTCTCCCTCTCCCTCTCCCTGTTCCTCTTCTCTCCCCTTCCCTCCCCCCCCATAGTAGTGGGTGATCATCTCCTAACAGCAAGAAGTTATGGAGGAGATCTCATCTACAGAGGAGGAAAAGAAAAAGGCAGGGGAATTCCTCACATCAGATGAGATTAGGAAAGTGTATAAAATGTGGGAAAAAATGCAAACTTTTGTAGAAAAAATATAACCTGAATAAGGCTGCAGCAGTGCAAGTGATGAAACTGTTTAACAGGGATTCAATGTTACATTTCCACAGAATCCTCAAAAGGAGGCAAAACCAAGCATCATTGGATAGATTCCTTGTTAAAGTGGCTTGAAAAGCAGAAGATCCCATTGTGCCAATAGATAGCAATGATTCCATTAGTGATAGTGGAAGTCATCCTATACAATAACTCTCCTCTCTCTGGTGGACTAGCTAGGTCTTTCTGCCCTTCTGACCTTTTGGCATATGAGGACACTGTTTTCTCCATCTAGAGGATGCAATAAGGAACCATCTTAGGGTTTCTGCTTGGCCTGCTGACTCAGAGGCATGATGAGTCCAAAGTGATGAGATACCTCCAAGTATCTCTGAGTATTACTGTGCCCATGACTAAGCTCAATAGAAAATGAACAACTATGAATGGCCAACACCCTTCAGAAAGGAAGGTGTGGGTCACTCTTCTGGGTAAAGAATCAATGGGATGTTCATGCTGAAAACAAAGAGAATTTAGAATGGCAATTGGAGGAAGGAATTATAAACCAACTATGACTACAAGACCAGTTACAGAATTGAGGATTGTAATTGTCAGGAGCATTTCCTCCCTAGTTGGTTAAGAAGACTTTGTGCATATATACATATACTAAGCAAGTATCTATATCTTCTCTGTTTCTTTTATTGCCTTATCTTATAATGTAAGAGATAACAAAATTATATCAGTTTTTTAACAGTATTAATTTTGCCATCATAGTATTTATGTTACAGAATATTGGAGAAGGGCCAGGGATTTAGCCCAGTGTTTCCACCACCTGCTTCGCAAGTGCATAGACCTAAGTTTGAGCCCCAGTACCATAAAAACAAACAACAACAACAACAACAACAACAACCCAGAATATCAGGGAAGAGTAAACATCACCTAAGGGTTTTATCACATTTACAGGGAAGTAATTAATGTTTTTCAGGTTGTTTGCAGGATGCTGTAACCTGTAAGGTACAACTATAGCCTTGTTATTATTTTTGTTGGAAGACTTGAATATAGTTTAAGGAAATGTGCATAGATATCAAGATGATAAGAGACAGACATGTGACTGCCAATTTTAGTCTTCGGCTTGATTAATTTGAAGGAAGTCCAGATGGCTGATACACTATTCCTACATGTGCTGGTGAAGGTGTTCTGAAAGAGGTCATCTTTTGAATCATTCTCACCTATGTGGTTGAACATCATCCATCCATTCAGTGCCAAAACAGAACAAATAGGAGGAGAGCACACACATTCACTCCCCTTTCTGGAGCTAGAACATCCATATTTTCCTGCCTTCAATAATCAGAACTCCAGATTTTCCAGCTCTTAGACTACAAGACTTAAGCCAGCACCCCTGGGTCTCAGATAGCATTATATCATAGATGCTCCTGGTTTTCAGGTCTTTGGAGTTCAATTGAACTACACCACTAGAACCTATGATTTTCTTGTTTGCAAAGTTACTTGCCAATTCTCCATTCCCATTATCTATCTATCTATCATATATTTTATTGGTTGTCTTTCTCTGGAGAGCTATATTATAGGACTCATATGTTTTGTTTTTCTATGGCTGCCATAACAAATTAACATGATTTTTGTAGTTTAAAACAACACATTCCTACAACGTTGTAATACCTTGTAGTTCTGGAAGTCAGAAGACTGGAAACATGTGATACAGGTTAAAATCAGAATACCAGTACAGCTAAATTTCTTCTTGATGCTCTCTGGGAAAATCCACTTCCCTACTAGTTGTGGTTTAGATATTTACATATTGTTTATTGCTAGCTACCTCTATAAAATAATTTCTCCACTTCCACTGTGAAACAATATTATTCTCCTACCCAAAGCTTGCTTATGTACCGCAATGCACACTCACAAAATGAGCCCATTCATAGGTGATACTTTTCCTGACCAATTGTTTCTAGTAGATACAGGAATAAGCCATTTGCCAAGAAGGCTGATGTTGCCTATGGTCACTAAATGGTAGCAAAAAGCTAAGTAGATCTAGGATCTGCTGACTGAGAAACTCTGACTAAATTCTTACAGAACAACATTGTTTATAAGTTATTAATCAAATTAGTTGCTTAGAACACCATTTTAATTAAAACATTTATAAGAATAGTATAATGAAATCACATACAGTTTCCTATAACTGAATTTAAAATTTTATATATCCAAGGAATATTGCATTGAGGAAAATATAGCCTTTATGGCTCTTCGGAGACTTTTAAATAAGAACATACATGCAAGAAAAGTGATATAAAAGACTATTATAAAACTTTCCAATGTTGCCAAATGAATAAGGCTAAAGTCGTGAAAAAGATGTGGCTGTGTACACATAACAACAATGTTTTATTAGCACTGAAAGGGAGCAGTAAGACTATAAAAGTACATATCATGCATAGAAAATACCTTATTTCTATGACTAGTCCTGATGTAGACAATCCTATTAGCTCTTCAAGTTCCTTTAAATGGAATCAAGAAGGAAATCTTGTTAGTGATTTTGCCACTTAAGTAGATTAAAAAAGTCTTTAGGAATGAGCCAGGTCTTTAAAGTTCCACTCTTTGGGTAAGTAACATGAAAAAAAAATGACCTTGACTTTTAAATTCTTCCATTGTACAATCACATCCCTGCCTTATTTGCATGAAAGAATCATCAACTAGAGCATAGGTTAAAGAGACAGAAAAAATGTGATAATTTATTTTGCCCGCATCATAGCTGCAGTCAAAATAAATTGGGGCTTTCTTTTCTTTTTTTAAATCAAGTTTACTGGTATATTTTAGGTATACATTATGATCACGTTCATCATTGGAAATTTTTTACTTATAGTTGATATATCATGGTTCTTATTTGTTCCGATTCCCCTTCCCTCTCTTCAACCCCTCCACCTCTCCCTATTTACATAAGTTGTTTCCATGTTTTCCTTCTTTTTCCCCCTTCTTTGCTTTTCCCCGCCCCCTCCCTAGTTGCCTTTCTCCTTTGAACATTGTCTTCCTACTTCACAATATCTATTATACATTTTGGTCCTCATTTACACTTTTAGTTTCTCATGCCAGAGAAATCAGTATTTACACATGTGTGCCCTATCTGTTTCATAAGAGTATGGCCTCAAGGTGCATCTATTTAGCTATAGATATCTCTAGTTTATTTTTTTCATGGCTGAGTAGTACTCCATTTTTTTTTAAACCAAACGCATCTTTTTTATGCAATTACCAGTTAATGGGAATTTGGGCTGTTTCCAAGATTTAGCTATTACAAACTGTGTTGCTATAAACATTGGTGTGAATATATTACTGTGGTATGGTGCTTTTAATTCTTTTGGAAATACACTCAGCGGGGGAATAGCTGGGTTGAATGGGTTCTCTAATCCTAGTCTTGTGAGGAATTTCCACACTGATTGCACCAGTGTTCACTCCTATCAACAGTAGAGAAGTGTTCCTTTTTCCCACAGTCCTGCCAACATTTGTTATTGGTTGATTTCTTGAGGTCAGGCTTTCTTTCTGCAGTGAGTGGGATCTCAGCATTGTTTTCATTTGCATCTAATGAATTACTAGTGATGTTGAACATTTTTTTCATATGTTTATTTGCTCTTTCTACATCTCTGTCTGAGAAATGTCTGTTTATTTCACATGCCCATTTTTGAAATCCAGGCTTTCTTTTTTTTAAATTTATTGCATTGGTGCATTTAATGAATACAATATAATGAAATTCATTGCTGGAAATTTGTACCTTTACATAACCAACCTTGGTTCTTATTTTTTCTCCATTCCTCTGACCTCCATTTAACCCCTCCTCTCCCTATCTACAAGGACTTTGTTTCCATTATTTTTCATTTTCTCATATTAATTCCATTCCTTTTTTTCCTTTCCCCTACCCCTCTGATTTCTCCTTCCTCTTTGTCCCTTTTCTTCCTATTTCACATTATCTATTAGACCTTTTAGTCCTTATTTACACTCTCAGTCTCTCACACTAGTGAAACTATTCAGTAGTTACACGTGTCCTATTTATATTACTTAAAGATATGGCCTCAATGTGCATCCATTTAGCTATAAATGTCTCTAGTTTCTCATTCTTTATAGCTGAGTAGTACTCTATTTTATAAAAAAACACATTTTCTTTATCCAGTCTCCTATTGATGGGCAATTGGGTTGCTTCCAAGTTTTAGCTATATCACTATGGTATGATTCATTTAATTCTTTAGGGAAGATACCCAGCAGGGTAATTGCTGAGTCAAATGGGGCCTCCAATCCTAGTTCTTTGAGGTATCTCCATACTATTTTCCTCAGGGGTTGCACCAGTCTACACTCGCACCAGCAGTGTAGCAATGTTCCTCTTTCCCCACAGCCCTGCCAGCTGGCTTTCTTGATGGTTAGCTAACTGCATTGGATTTGACGAAGCTACTTCCATATGATTTCTTATAAGGCCTTTAAAATATAAATGACTTGAGTTGATCACTCACTCTATTGTGATCATTATACTAAACATTTTACATATACCAAGTTTCTTAATTGTGGCAATTTTCTTATGATAGAGAAACTTATAAATTATATTCATGTTTATAGATGAGTATATTTATGTTAAAGATGAGTCACTTAAAAAATAAATCACTAATAAGAACAAGATCTGTTGACCCTAGTTTCAAATTTTGTATAGACTTTCACTATTTCTCAACACCTCTTCTGCTACCACTATAATCTATCATTTATAAGTCTTTCAACAGCTCTTAAAAGAGCATTAAGGAGATCAAACAAGAAGTATTTTCAGCAAAATGATTCTTAGTATTTTAAACTAAATGTCAGTGGTTTAAAAGCAAAGAGTAAAAATAACAATAATAGATCTTCTATCTAAGGTTGTTGCTCACTACAGTTTGCTTTGTCCACACCAAACCTCATATTGAAAGTTGATTCTCAATATGCCAGTGGTGAAAGGCAGTGGGGCTTTTAAGAGATAATTAAAACATAGAGGCTGAACCTTCCTGAAATGATTTGTCCCTTTCTCAAAAGACTCGATGGGACGAGTTGAATCTCTTAGGACTAGACTAGTTACTGTAATACCAAGTTGCTATAAAGCAAGCTTACCCCTCGTGTTTTGCCCCTTCTACAAGTGGCTCATCACCACTCCACCATCAGGCCTGCTACATGATGCATCTCTTATGAAACTGTGACACCGAGGACTAATTAGATGCTACAGCCATACTCTTGGACTTTGAGAACTACAAATTAAATAAGTCTCTTTTCTCTGAACTACCCAGTCTCAAGTGTTTTTATTTTTTGTGGCATAAAATAAACAGATACACTGTTAGAAAGATGAGTTTTGCTCTGAGTGCTTACAAAAATAAAATATTAACAAACAGAATAGAGTGCCACATTAAGAAACTAACACATCATGATTTATTGATATTTATTCCAGGAATGTATGATTTTTCCAATATTAAACAAATCATTAAAATATTTGAAACATATTAAATAATTTAATGGAAAGACATATCATTCTTTGCATTGATGCCAAAAAGGATTTTGATAACCCTTACATATTTTAAATGTATTTTATAGATATATATTTACATGTATTACAATATTTTGTGTTGATATTAATGAATGATACTGATCTATAGTCATCTTTATTTTTGCTCTTGGTTATATAGTGTTATACTTAGCATCACGTATGTGCATAAGTTGTGGGTTATATACCACATAGATCTTATTTGTGACATAAATCTTAAAACCAAGGGAAATTAAGAAGGGAAGGAGAAAGGAGAGAGAATCCAGTGTCTTATTTAATATAAATATATTGGATGGAAGCATTTTCATTAAGATGAAGAGAAAGGTAAACCTTCTCACTCTATCAACTGCCATTTAATTTATATGAATAGTGAGCACAATTAGAGAAAAATAAATCAGTCACATCCAAAACAAAATATGTCTTAGTTACTTTTCTCATTGCTGAGACAAAATACTCAAAACCCAAAGTTAAAAGAGGAAATGTTTATTTTAGCTCATAGTTTGTAGAGGTTTCAGTCCATAGTTGGCTCCAACGCAGAGTGGCATGGCAGAGGGGCATCCAGGAGGAAAAAGAGTTAATGGCAAACAGGGCAGACAGAAGGCGGCAAACAGCAAGCAATGACAGCAGCAGAAGGAGTGGCAAGCTTTCTTTCTGTCCTGTAGATGTCATCTAGGCTACCTGTCCTTTCGGTTGTGTCACCCATACCCATGGTAGGACACCCTGAATTCTAGCATCACACTCCTCAGTTCCAACCAACTGGGAAAAATCCCACCAATGACCACATGAGGAAGGGACATCTAGATATGAGCCATAACAATAAATAAGGAAGAAGTAAGTTAATATACCAAGAAATTTCCAGAAAAATCTGTGCTTAAACCTCAACTACCTCAAGCAGTACTCAAATTTAGTAAAATAATAAGAAAATATTAGCATATAAAAAGCAATTATCTTTATATACAGGATCAATAAATGAGAAATAATGATAGAGGGCCAGGGATTTAGCTCAGTGGTTTGGTGGCCTGCCTTGCAAACGCAAAGACCCGAGTTCAATCCCCGGTACCAAAAAAAAGAAATAATGAAAATTCTATTTGAAAGAGTAATGGGAGATTAAAATTCTTCGGAATAGATTTAACAAGAAATATCCAAATTTAACTGAGGAACATTAAAAAAACCCTTCTGAAAGATTTGAAAATAGGTTGGAACACAAAGAAAGGTGTGATTTGTCCTTGAATAAAGTAATTCTATATTAGAAGATAGCCACTCACATCTATTAATTATTGTTTTTGTTTGTTTTTTTGTTTTTTTTTGGTACCGGGGATTGAACTCGGGTCCTTGTGCTTACAAGGCAGGCCACTGAACCACTGAGCTAAATCCCCGGCACTCATCTATTAATTATAAAGTCCAAATGATCTCAACAAAAATTCGATGCATTTTGTAGTAGTACACAAGCTGATACCAACATTTGTATGGGAAAACAAACACAAGATTAAAACACTGAAAAATAGAGCTATAAAGTGACATAATCTTTGCCGGACACTAAAACACAATGCCTGTTTAATTAAAGCAGCATAGTAATGATGCTTACATAGAAAAAATAAACTGCTAGAGTAGAATTGAAAATTCAGAATTAAATCCAAATCTGCTTGAAAATTAATACATGATTAAGGCAGCATCCCAAATCACTGAGGGTAATGACTATTGATACTGTTTTTAATAAATGGTATTATAATAACTGAGAAACCATTTGAAAAAGAGATAAAATTAAATTAAGACCTCTAACCAAAAACAAGATAAACTCTAAATAGATCATATACGTAAAGTTAAAATAATAAAAGCAATAGTAAAATATGATACTAGAAAAAATAAATGAATTCTCTTTTACTCTTAAGAAAATACTTATACATATAAGTGAAAACCAAAGACTGAACATTTTTGAGAATATATGTATATATTTGAGATTTTGAGTGCAAGAAATATTTAAAAAGTAAAAAGGGCCAACAAACTCAGAAATATACTTAAAACATAAATCATAGACATACCTAACAAACCTAATATTTTAAATGTATAATAAACTCAAAATTTGAAAAAAGGACACAAACTCCAATAGAAATATCAAGCAGAGACAAAAATAGATAATCCATAGCCACTCAAAGACATAGAAAATATATATTGTACACATATTAAAGATCATTTCAACTTCCTCATGGTTATAGGAATACAAATTAAAATACTCTGATTTCATATCCCCCCGATCTGGCAAGAATTTCAAAAGTGAAACAACAAATCGTATCAATGAGGTTTTAGAAAAAGCATTACTATCATGCACTATTGGCAGAAACGCAAGTTGGAATCATTGTTTCTGAAGGAAATTTGATAATATCTAAAAAAATCTAAACATAAAGTCATATCCTTTGAATCAGAACTTTAACTTTGAGGAGGCCATTCTTTAGACACCCTTTCAATAACACAACGACACATGTGCACAAAGTTATTTATTATAAAATGATAATGGTTAAGTATTGACTTTATATAGCAGTGGAATCAAGTAGGATATACTCACTTAGTATAATTAAATATGACTATAAAAAGGAAGGAGTGATGCTTTTA
>NW_022900951.1:121381111-121391500 GCF_012274545.1 Fukomys damarensis | reverse complement strand
GGGATCGCACTCGGGTCCTTGCACTTGAAAGACTGGAGGCAGAACTACTAAGCTACATCCCTGGCCCTCTTCTACATACTCTTAATTTTAAAAATAAATGTTAAAAGAGTGTCTTCAGTAAGCTCTCCTACATACTGTGAGAAAGAAGCACATCTAACAAAATCTTGTGCAAAAAAAACCCAAAAAGTTATATTAGAAACTAAAGGAACTGCTTAAGTGTAGGAAATAGGTAGGAAAAAATTGGAAAATAGAGCATTGAAATGCTTATGGAGGATCAAATACCATTTCAGCGTTTATTTTTGACTAGCTCCATCTCTTAAAAGCATACTAGTGTTTCAGAAAAATTTGAAGTATTTAAAACCAGTCAGAATGTGGGATACAATATTAGGAATACAATTTCAAACAGGCAGAAATAGTGGTAATAGAAACCACTGCACTGAAGTGAGCTCGGGAAGGGAGAACCAACCTAAACTTCTTTGAAAAAATACCATTTTTTTGCTATATGCTATGAAGTGGAGACAAAAAAGAACTGTAGATAAATATTGTATTCTAATTACTGACTCTGTTTTCACAGACATATGGTTTAGCAATTCTGAGACTAATGTGGAATAAGTGTGTGACTATATCATTGCTAATGGAAGTAAGGTGATTAAAGGGAGCTTGGAACAAGTATTTTGTGGGATGAAGAGTATCGTTATCAACTTACTGTCTTTCATTTTGTGAAATATAATGCTCACCTATTTTAGCAATGGGCTGTTCAAGTCAAATGTGGAAAACAGACTCAGCTAAATGAACATAATCCTATTGCTCATTGTCATGGGAGTTGAAAATATGCTAATCGCTAATGGGACTGTTTTGTCACTGTCAGTGCAAGCAATAGTATTGCTTGTCTGGGGAATTTAACAAATTAATTTTCTTGTTTTTTTCCCTTTTCTTCTCCTCCTACTCTTTTTCTTCCTGCCCACCCCTCACTCCTCCACTGTTATCAAAAACTTGTAGGGGAATGCCTGGTGTCTCTGGCAGAAAACTAGAGTTTTGCACAACTCTTACTAGAAATGCCGTTCTGAATCTCTGAATCACAAATAGCAAAATAATATAGAAGAATATAATAGAGTCTTCTGAGAGAGAGAGAGAGAGAGAGAGAGAGAGAGAGAGAGAGATGGTTCCTGTATAATCCAGCCAACAAAGAACATTCACAAAGCCTGAGGTAGGATAGGAGAAATAAAGGATAGTAGAAAGGAGGCAAGGCAATCATAACTAAAAATTGTACTTTTAAGAAGACTGCAACTTATAGAACCCAGTCAAAGTTACCCAAGGAAATCCATATCCACAGTTCCTTCATTAAATTTAGGATTCTTTTCTTCTAGACCCATCATATCCAGATTTCCTCAGGAATACTCTAAATCCAAAAATTGGCTTGACTGAGAAAGTAAAGAGTAGGAATCTGACCCTAAGATAAAGGACAAGTTGAGAGAGCTCAAACAATGTTTAAATTTCTTAACTTAAAAAAATTACCTAGGTTCAGACCTACAAATTGGGGCAGTACCCTTCCAAGAGACGGGCCACCTTTTCCTTTTAATTTTTTGCCTAATAAACACTTTGTTTGCCTCTTACTAACTAGTCCTGAAAATTATATTTCTGAAAAGGGAATCTGTAAAGCTACAATTTATTCTATGTGTAGGGTGGGGTAGGTTCCTTTTGTCAGCTCCTGGGACCCTGTCCAGTGACAACCCCTTCAAGGATATTCTGGTTTCCTTTGCAAATTTATTTCTCAAAGTATTGGTGAAAAACAGTTAGTGAATTGAATGTTGCCCACCCACCTTGGGAAGGACAATCTGCTTTATTCATTCCCTTTATCAAATGCTAATCCCACCTGGGAAGTTCTAGTAGACCCACTCAGAAATAAAGTCTTACTAGTTGTCAGAGAGTTCCTTAGCCCTGTCAAATTAACATCGAAAATTAACACTTTAGCACATTCTTTGATTTCTATAGCTTTTGTCAAAGACCCTGGCTTTTGTAATTAAATGCACATGTGTCACAATGTCTTCTCTTCTACATTATTTTTGAATGCCTTCATTCATATATTTGGGGATATTTATTAACTATGTCTGAAATGTTTAGGTTACTCACGATTCAGGGAATAAAACACAAATTGTTCCCAATATCTATTGTCATCAACTTACCAAAAACATATTGTAATAAATTTGTCACTACCTCCCTCAATCTCAGCACTTTCATATTTCAAAAGGGAATTTAACATCTACTCTTTACAGCAATTTTGAAAATTAAATAAAGTACATAAGCACGATAATTGGAACCCAAGGCAATGTATATACTCCATAAATGACAGCATTCACTTTTATTTTCCATATTGTCTTTTTGTTAAATCACATTATTGATGTTATAAAATTGATGGATACAATCCTTGTTCGTTCAGAGAAACTCTCCTTTTTAAGCAGGAATATGATGTTTCCCAAGATACGTTTTCACAGGAAGCTCTTACTTGTGCTTGCCTTCTTTTGCACTAAAGAAATATGAACTAAGTTCCTGCTGACATGTACAATTCCTAGTTTACTTCTCAAGTGTGATGAGAAAATGTGGAAACACCTGGGGTGTTTCCTTCTGCTAGAGTTTCATGAATTCAAACCAATATGTTTTATATCTAAGCATCATAACAAGTATATTGTCAGATTTTATAGCTTTTTAACATGTGCTTTTTTAGGAAAACTGTATCATTGGTAAATGGCTATACTACAACAAGAGGTAGATGTTCTCCCACTCTTCAACCAATTTACAAATTGCCAGTAGTGGTGAGTTAGAATATTAGGGCTGGGACAAAAACCATTCCAAAAAACTGGCAAAATCTGTCAAGGTTATGGAGAATCAGGACACATGCACAGAACACAGGATCCTGGAGATGCATCTCCTGAGCCCTGTAGATGGAGCCAGTCAGGAAAGTGCTAGTCTCAATTCTTCATTTATATCCGTGTGAAACCAAGGGACTCTGATAGCATAGTTTGGATCTGGTGCCAGGCCAACTGAGTTTTTATAGGACAACCATTGCAATGCCCTATTTTCATGAGGGAGAAGAGAATCCAGGAATTCCAGGTACAAAAGTCCCCTTCCCTTAGCTTCCTGGCTTTTGTCTGTTCACTGGCCTGCTTTCACTCTGCAGAGCCTACTCATTTTCCACCTTTTCAGTGTGTCACATACAATTGTTTGTTCAGGACACCAAGAACCTGGACAAAATTTCCATGGGACCCATTATCTAGTAGCAGTGGGATAGTGGGCTTCTGTAACTTCTAGATGAAAACTTTATCATTGGGATTCATAAAATTATCCTTCCTTCCTTTTAACAGTTATATGAATAATGTGTGGGTCATGTAAGAAATGAAGTGATTTATATGTCTAAAGTCTAATGTAATTACAAATAATTGGCTAATAGAACATATATTTCTTATGCTTAGACATATCATTAATTATAATTTTGTATGTCTCCCAGGCAAAGTATATTTGGCCTTTTCTCATTTGTTAGTCCTGCACACTGTAAACATGTCATCAGAAATAACTTTCTTAATATTTTTCCTGCCCAAATGCCAACAAAACATCACTAGGTGATTCCATACTGCTTTGGAATGCGGTCATACATTCCAAAATCAGTACTTCCTCATAAACTTTCATTCAGATGACCTCTTGTTATTGATCTACTTCTGTGAAGATACAAAATGCAAATAGTGGGGAAGAACATGGACACTTAGGTGAGTCAAATAGGGATAAATTTATCTGACCTTAATCTATAAAGATTGCCCAGTAAAAGTCAAATGTCTTTTCCCTATCCTCTCTTTTCAAAACCATTTGGAAAGTGTCTCTGTCCTTCCCTAGCCTCCTACTCTGACTGAAGGGCCAGGTACACTGTGACAAGCAGAATGGAGCCACGATGTCTCCAAAGATGGAGTGGCTGCTGATCCATACCTTACATAAGAAAGGAATCCCTTAAAACAGGAAGAATGGGCTTTAAAACATTCTATACTTGTGACTCAGTAGAAAAGCACTAGAGCCTAGAAGCCTATCAACTTGATGAAAACTTTCTCCTTTTCTTAGGGGAAGCCTGATCACACTCAGAGTTGTCACCTAACCCCTTCTTCCTAATCCTTCATTTACAATTTGCCCATAAGTTCATTCATTTTCCTTCCATTTTAATTTTTATTATCATAGAGAGAAATTCCCCTGCATATAGTTTTCATAGGAATAATGATTTTCAATATGCTAATACTTCTAACTCCAAGGTTATTCAGATAAAAGTCTATGAATAAAATGAAATTCCAAGATAAGATTTAGCTGCAATTGCTATTGATTCTAGTTTTCCACAATAGCACAAAGCCCATATATCATATTTAGTATAGATGCATATGTTTTGAATTTTTATCTAAATGATATTTCCATAAATAGGCATAGATGCACATAAACACACATTTTTTTCTCTGCTTAGTATTTACTTGGAGATATTTTCTTTATCAGAGAAATTAAATTTCATTTATATTTCAAGAATTCACACACAAAAATCATAAAGACCAGGATGAATTTTACTACTATTCTAATAGTTGATTTTTAGAATAGACTTTTAATGTACAAGAACCAACCTGAAGCAACATTTAACATGTCATAGACAGGTACTGGAGTCATGTATTAATTGTTTTACCTAGTGGCATAGCAATAAAAATAAGTTACATCTATATACAAGTCAACATTACCATAAAGGACGTTACAAGTAATGATTTTCTCTTCAATATCTTATACTGTGATCTTGAAATTTCATTATTCTTTTATTAACTATTCTTTCCTTGGAAGCTCTAGGACAATCATATATGTTATAAATAGATGGATTATGAAAATTTTCCATTTTCCTATAGTTCATTTCATCAATATGGGACCTCTGAAACATTGATACATTACACTACAATTTACAAACTTAGCTTGATTTGAAATGATACTCTTCTATTTATATCCTATGTATTTCAAAAGATAAAACCTGGACTCACATTTCAGATAGTTGAATGAGTTTCAGCTCTGTTCTTACAAATTGTGGATCTTGTGAAGGTAATGAGATATCCAAGCCTTACTTTGATGACCTCTAAAATGAAAAGGTGACCTATTTCACAGAAAGCACTTGTAAAACTTACATCATGCCATATGACATACTGTATGTGCTCAATGGATGAAACTTGATTATAAATAATGGAAATTTCTACTTAACAGACTTCATTTCTGCACACCTTACTAAAGATTTACTTGAAATTTCCCATTTTGCTCCAACAGTATATAGTCAGCAAGTATTTAATTTTGACTGGTATTCATTTAATTGTTATGAACAAAGCTCTGGATATTTATATATGCTTTTTCTCAATTTGTTTTACTTTTATTTGCCTGAAAGATTTACTTAATTGTTTTCATTACTTGATACTGTTCTGGAATATATGGTGAAACTCTAATAGCACTTTTTTTGTCCACACTATTTTTATACCTGTTCTGTTTCAGTTATTTTATTAGAGGACAGCTTTCAACACTTTTCTTCAGGTAAAATGTATGTAGATTGTATACATTCTAATCTGCATATGTCTAAAATATGTTTTCTAAAAAAATTATCCTCCAAATGACTGCTATCTTAGATGAGTATAGGATCTTAGGATCAGAATTCTTTTTTTTCTCATTGAGTTTATTGGTACATTGTAGGTATACAGTACAGTTACTTTCATCATTGGGAACTTGTACCTTTACATGACAGGCCTTGGTTCTCATTTTTTCCCCTTATCCCTGCCCTCCCTTCACCCCCTCCTCCCCTCCCCATTTACAAACATTTTATTTCCATTTTTCATTAGGATCAGAATTCTTAACTTCAAGTGATTTGTTAAAATTTCCTATTCAGTTTCTACTTCCTGCATTATAGTTAGAAAAACAGTATTACTTAGTCCTTTGTGAATAATCTTGGATATTTTTAAGATATTGCTTCAATACTGGAAAAATTAAACTTGCCTAGGATATCGCTGTGCTTGGACTGGATGGGACAGAAAACATTTGGTGACAAGTGAGTCAGAAAATGTCTGAAGTGAGAATATGAAGATTCCACCAGCACAAAGGGAAAAAGGAATCAGACTATTGGCAGAAGGGGAAGGAAAATTATTTGACATTCTCCTCCTCCCAAACTAATTGAAGTGGTTGAGTCATGGGACAGAGACAAAAGACTACAATTAACCTCAATCAAAGCAGAGCCTGCATGAAGGAAGAAACTAACACCCTTCACCACTTCTAGGAAGCCTAGTAAATAGCTTAAAGACAGAAAATTGCTGTGGCTGCCTACAGACATCAACTGAAGCAAGAAAGGAACTGCGTGAACACGAGCTTTATGATATAGCCCTTATGTTGAAATTGCATATCCCTTCTGTTTCTGGAGGGTTTAATATGGGCTCCCCAGGATCTTTCTTCTTTCCTTCTATTTTTGTTTTGATATATTTGTTTTTAGTATATATGCTGCTGATATGAGCACAGATATATATGTTTTTTTCTTTGCTTTCGTGCTATTCTCCCCATTATTTATCTTCAATTCTTGCATCTAGATCAATATTATTTTTTTTGCTCATTTCTTCTACTTTTAAAATTATTCTTTTAAAGTTTTCTGTATATTCTGCTCTCTTTCAGTTTTTCCTGTCTTCTCCCACATGAAGCTTCTTTTCATCTTATTCTATTCTCTTTGCTTTTCTATACTGTACCTATTCTCTTGGCTTCCCTTGACTCTTCTCTAGCTTTATCAACAAGTTCTGACAACCTTTCAACTTTTCTCAATCCCAAATTAAACCTCCATTCTCCTATATTCCAACCCCACACCCCAAAATATCTTCTTAAAAACTCTTAACATTTACCTTTTAGTCCAACAATAAAATACCTCTAAGAGAGTCTAACCTCTATATTCTCACCTATTGTTATTATGTCTCTTATCTCCTTAGCCTCCTAATGACTTATGGTCCTCATTTACTCATCACTTCATCCCCGCCTTTCCATTTATTTTTTACGTCACAGACTAACTGCTTACAATAAGATAATGTAGACATTACTGTAAAAGATAATGAAAAAGATTGAAAGTGTAAATGAAAGATACAATGCATACATCTAGTTTAGGTATGATCAGATCTGTTGATGTTGCTATAACCACTAGTAATCACTCACAAAAGAATGACAGAGTCCCAATCCTTTAAATTAAATAACTGAAAGGGTAAACACTATCTCTGGACAAATATAGCCATGAAGTCATCACTGGAAGGGAGAATCTAATTAAAAAGATCTTCATATCAACTACAAAGTCTCTTCACTCTACCTGACCTCAACCACCAGTGCACACATGTACATACACACACACACACACACACACACACACACACACACACTATCTAGTGACAAAATAACCTTAAATTCTGTCAACTCTTGCAAGTCATATCCAGGGCACACAGAATGAGAGGAAAATAAACATAGAGTAGTGGAGCTTTACAAAATGTTTAAAGGAAAGGCATAAAGACACTTGCTGAGTTCAAACAGGTCATGACCCCAAATATAATGGAATTTTCAAACAAACTGACCAGTGTGGATATGGGAGAAACAAATGAAAAATTGAGAGAGCAACAAAACAGTTCAAAGATTTATCAAAGATATAGATTCTAGAAAAACTTGTCAGAGAGAAATACTGAGAATAAAAAATTGTATAGAATTCATAAATGGCCAAAAATAACTAATATAAAACAGGGTCCCTGAAATCAAGAAAAAAATGGTAGATCATGACAGATTGTTCAGAGAAAACTTAAAAATCACAAGAAAACAAGAAAAATTCAGGCAGAAGTTATTAGAGACCATTAAGAAGAGCAACCTAAGACTAGCTGGAATTTAGAAATTAGAACACAGAACACATGGAATAAAATATATGTTTACAGAAATCATGATAGAAAACTTTCTTATGGGCAAATGGGCTGTTTCCAACTTTTAGCTATGACAAACTGTGCTGATATAAACATAGGTGCGCATATATCACTGTGATATGATTCTTTTAATTCTTTTGGAAAGATACCCAGCAGAGGGATGGCTGGGTCAAATGGAACCTCTAGACTCAGTTCTCTGAGGTATCTCCATATTTATTTCCATAGTGGTTGCACCAGTCTGCACTTCCACCAACAATGGGGAAGGGTTCCTTTCTCCCCACAACCCCTTTTGTTGAGTGATCTCTTGATAGCAGCCATTCTTTGTGGGGTGAGGTGGAATCTCAGTGTGTTTTCTTCTGCATCTCTTGAATGACCAGTGATGTGGAACATTTTTTCATATATTTACTTGCTGCTTTTACTTCATTCTCTGATATATAAACTGGATAAAGAAGATGTGGTTTGTCTATAAAATGGAATACTACTCAGCCATAAAGAATGAGAAATTAGATTCATTCATAGATTAATGGATACATTTTGAGGATATACTCCTCAGTGAAATAAATAAGTCACATATGTAAATACCAAAGAGTTTCTCTGGTGTGAAAAACTATAATAGCACACAAGATCCTAATGAGATAATTAACAATGTGAAATAGGAAGAAAAGGGCTAAAGGTGTAGGGAAAGTGGGAAGGGTAGGAGAAAGGGAATAAGGGGAAAAAATATGATAAAACTAAAAAATGGAAATGAAGTGTTTGTAAACGGGGAGGTTGAGGAGGGGTTGAAGTGAGGGCAGGG
Organism: Fukomys damarensis; assembly: GCF_012274545.1. NCBI lineage: Eukaryota > Metazoa > Chordata > Mammalia > Rodentia > Bathyergidae > Fukomys > Fukomys damarensis. Next base: position 121,382,746 of record NW_022900951.1, on the reverse strand, counting down.
ATAAGGGGAAAAATGAGAACCAAGATCTGTCATGTAAAGGTACAGGATCCCAATAATGAATGTAACTGTACCGTATACCTAAAATGTACCAATAAACTCAATAAAAACAAAAAAAAGAGAAAAGTTTCTGAATATGAAGAATGATTTTTGACATACAAGTAGGCAAAGTTTATAGAATACCAATTAACTGCGGTGAGACACTCTCATGACATATCTTGGTCAAAATCCCAAATGTTAAATAAACTAAAATACAGAATCTTAAAAGCTGTTAGAGAAAAGCAAAAAAATCATATGAAAATATAAACCCAATATAAATCCCATGCATATTATCAGACTGTTGTGCATTGAAAGGAGAAATTAATCTCGGAAAAAAGCATAGAATACCTATAAACACATGGGAACTTAATAACACACTGTTGAACAGTCAATGGGTAACAGAAGAAACTAAGGAAGAAAATAATTTCTAGAATCAAATCACAATGCCAGTGCAACACATCAGTGTGTCCTATTGGACACGTTGAAAGCACTCTAAGATCGAAGTACATTGCAGCCAATGTTCACATCAGAAAAAATGCATCAAGCTCAAATAAATTATCTAGTGATGAATCTCAAGATACACAAAAACAATAATGCAAACTCAAACCTATGTTCAGGAGGGAAATCAAAGATCAGAGGGAAAATTGATCATATTGAGACTTAAAAAGTATATAAAGAATCAAGGAATTGAAAATCTGGTTCTTTAAAAAAAATAAACAGAAGGAGTAAGCCTTTAGCCAAAAGTACCAACAGAAATAAAAAAAGAGGTACATCAATATAATTATAAATGAAAAGCACAAAATCACATTGAACACTGCTGAAATCCAGAAGACAGCTAGTAACTAACATGAAACATTGCACTCTAACAAAATTGGAAAGCCTTGAAAAATGGACAGATTCCTAAACATGCATGAATTACAAAAATTGAACAAGGAGACATAAAGATTGGAACAAACCAATTAATTTAATGCACTAATAAAAAATCTGTAAAATAAGAAAAGCACAGGACATGATAGATTCACTTCTAATTTCTATAAGACCTTAAAAGTGGTTATAACACAAATACTCCTCAGACACTCTAATGAAATTAAAGTGGAAGAAGTGCTCACAATTTATTTCTGGAAGCCAGCATCTGTTTGATCCCAAAACCAGATAAAGATCCAACTAAAAAAGAAAACTATAGGTCAATCTGCTTAATGAACATAGATGCAAAATCCTCAATAAGATATTGGCAAAGAGAATGCAACAAATCATTAAAAAATTATATATCATGACCAAGTATCTTTCATGCCAGGGATAAAAGGGTAGTTCAATATATGTACATTAATAAATATAATATGCCACATAAGCAGAAGCAAGAACAAAACCATATGGATACTACTATAGAGTCAGAAAGGGCTTTTAACAAAATTCTACACACATTCATGAAAAACCCTGATTTTTTTTTCCTATACATATTCTTTTTCTCTTTCCAGATTGCTCTGGCTAATGTTTTGATTACTATGCTGAATAGGAGTGGTGATAGTGGAATTTTAGAGGGAAAGCTTTCATTTTGTCCCCATTTAATATGATGATATTTTGGCTTTTATGAAGAAGTAA
>NW_022900951.1:121366298-121381064 GCF_012274545.1 Fukomys damarensis | reverse complement strand
TTTTTTTTTTTTTTTACCAGGGATAGACCTTGGGTCCCTGTGCTTGCAAAGCAGGCAGCAGAACCACTGAGCTAAATCCCTGGCCCCAAGAGGTAAGGTCTTTCTATGCCTATTTTCTTCAGTATTTTTATGAATGTGTGTTAGATTTAATGCAATTTCAATTAAAATTTCAATAGTTTGCAGAACTAAGAAAAAATACATCTCAAATTCATATGGAGTCAGTCAGAATACCAAAGCAAACCTAAGTAACAAGAACAAAACTGTTGGTTTTACAATTTCAGATTTTAAGCTATACTACAAAGCTACAGTAATGAAAATAGCATGGTGCTAGCACAAAAACAGACATGTTGGTCAATGGAATAGAATTGAGGGTGAAGAAACAACCCCAGTAAACTTCAGCCATCTGGTTTTTGTTAAAGGGGCCAAAAAGATACACTGGAGAATAGATAGGCTTTTTAACAAATGGTGCTAGGAAAACTAGTTATCCAGGTACAGAAGAATGAAACTAGACCCAGATCTCTTGTTATTTCCCAAAATTGATACCAAAATGCTTTAGAGACTTAATGTAAGATCTGAAACTATGAAACGACGGGAAGAAAGTGTAGGAGTAATGCCTCACGACATTGGTTTTGGCAATAGTTTTTAGGGGCCTATTTCCTCAAAACCAAAAGTGACAAAAATAAAAATAGACAGATAAGATTGCATCAAACTTTAAAGTTTCTGTAGTATGATTAAAGATTCAATAGAATGAAGACATGACCTACAGAATGAGAACTATGTAACATTCTTTAAATGATAAGAAAAGGGTTAAAGCTGTAGGGAAAGTGGGAAGGGTAGGGGAAAGGTAATAAGGGAAAAGAAAAACTATGAGAAAACAAAAAAATGGAAATGAAGTGTTTGTAAATGGGGAGGGGAGGAGGGGGTGAAGGGAGGGCAGGGACATGGGGAAAAAACGAGAACCAAAACCTGTCACGTAAAGGTACAAGATCCCAATAATGAATTAACTCTACTGTATACCTAAAATGTACCAATAAACCCAATTAAAAAAAAGATTATAGAAAAGGGCAATGGATCAGTAGTTGCCAACACTTAAACAGGGTGTGAGGGAAGCATGGAAGTTGGCGTACCTAGAAGTGATGAAAATGTTCTGCTTCTTGACTATCAACGTCAACATTTCAGTTGTGATATTGTACTACAGTTGTATATGAATACTGGCATTTGGAAGAAATAGGAAAAGGGTGCATTAGATATTTCTGAATTATTTCTTTCTGCATGTGAAACTATAATTATCTTTAAAAAGTTTACTTAACAAAAATATTAGCCCTGTACAACTTTAATTGTACCGACATTATTTTTTACTGTAAATTAAAGTTCACTTCCCAGTTTAAAAGTTCAGAGAAATAAATTTTAGTAATTCATTCTACTTAATAATACAATATATACAATATTTATCATTATAATATTCAATCAATATAAAATATTAGTGTTTTTTTTGCATATTTTAGTTCTAAGCTTCAAAGTCTAAATTTTACATTTGCAGCATATCTCAAATCAAATGCTCATTTTTGTCAAGAATGTTTGGTCTATATTTAGATTTCATTTAACATTAAAATTAGATTTACATGTTCAAGTTATTCCAAATATACTTAAATGTTTTCCAATAATTGGAACAGATACGAAAAAAACATTTTCCTGCAGTATTTGTGTTCATGTTGTAAAAACTGGATCATACTCCTTGGATTTGATTTTGAAGCAAGCTTTCAAATTACATTTGATCAAGTGGATTTAATTCACTGACTTTTGTGTCAACTGAATATTATTAATATTGAATTCAAAGGAATATTTTATAAATTGAAAGTAACTCCAAATATATGAATATATACCAAGTGTTCTTCACATCTGCCTTTTATTTTGTGCATTCACTAAGTATAATGCTGTCAGTTACAATGAATACTTTCCATATGTTGATTCATAATAGAATACTGTGTAATTCAATTATTATTGATATATTTTGTGAAACAATTCTACTGCTGTACATATTTTTGTACCTGTCTAGCTGGGTCATGTGCTTTCCCTTCCTTGGAGAATCGAGTTTAGCCTTTCAAGACAGAATATGATAGCAGTGAAAAATGTAAATCACAGAATTAATGACTATTTGGCAAGCATTACCTTTGTTTTAAGAAGATCTTGAATTGAAGGTAATGGTATAGTAAATCTTTGTAAAATTCATCTACAATTTAATGAACAAGCATTGGCAAAGATCATAAGACCATTAAACTTGCTCCTTTTACTTTTACCAGTCCCATAAACTGGTTGTGATTTATAACATTGCAGATATATATGAAATGATTCACTGCTGTAGAAAGTCTGCTGTAGCAAGCTGAGCAAAAGTATTTTAATATGTATCATGAGAGAATAAAATAGTAAAGGAAACATTCCTTTGTTTTAAAATTTCAATAAATGTAGATATTTTGTCTAATATACCTTGAACAATGTTGTGATATAAATAGTTTTTCTTCTCTAGCTGAAATTGTCTGATAGATGTACAATGCTCAAAATTATGCCTTCATTTTTAGGCTCTAACTTGACATTTCTTCATAAAATTGGAAGTACTTTGCCACAAAATATATTCTATGTATTTAGTGGGCAGTTCCTTTTACGTTATGTGGACTAATGACCTCTGAGTTGGAATTTGTACCAATAGGATTTTTAACTACTATGTGAGCATTATTGCTAGTAGCATAGTGTAAAACACAAGGACTTTTATTACATTGTTGCTCTGTACCTTATATAGATAGCAAATTTAATCCAAGAGCTCTGTAATCATTCTAGCTACTCATAAAATGGAATGCTGTACATGAATAGATTTTGAAGTTTTCCATATTTAAGGTGTTCAGCTGCAGTAAGAAATCTTACTTGGTAGGGATCCCATTTGCTCTTTTTGATTTGTAATGAATTTTTAGTAGCAAACATGAAAGTATAACAAAAACGATTCTCCATCTTTGTCTATTTTATCAAAATTGATTGTGAATCTAGAGCATCAGGAAAAATATCTTCTGAAAGCTACTTTTTACTTTCAGTTGTCATGACATATTTAGTTTTAACCTGCAGCCATAATAATGAAATACAAGGTATGCTTTTATATTTATTTTGGAAACAGTCATCCAAATTATTTTATTTCCTCTTACAACTGTAAGCATTTGCCTTGCCTTACTTATGTGATAATCTCTGATTCTTACCTGTTGTACTGAACTGTAAAGTATAAGAGACATTCATCTTCTGATGTACCCTTCAAAGCTGTATCGAAAAAGCAAGTGGAAACAGCTCACAGTGTTGTTTCATGAAAAGTAACCAAGCTTTATTGAAGCCATTATATGTTTACACTGTAAGTTCTCTATTTCTGAGAAAGCAGGGCCCAATGATAGCAGCACAAATTTTGGAGATTTAATCTTACTTCACCACTGATTTTTTGAGTAGCTTTGCAAAAAGATATTTAGGTTATCAAAATTTCCATTTCTGGGTATTCAAACAGTGAGAGGCACAGCTATGTGGAGCTTGCCTGGGACCGCAGCTCCCCACTCCCTGGGCCTCATCAGAGGAACAATGAGTGGTGCAGCCATGTGGGCATCTACATGCATCCCCCGCCAGTGTGCCTCTGGCCACCTGGCTGGGCTGGTACCTGGGTTCAAACCACAGGGGCACAGGGGGTCATAAAAGCCATTGTTCTGAGCTCAAGACTTGATTTTGATTTAATTCACATGGTTAAAGTTGAGAGATTAATAACTACCACAAAATGATATTTTCTAAGCTGTGCTTGATGCTACTGTGTTGCTGATTGTATTACTTGGGCTAAGGTGTTGGGACTGATTTAATCAGTTGTCATTCCTGGTATAGTGAAAATGAGATTGCCTCAGAGTCATTAGAGACTCAAAACCTAAAGAGAAGCTATAACAGGAAGATGAAAGTATTAACCCAGGAATTAAACAAAGGACAGTACCAACAACAAAAATAGAAATGAGAAGATGTTCAAGCAAGGCACAAGCACAGACACAGTCTGCCTATTCATCAAAGGCAAATTATGGGGGAAATGAGGTAGAAAAATCTGATAATCAACCACCTGGACAACCTGAACTGAGCACAGAAAGTAACAAAACAGATGAATGAGGCTCTAGAAAAATTCAAGACAAATAATGAGAAATTAGAGTCATTCATAGGAAAATGGATGCACATTGAGGATATACTTGTAAGTGAAATAAATAAGTCACACATGTGTAAATACCGAATAGTTTCTCTGGTGTGAAAAACTACAATTGTAAATAAGACCTTAATGGTATAATTGACAATGGGTAATAGGAAGAAAAGGGCTAAAAGTGTGGAAGAAGTGGGAAGGGTAGGGGAAAGGAAATAAAGGAAAAGAAAAAAACATGAGAAAATGAAAAAATGGAATAAAGTTTTTGTAAATAGGGAAGGGAGGAGGGGGTGAAGAAAGGGCAGGGGAATGGGGACAAAATAAGAACCAAGACCTGTCATGTAAAGGTACAAGAGCCCAGTGATGAATGTAACTGTACTGTATCCCTAAAATGTACTAATAAACTCAATGAGGAACAAAAAGAAAAATTCAAGACAAAAATAATTGCCAAGGTAACTATAGAGATGATGATCACAATGAAGACATGATTAGAGACTCTAGAACAGAAACAGGTAAAGAAAAATACATGTGTTCAGGACCATGAGAGAAGCCATGAAGGCCCAGGTTAGGAATGAAATGTAAACCATGATTGCACAATGTAGGAAAGAAATGGAATCCATGAAACAGATTCAAACAGATATCCAGGTTATTAAAAACTGTATTGAAAGTATATACAACAGACTAAGTCAATCTGAAGTCAGGATATCAGATATAGAAAAAAGGGACCATGAAAAGAGGGATCTCTTAAAAAAAGTAAGGGAACATGAGAATCGATCCAACAGCTCCTAGATGAAACAAAGAAGAACAATATAAAACTGAAAGGAGTCCATGAAAAAGAAGAGAAAGTACAAATGACGTTGAAAAACTGTTCACAGAATTAATATCAGAAAACTTCCCAAACACAGCAAAATAATTTGACATGCAGATAAGTAAGGCTTATGGGACAGCAACTAACCATGATAAAAAAATCTACACCGAGACATTTAATAATCAAGATCCCAGAAACCCAACAGAACAAATACAACAAGCAGTTAAAGAAACAAATCACATGCAAAGGAATGCCCATCAGAATCACAGCAGACTTTACAACACAAAGCCTGAGGTCAAGGAGAGCCTGGAGTGAGTTATTTCAAGTCCTAAAATAAAACAACCTCCAACCTAGAATGATGTATCCTGCAAAACAATCTTTCAAAATTGATGGGGAAATAAGATACTTCCATGAAAACAAAAACACCTGAGAAAAATTCATAAATACCAAACCAGCATTACAAGGAATTCTAAACAATATCCTAGAAAAAGACAATGAAGGTCACAACTCCATAAGGCCAAACAGAGCAAATCCAGCAGGCAAGGCAAGAAATTAAAGGGACAGGGGGAAAAATTAAAAAAAGCCAACGACAGGACCATAACCTCAAAATGATAGCTCAATACATATCAATTATAACCATTAATGTTAATGGCCTCAGTTCACCAAACAAAAGAAATCTACTGGAAGAATGGATTAAGAAGCAAAATCTAACAATATGCTATATATAAGAAAAGCACCTATTTAAAAAAGAAACTCATAGACTGAAAGTAAAAAGATGGGAAACTGTTCGCATGAGACAGGACCTGAAAAAAAGCAGGGATAGCTATTTTATTTGTAGGCAAAGTAAATTTCAAACCAAAACTAATTAAGAGAGACTACGAAGGTCACCACATCATTGTAAATGCAACAGTCCAAGAGGAAGAGATGACAATCATAAATGTATATGCACCAAATATTAATGCCTCCAACTACACAAAACAAATGTTAAAAGACATGAAAAACCAAATAATTACTAATACAATTGTAGCACGGGACCTAAATACCACACTATCACCAAGACAGTGCATCTAGTAAAAAAATCAAAGATGAAATACTAGAACTGAAAGAAACTTTTGAACAAATGGGCTTAATAGACATCTACAGAGTGTTCCTCCCCACAAAGGCAGAATATACACTCTTTTTGGCTGTACATGAGTCACTCTTCAAAATAGACCACATACTAGCTAATAGAACATCTTTAAGTACATGCAAAGGAGTTGAAATTATCACATGTGCATTATCAGACCATAGTGCAACTAAGCTGGAGATCAATAGCAAAAGAAACCTCAATAACTTCACAAACACATGGACATTGAATTATACTCTCCTGAACAACCAATGGGTCACAGAGGAAATTAAAGAAGAAATTAGTCAGTTTTTACAAGTGAGAATGCCAATACAACATTCAGGAATCTATAGAAAACAATGAAAGCAGTTCTATGAGGGACATTTATAGCAGGGAATGCCCACGCTAGAAAAATAGAGTGAGATCAAATAAACAACCTAATGCTGAATCTTAAGCACCTAGAAAAAGAAGAGCAAGACAAACTCAAAGCTTGGACAAGGAATGTTGGCTGGGGTGTGGGGAGAAAGGAACCCTTCTTCATTGTTGGTGGGAATGCAGACTGGTGCAACCACTGTGGAAATCAATATGGAGATACTTTAAACTAGGATTAGAAGTCACCTTTCATTCATGTATTCCCCTGCTGGGTATCTTTGCAAAAGATTTAACAAAACCATACTACAGTGATATATGCTCACCCATGTGTATAGTGGCACAGTTTGTAGTAGCTAAACCTTGGAAACTGCCTAATTGCCTATAAACTGGAGACTGGATAAAAAGATGTGTGTGTGTGTGTGTGTGTGTGTGTGTGTGTATTTAAAAAATAAAATGGAGTACTACTCAGCCATAAAGAATGATAAACTAGAGATATTTATAGCTAAGTGTATTGAGGACATACTCTTAAGTGAAATTAATAGGTCACACATATGTAAATACCATCTAGTTTCTCTGTGTGATAAACTGAAAGTGCAAATAAGGATCAAAATGTGCAATTGATATTTTGTAATTGGCAAAATGTCTAAAGATGTAGGGGAAGTGGAAGGGGTAGGCGAAAGGTATGAAGGGAATAGAAAAAAATAAGAGAAATGGAAAAAATGGAAACAAAGCTTTTGTAAATAGGGAAGGGTGTAGTGGGTGAAAAGAGGGCAGGGAAATGGGGAAAAAATGAGAAGATACATCATCTAAAGGTTCAAAATCCCGATGATGGATGTAACTGTATATATACCTAAAATATGCCAATAAAAATTTTCAGTTTCTGTGTCAATAAAATGGAGATAATAGTTAACTTAGAGTGTCTTTTGTTCATTAAATGAGTCATAAACACACAGGCATATATTACACTGCCTAGAAATGAAGATGTTAAATATAAGAAAAATATTACTAATAAGAGCCACATTATTGCAGGCAACACATATTTAAAAGCCAAATGTCTCTCTGCCATGTTCACTAAAAGAGAATACAGTTTCTGTGGACAAGTATTTTATCACCTTCAAAGCTAACACTCTCAAGGTATGTTCATAGCCTATGTAGATCAATGCCTTCAAGGAAGACAAAGGAAACAAGGGCCACATCTAAACTTAGCATCTGTAGAGAACAAAGATAATCTGCCAAAGCTGGGGTCTCCCAAGTTCCTGAAAGATAAAATGAGCATTTTTACAAGTTGTGTTATGAGCAATTTAATAAATATTCAAATCTAAACCATTTCCCTTGGTTCAATTATTCTTGTATATAAATTACATGTTTCCTCAGTTTATATTTCATCTTCTTGTAGAAGTCTTCCTTGATGATCTCAGGCTTCAATGCTGAGGAAGTCTACAACAATTTTTGTTGCTCTACTCAAAGGGCATTTCTCATATGTTAGTGTCTAATCCTTGCACCCTTCTGAATATTACTTATCAAGCAGAGAATCCTTCTAATAAAAAACATGCAAGCACTCCTTTGGTGATCTACTGAGGTGATTCCTCAGTGTTCTAGAGTAAAATAGTCCTTTTGTTGGACAAAAGAGTTTAAATTGTTGACAGAGGCCAAGGAGAGGAGGGAATAGAAAGCTGTTGTTTAATGGGTATAAAATTTCACTTACAGGGCTGGGATTTAGCTCTGTGGTTCCGCTGCCTGACTCTCAAGTGCGAGGACCTGAGTTCAATCTCCACTACCAAAAATAAATAAATAAAATTTCATTTATAGAAGAGGTAGTTGTAGAGATGCCACATCTATAATTAACTTTACTGCAGTATAAAACTAATTAAGGACATGGAAATATTGAATACCAGTTATGATCATTAAATACTGTATTGAATTATCACAGTGTTCTCTATAAATTTACACAGGTAAAAAAATAATTTAAAAAAGTGAGACAATAAATCTACTTACTGAATAAAGCCTGAATGCCAAAATACACATAATATGTATTGAGCAATTACTATGTTCCAGACACTACTTCTATGTGCTTTATCCAGAATGTCATTTAATACTCACAAATATTTGATAAGAGGGAAAACATTATGTTAAGTATTCTTATAACAGTAATAAAACATATAATTTATTTGTTTTATTTTTTAAAATTGAGTTTATTGGTACATTTTAGGTATACAGTACAGTTACATTCATTATTAGGATCTTGTACCTTTACATGATAGGTGGTGTTGGTTCTCATTTTTTCCCCTTGTCCCTGCCCTCCCTTCACCCCCTCCTCCCTTCCCCAATTACAAGCACTTTAGTTCCATTTTTTCATTTTCTCATACTTTTTTCTTTTCCCTTATACCCTTTCCCCTACCCTTCCCACTTTCCCTACACCTTTAGCACTTTTCTTCCTATTTCACATTGTCAATTATCTCATTAGGATCTTATGTACTATTATAGTTTTTCACACCAGAGAGACTCTTCGGTATTTACAGATATGTGACTTATTTATTTCACTTGGATTATATCCCCAAAATGTATCCATTTACCTATGAATGAATCTAATTTCTCATTCTTTATGGCTGAGTAGTATTCCATTTTATAGGAGAACCACATCTTCTTTATCCAGTTTCCAACTGATGGGCAAATGGGCTGTTTCCAAGTTTTAGCTATTACAAACTGTGCAGCTATAAACATAATTTATAAAATATACAAAAGCAAAGAGGCAGAAGGAAACTCTTGGAGGTGATGGCTATGTTTATTACTTGGATTACCATGATGGTTTTGTGGATGTATGTAGAAGTTCCAAACTCATCAACTTGCCTGCATTAAATATGTGAAGTATTCCAGGATATCAATTATACCTTAATGAGCTGGAGATTTTTGCGATATCTTGGGATAAACAATTTTAACGGGGAATATTCCAGTGAAAGAGAAAATGTCAGGTTTTTGTAACTTCGAATATGAAAAACTGTCATTGCTACAGGCTGCCTCAGACCTAGATAGTGATGTGACATCATCCACATTACCAGAAAAAGGTAAGACAGTTAGAAAAAAGCCCCTCCAAAGCATGTATTGCCGCTACATTTTAGGACCTGACAGGTGCTGTTTTCATCTGTAGCATAAGCAGAACATTGACCTCACCTTGCTTTATTCCCTTAGAGTTGACATTCTGTACTGAGAGGACAGAGACTTGCAGCTTAAAGTCTCGCTAACCTCCACAACCCAGTACTTAACCTACTGATTTAAATGGAACAGTGCTTAGCGAATGCCTGTTAAATCAGTGATCTTTAATGTGAAGTGCTGCCCCCGAGGATATACAGAGAATTTCCTAGTGGCTCACAGGGACAGCTGCATCTAAGAGCATCAATTCTCAGATCTTCTGCTTCCTTATGTTCTTTTCCTAAACTAACCTGTCTGAAATTCTTCTGGTCCAGGCTTCATGTAGATTCTGCTTTCACATGTCCGCTTCAAAATTGTCCTTCTCCCATTTACAAGAGAAAGTCATTCAACACATCTGGATTTTTACTTTAGTGCATAGGTTATACTGGCAGCCACCCCCGGGTGCTAAGCAAAGAGGAAATTCAGAATATCATTGAAGCTTTATACAAAGAATAGTAGTAGAAGTGTGATGTTTAGATTTTTATTGGGATGCTCTGAATTTAGATACACTGTTACATGAGGTTGCTCTGGAATAAATGTATTTAATGAGCTCTTTCTTCACATCCCAAGAATTTCAAAGAAATTATTGATCAGTGCCATTCTGTGAGAAGAAAACAAAGAGCATTGCTAGATATATCGAAGGAGATGATGCTTTATTTCAGACAGGTGACAAACAGAAGGTATGCTTTGTGCATTACCCAACCTAGATTTAAAATTCTAAAGTAATATTCATTCATGGAGATGGTATTAACATACTTCCTTTAAAAGAAAAAAATGAAGTCAGAATTTTTCTGACAGTAAATCTGATTGGTATGACAATGAAGATGATCTTTGGCAATTAATTTATTTGACAGTCAATTTCCAGGTTCTGAATAAGCTTAATCTGCAGCACAGCAGTTTTGAAAAGCAATATATTCAAAGATAGTGGGAACATGAATCATTTAAAATTAAAAACATTTATTTTCAAAGGTGAAATTGATATTTTAATTCATCTTAGCTTTCTAAATATATAAAGGGAACTCTAAGTAAAGAATAAAACATATAACTCATGTACACTTAGAGTTTACGTTCATTTTCATTGGTTCATTGCTTTAAAATTTGAGTCTAAAACTGTCTGATTCATAGAAGGTGCTCAATGGATGTAGACTGGGAATATATACAAAGGAAATGAAGTCAATATGTTAAAGGGCATCTGCTTTTCCACGGTTGTTGCAGCACTATTCATAATAGCTAAGAAATGGAAATAACCTAAGTGCCAACTGACTGATGAATGAACAAAGAAGAAAAGGGCACTTTGTATCTTAACTTTAGGAGCCTGTTAAGACAAGTCTAACTGTACTTCTAGAAGCAGAGAGGGGTAGCGAGGTATCTGGAGGAGACCCAGCATTATCTCGAATAGTAACTGTTTCTGGGATGCTCATGACAGTTTCCTCAGATAATGCAGGTTCATTCCCATCAGATGGGATGGAAACAACTAAGGGTTGAGAGGCTACATCCACAGGAATTGGGAGACTTCTTCCACTGGCCAGCGCAACTCATCAGAATTTAGAGTCTTCATGCTTCATGACCCTAGCTTCATCAGGACCTTCCTACACATTCCCCATTCTACTTTTCAGAATCTCATTTCTTCCCTATCCATGTCTTCAGTTTAACAGTAAACATTCTATGAAGTTGGGAGTTCACCTTATGTTATAATTCAGTTGGACATAGGATGAGATTCTGGATTTGATTTTAAGCCATCTCAGCCTTGCGGCTACAGAAGATAAAGGACACTCATAAGGCACACCTTTTATCTATTGGGCTGGGAATTTGAATCTGTGAGCTCGCCCTTTTATTTCCCCTCGCTGTATCCAGTGATACTGGGAACAACTAACCAATCTCCTTTTATATGTGGTTTTCTAACATATCTTGAAAGGTGTCACACACAGAGTCACTCAGCTCTTGGCCTGTGAGTAGTTGATTAGAAGTATCCAATGGTGATATAACCAGATATCAGTGTATCAGAGTATCAGTGCTTGTTTTACTATGGAAAATAGATTTGTTAGCATCTTTAAATCTAATGAGAATGGTGAGCTAGTTGTAGATACCCCAGAACAAATTCTGATAATTTATTCTTAATGTCTTGGAATAGAAACATTCTTAGTAACAAAATCTGTATGAATCAGGCTCTTCAGAGAAACAGAATGTGTGTGTATTTGTATTTGTCTGAGAGACAGAGAGCGAGACAGATGGGGGTGTGAGAAAGAGCATAAGGAGTTGTCTCAAATAATTATGGAAGCTGAGAGGTCCCAAGATACACATTTAGCAAGCTGTAGACTCAAGGGAGTTGGTGCTATATTTTATTTCAAGTTCAAGGGCTAGAGAACCAAGAAACCAATAGTATACATCAGAAAGCTAGCAGGTTTGAGATTGAAGAAGAGACGATATTTTAATTTATGTCCAAATGCAGGAAAAAACAATGTGCCAGCTCAGCAGCTAGGCAGGAGGAAGTCCCTGTTGCTCATGGGACAGTCAGCCTTTTATTCTATTCAGGCATTCAACGGATTGGATAAGGCCAACCTACATGAGGGAGCACAATCTACTTATTCTACTGTTCAAATATGAAACTTATCTAAGAATACCCTCATAGTCCTACCCAGAATCATTTTTGAGCAAATAGCTGGGTACTTTATGAAGCAATACAGATGACAAAAATACATGCATTCTATTAGCTCTTTATTTTAAAAATAATCCTTCTTTAGCCATTTTCTTCACATTTCACAATGTCAGTTATCTCATTAGGATCTTATAGGGAAAGTGGGAAGGGCAGGGGAAAGGTAATAAGGGAAAAATATGAGAAAATGAAAAAATGGAAATAAAGTATTTGTAAATGGGGAGGGGAGGAAGGGGTGAAGGGAGGGCACTGACAAGGGGAAAAAATGAGAACCAAGACCACCTGTCATGTAAAGGTACAAGGTCCCAATAATGAATGTAACTGTACTGTATACCTATAATGTACCGATAAACTCAATAAAAGAAAAAAATATCCTTCTTATTGCTGGAGATTGTCTCTGTAGGTGATCAACACCATTTTGTCTTTTTCCTCCTATATTCTTCCTTCCTATACAGGGAGAGCAAAATTATGCAGCTTAAAGTATAGTGTGAAGTGCATTTTACATCTTTCTTCCTGGGTCATTTATTCTTCTATGTATTCTTGCCCTTTTTGGAGTAGTTGTGTTTCTTTTTAATCAAATTGTTTAACTATCTTCTTTTTCCTGGTAATGCTTCCTTGCATGTGCAAAAAGGAGCAGGTTAGTATTTTTGGAAACTTCTTGATTTGTTCACAGTTTTCCACTTGGCAAGGATGAAAATTCAAAGCCTTCATTTTATTTTGGCTACTTAAGTCTTATTCATCTAGATTTCACTCAAAATTTATTATATCTGCTTTCGATTTAAGGGAAAAGTTTGGTGATATGTCTTCATTCAAACAGATTATCTTAGAAATTGAAACTTTGCAATCATAAGTAAAAGGAACAAAGCTTGTGATATCATAATTCCTGGTTTTAGTTATACTACAAAGCCATGGGAACAAAAATGGCATGGTACTGACATGAAATAGACATGCAGGTCTATAGAATAAACTGGAGGACACAGAAATCAAGCCACATAACTACAGCCATTTGATTCTTGACAAAGGAGCTAACAATGAATATTAGAGAAAAGACAGTGTCTTTCATCAAGGTTCCCAGAAACACTGGATATCTACATGTGAAGAATGAAGCTAGATCTCTATCTCTCACCCTGTACAAAAAAGAGTGCAAAATGGATAAAAAACCTAAGGATAAGACCCAACACCTTAAAACTGCTAGCAGAAAACATAAGGGGAACACTTCGAGGAAAAGTGTTAATATCAATCAAATAGCTTGGGAAGCAATAGGAAACACTGAAAAATGGGACTACATCAAATTTAAAAAGCTTCTACTCAGCAAAGGAAACAGTGAAGAAACCACCTAAAGAATAAGATAAAATCTTTTCCAGCTACACTTTCCTGACAAGGGATTAATTTCCAGAACATATAAAGAACTAAATAAAATTTAACACCAAAAGAACAAGTAATATAATCAAGAGATGGCAAATGAATTGAACTGACATTTCTCAAAATGAGTAGTAAAAAATGTTCATTAATTATAGGAAAAATGCTCAACATCTTTAGCTATCAGGGAAATGAAAATCAAAATTACACTGAGATTTCATCTAACCCCAGTCAACATGTATATCATCAAAATTACAAAAAATAAGACAATAAATGTTCAAGAAGATGAACAGGAAAAGGAAAAGTTCTACACTTGTGTTAGGAACGTAAATTAGTGGAGTCACTATGAAAGTTAGTATAGAGATTCCTGAAAAATCTAAAAACAGATCTACTATAGGACCCAGTTATACCACTCTTTGGTATATACCCCAAAGAATAATAGTTAGCATACCACAAGAATGCCTACATACCCATGTTTATCATGACACAGTTCACAACAGCCAAGATATGGAATGCTCCTGGGTGCTCATCAACAGATGAATGGATAAAAAAAAAATGTGGTCTTACAATGAATGCACTATCATTCAGCCATGAATCATAATACCTAAATAATGTCATTTGCAGAAAACTGTATGGCAGTGGAGATCATCATGTTAAGTGAAACAAGCCAAACTCAGGAAACCAAGTATCGCATATTTTCCCTAGTATAAGTAATCTAAGAAAGATCACATAAAAGTAGAAGGGAGAATATTAGTATATAAGAAGATGGAAATAAGAGGGGAAGTGGAAGGGGAGTAAGGAAGGGAGGTGGGAGGATGGTTATGATAGAAATATATGTATTGAAACCTGCCAGAATCGTTAAAACTGAGCAATAAAAAAACCTTATTTGAACCCTAATGATGACATTACAAGTCATGATCATGGACAATTGACAATCTCTCCAAGCCCAAGTTTCTTAATTTATAATATTGGGGGCTGGGGATTTAGCTCAGCAGTTCAGTAGCCTGTCTTGCAAGCACAAGGACCTGAGTTCAATCCCCCATACCAAAAATAAAAAAAATTGGGAATACTGATTATATACATATATATATATA
>NW_022900951.1:121358466-121366221 GCF_012274545.1 Fukomys damarensis | reverse complement strand
TAATGTATGAAATATTCTTCAATATGTCTGTACAAGATGGCTAATAAAACACTAACGTAAAATTATGTTGGTGGCCATTAATTTTAATCCTTAGACAATTATTAACATAAAGAAAGTTTCAAGTGAAAAACAAGAATTCAGGAAATGTGAAACACATTTTTCCTATTTGTTACACTTCATCAATCACTTGAGGAAAGGAACAACAAGATATGTGTGTTTTTGTCTAATTTTTAAATAGCTGTTGCTTTGCATTTGCTCTAATAAATTACTATTAATAATGACAAAAGAAAAGAAATCCAAGCTTTGAACATGATTTTTGCTATTTTGTCAGAATATAGTACTCTTTAATGAATCAATTTGTGAGATAGAAACAAACTCAATAGTCTAATCTGTGTTTGCTTCATGTGGATTATTCATAAACCAATTGAAAATTATATTACTTTCTAATTGGAGTATGTAAAATGAAATCTCCTTTTCTATAGTATGGGGCCTATAGAATTTTATAGTTTTCACAAATTATATGTTTGGTTGTTTTTGAAACTAAAGGTTTCACCTAAATACAAATTCCTTTTGTCCTTTTCTTATTTTTGAAAATTTATTGGATGGATTCCTTCTAGGATGAGAGGTACAAAAAGGTTTACTCCACAAAGCCTAATGTCATGTCTTTTCCATATCGCTTTCCCAAGTTTTACCACAGTATATGAGGCTCAAAAAACTAGCCAGTAAGTAGATAAATACCTAGGCAAACTGGAAAGTAAATATTTTAAAATCATGTAATATAATTACCAGTGGAAACCTGATAATTATTACTCTGTAAAAGAGAAAATTTATTGTTGGATGACAGCTATAGTCTTCTAATGTGAAAAATATCAATTTGTACATAGATTATGCAGTTCATCTACGTAAAGAATTCAGATAAATGATTACATTATAAGAATTGTAAATCAAAAGGAAATCATTCCTAACAATTCATGTAACTAGCAAAATTGAAACATCATTTTCAAGGATGTTGTAGGGTGTGTTTCTTTACTTTTAAAAACTAAATTTAGTTAACTTTCATGTCCATTTTTAAACTAAAATCTAGTAATTCTGCAAATTATGAAATTTGCTGTAGCTAACTTGTTCTGAACATGCACTATATACATCCCTCATTGACATTTGGTTTACCTATTTTTTTCTTTAGACTTATATGACAAACCAGAAATTTGGGCTATATTGAGCAACTTCCCCATTGCAATACAGGTAGCAAGTGAGAGAGCTAATATTAAAATCCTTTCAGGCTGCCTCCAGGTTTAGATTGATAACAATTACTCTCTCCTCTGTTATCTTCTTTTATTGGAATAGCTGAGTACTTTGCAATTGCGTCCCTTAAATCACCACCACCATTTGAAAACAGGGAACATTCAAATATGCAGTCTATGTTCAACTCATCTAGATTTACATAGCTAATTATTGGCATCAAAATTATCTTATAAACTTAAAACTCTCAACTAGTAACAGCAAGTTTTAAGTAAGAGAAATGAGAATGGAATACAAACTTTCTAAATATTTGCTGTAAAAACAAGGAATCCAACAATCTTATGACAGTTGATGCAAGAGAATTTTTTAGTAGTAGCAATTACAATATCCTCACAGAACCTGAGCCTTAGAAATCCCTGCCTTGAGCCATGAGCCGAGGCAGAAAGAAGAACAACTGAAGGGCTTTGGTAAGATTTAGGTGGTAAACTGCCCCATGGACTCTCTGGCTCAGTACATTTTAAACGATGTGAAATTTAAATCCCACGGCTCAAGTTTACAGATACTTTGGTTTTCTGTTTTGGGCAGAAATTGGGAATAAGTCATGTAAAACTTGTATGATAATCCTCACCCTGCAAACTTTACATGGCTTTATGGAAGTCCAAATGAAAACAGCAAGGAGCTTTGGAAACTGTAAGATGGCATATTCTGAGAAAACAGTAAAACATCTGGAACATTTCATCAGGAATATGACTGTTTTATTGATCATTCCCCTTAATAAAATCTTTTGATTAAACACCACCTTCAGTTTGCTTGCTCAGAATTAAAAAGACCCTTATATTGTGTCAAACTGTTATGAGCTATTATGCGTTTGAGGATATACTCTTAAGTGAAATAAATAAGTCACACGTGTAAATACCAAATAGTCTCTCTGGTGTGAAAAACTATAATAGTACACAAGATCCTAATGGGATAATTAATAGTGTGAAATGGGAAGAAAATGGCTAAAGGTGTAGGGAAAGTGGGAAGGGTAGGGGAAAGGAAACAAGGAGAAAGAAAAATTATGAGAAAATGAAAATATGGAAATAAAAGTGTTTGTAAATGGAGAGGGGTTGAGCGGGTGAAGGGAGGGCAGGGACAAGGGGAAAAAATGAGAACCAAGACCTGTCATGTAAAGGTACAAGATCCCAATGATGAATGTAACTGTAGTGTATACCTAAGTTGTACCAATAAACTCAATAAAAAGAAACAAAACAAAACAAACAAACAAAAAAGAGTTTATGAGCCTACAGATGATAAAAATATGTGACTTTCATGTGCTCTGGGGATCCTAATCCCCAACTTATCTGTCTAAAAAGATGCCTTTATGAATTGCTATGACCCCTTAGCCAAAAATTTAAGTAAAATGATGAATCAAGGATTTGATTCTAACTCAAACCAGTGGGGGATGTGGAACTACATAACTTTGTAATCGTAAGTAAATTCCTAGTCTCAGCTGTGATTAATGTAAATTAACAGGTGAACGTTTAGTAGTTCTGGGTGAATAGATAAGATTGTTGCACTCCTTGTCTGCCCAGAAAGAATGTTTTGAAAACCTTGGGATATTCTGTAAGCATCTGTTATAGATCCCCACCCTGCCTATCCACTTATAAAAACAGCCTAAGCCCTTGAGCTGAGTCCTCTCTGAGCTACTTGGCTCCGTGAGTGCCGAATGGCCAGACTAGTAAAGGTCTGTTTTCCAACTAAAATTAAAAAAAAAGACTATCTAGAGCAACTGTTGACCAAATTGAGGACACCTTGATGTGGAGAACTACTGAGAGTCAGAGTCTAAACTATCCACTCGCTTTCACAAGATTATGCTCTGAAATGAGAGCCTTGCGAAAGTGTATACTCAAGAGCAAGATGGGAAAGATTTCGTGGGAACCCATGTTCACAAAATGATCGAGTGGGTGCCTTGGCGCACGCCTGTCATCCCATCTACCGGGGAGGCTGATGTAGGAGGATGAGGAGACCTTGCCTTTAGAGGAACAAATGAATTTAGAAAAAAATATAATGGCCTTGGCATGTAGCTTAGTCATACAGGGCTTACACTGGCACATACAGGACCCTGGGTTCAGTCCCCAGAACAGAAGAATGAAGAGAGAGGGAGAAGGAGGGAGAGAGGGGGAGAGGGAGGGAGGGAGAGAGAAGACACTTTTTAAGCTCTTTTTGAAGCCAATTATCTTACCTATATATTTCTGGATTCTTCTTCTTCTGGCACCCAAGTAAAAATCTATGCATACAGCAAGCTAAATTGTTCCAATTTTAGTATATGTGCTGCCGAAACGAGCACTCCAACAAGCTAAATTGACGTAAATACATGCTACACAGGAAAGAGAAAAGAAGCCTGTCATTGGAGAGATAACATTAATTATAAATGAATATTAGAGCCAAAATGCAAGCTTGTAACAATGTTAAATCTATCTTTTAATACTGGTACTGTAAAGGTCATACATTTTTTAAAAACCTTAAACCTTAATGGCCTAGTGGTTAAAAGAGGTTTGTTGAAAGCATATTGTATCTATTCTTGGTTGTGAGTTATGATCATGTAAAACTAAATACCATGAAATAGTTATCCCCATCACACTGGTGACAATTACTGACAGGGAAAAAGTGAAAATCAGCATATACTTTAAGGACAATATATTAAAACATCTCTCTGGGTTAAGACTATAGCGTTTTCCCTTTATTCAGATTATTCACGCTAAGAATAGGGTGACAAGTATTTTCATCTTTGAAAACCAGTCAATTTTCACCTGAGTTTATTTCTTTCTGAAGACAATTTATTGAAGTATTATATGTCTAGCATAACAGTAAGCAATATATGGTTCCCCTCAATTAAAAAGTACCCCTTAATTCAATCCTTTGGAGCTACAGGAAGAGCTAAGGTATGGTCTGCTTTCTAAGGTATCACAGGTCACAGGTTTAGTAAATAGTCCCAGCAGCATAAAATGTTCTACACATTCTAGTCTTCTTTTTAGTACATGTGGGTTACAGCCATCTTGGGGGAAATAGGTTTTTTTTTAAGTTAATTAATTTTATTGGTACATTTAAGGTATACAATATATTGACATTCATCATTGGAAATTTGCACCTTTAATCAATGTTAACAGTGGGTTTTTAATATAATAATACAGCTGGGTTCTTTTTTCTAGTCCTCTTCCCCTTCCCTCCTGTCTCCCTCCTCCTCTAAATCCCCTTTCTTCATATACTATTAATCTTATCTCATGTTTAGGACATACAAAGTTTACATTAACTGAGGTTATCAGGTTCCTGTACATGATATATCTACTTACTTCCCCTCCCCTCCTCCTCTCTCCTTGCCCTCTGTCTCCTGGACCCCTTCTCCTTTGTGAGACATCTGTCCCCTTGTTCCCTTCTTTTCATTCCGGGTTTTTTGGTTTGTTTGTTTGGTACCAGGGATCAAACTCCGGTCCTTGCGCTTGCAAGGGAGGTGGCAGCACCACTGAGCTAGATCCCTAGCCCCATTCTATTCATCCTTTATCATGGTCTTTGTACTTTGTCTTATGTAAGAGAGAGATACTATAGGGTGTTTAAGCTTATGTATCTGATTTATCTCATTCAATATTGTATTTTCCAGGTGTACTCATTTTCCTAAAAATGTCTCGAATTACTCCATCTTTAGAGTTGAGTAGTATTCTATTATGTATTCATAGCACATTTTATTTATCCAGTTATCTGTTGATGGTATACAGGCTGCTTCCAGGACTTCGGTATTATGAATCGCCCCAGAATAAACATTGATATGTATGTATCACTATACTATGATGTCTTTCCCTCTTTGGGAAAGATACCTGGAAGCGGGATAGCTGGGTCATATGGAAGTTCTAATTTTAGTTTGTTGAAAAATCTCTGTGCTGATTTCTATGAAGTTCGTAATAGTTTGCATTCCCAACATCAGTGTAGAAGGGTTACTTTTTCATAGCACCCAAGCCAGAATTTGCTACTTTTTTGACTTCTTGGTTATTGCCATTCTTTCTGGAATAACGTAGAAGCTTGATGTCATTTTAATTTGTATTTCTGTAATGGCCAGAGTGTTGAACATCTTTTCATATATTTGTTGGTCATTTGTAATTTATCCTTTGTGAAGTGTCTGCTCATTTAACTTGTCCATTTCTTGACTGGGTCATTTATTTTGGGTGGTCCAATTTTTTGAATTCTTTATGTATTCTAGATATTAGATCTGTCTGAGGATTAGCTGGCAAAATGTTTTACCCATTCTGTAGATTGTTTCTTCCACCCTATTAGTTGATTTTTTTGCTATGTAGAAGCCTTTTAATTTGATGCCATCGCATTTGTTGATTCTTGCTGTTATTTCTTGTTCTATTGTGGTTCTGTTTAGGAAATCCTTTCCTATACTGAAGACTTCAAATGGTATATTTATATTATCTTCCAGCAGGTTTAGTGTTTCTGTTTTAATGCTTAGACCTTCGATCCATTTTGATCTTAATTTAGTACATACATGGTGAGAGATGAGTCAAGTTTCAATCTTTAGACCTCATGGTTTTCTCAGTATCATTTGTTTAATAGTATCAAATTGAATGTTTTTCTTCCAACATAGGATTGTGGTACCTGATCAAATGCCTGAATGTTTCTGAAACAAATTTTCTGTTCTGTTGATCCATGCATCTGTATTTATTCTAGTTGCATGCCATTTTATCAAAATTACTTTGTAGTATAGCTAGAATTCAGGTAGTGTGGTGCCTCCTGCTTTGGTATTGTTGTCCAAGACTGTTTGTTCTATTCTGGGTCACTTTTGGTCCTATATGAATTTGAGGATTGTTTTCTATACTTCTGTGAAGTATTTTGGTATTTTGATTGGGATGCATTGAATATGTATGACAGTTTTAGAAGTATGGCCATTTTGAAAATATTGGTTCTGCCTATAGAAGACTGGAGGACACCTTTCCATTTTTTGATGTCCTCTGCAGTCTTCTTTTTCAGAGTACTGTAGTTTTCTTTACAGAAGTCTTTCACTTCCTGGATTAGATTTATTCCTAGGTATTTCATTTTTCTGGCTGCTATTGTGAATGGTATTGTTTTCACAGTAATCTTCTTGTTGAGTTTATCAATGGTGTACACAAATGCTATAGATTTTTGTGTGTTGTTTCTGCATCCTGTGACATTGCCAAAGTTTGTTAATTCTAAGAGTTTTTTTGGTGGAATTCTTTGAGTCTTCTATCTAGAGTACCACGTCATCTGCAAATAATAATAATAATAATCTGACTTATTCCATTCCTACATGCATCTCTTTTATTTCTTTCTCTTTCCTGATTGTCCTGGGTAATGTTTCAAGTACTATTGTTGAATAGAAGTGGAGACAATGGAGATGTTTTTTTTTTTTCCAATTTAATATGATGTTGGCCACTCTTTTGTCATAAATAGCTTTTATCAAATTCAGGGCTCATCTTTCTATAAATATTTTCTGCAGGGTTCATATCATAAAGGGGTGTTGTATTTTGTCAAAAGCTTTTTTTTGCATCTATTAATATGATCCTGTGGGTTTTTTAAACCTTGCTTCTGTTTATTTTATGTGCTACTTTTATTGATTTGTATATGTTGAATCATCCTTGCATCTTTGGGATGAAACCTAAGTAGTCATGATGTATGATATTTTAATTTTTATTGGTACATTTTAGATATATAATACAGTTACATTGATCATTGGGATCTTGTACCTTTACATGATGTATGTTGGTTCTTATTTTTCTCCATTCCCCTAGCCTCCTTTCCCCCTCCACCCTTCCCTATTGACAGAGACTTTTTTCCATTTTTCTTTTCTCTTCCCTTTTTAAATTTCCCCTACCCTACCCATTTCCCTAATACCTTTAGGCCATCTCTTTCTATTATAAAATAATGATGATACATTTTAACCCTTCCTTACACTTTTATTTATCACATCAGAGAAACTATATGGTATTTACACGTGTGTGCTATTAATTTCACTTAAGAGTATGTCCTCAATGTGCATCCACTTAGCTATAAATGTCTCTAGTTTATTGTTCTTTTTTTATATACTGGGAATCAAACTTGGGTGCTTGTGCTTGCAAGGCAGACGGTGGAATCACTGAGCTAAATCCCCAGGACTGGTTTATCATTCTTTATAGCTGAGTAGTACTCCATTTTATCAAAAAGCCACATTTTCTTTATCATATCTCCAATTGATGCGCAATTGGGCTGTTTCCAAGTTTTAGAAATTATAAACTGCACTGCTATAAATATAGTTGAGCATATATCACTGTGGTATGATTCTTCTAATTCTTTTGGGAAGATACCAAGCAAGGAAATAGCTGGGTAAATGAGTCTTCTGATCCCAGTTGTTTAAGATATCTCCATATTAATTACCACAGTGGTTGCACCAGTCTGTACTTTTACTAACAATGAAGAAGGGTTCCTTTCTCCCCACACCTCCACCATCATTTGTTATTGGCTGATTTCTTTTTTTTTTTTTTCTTTGAG
>NW_022900951.1:121338896-121358296 GCF_012274545.1 Fukomys damarensis | reverse complement strand
TTTTTTTTTTTTTTTTTTTTTCTCATTGAGTTTATTGATGCTTTTTAGGTATACAGTACAGTTACTTTGATCATTGGGATCTTGTACCTTTATATGACAGGTCTTATCTTGGTTCTCATTTTGTTATTGGTTGATCTCTTGATAGCAGCCATTCTTTCTGGGTTGAGGTGGAATCTCAGTGTTGTTTTCATCTGCATCTCTTGATTGATATTGAACATTTTTTCTTTCTTACTTTTCTTTCTTTTTTTTTTTTTTTGTACCAGGGATTTAACTTGGGTCCTTGTGCTTGCAAGGCAGGCCACCAAACCGCTGAGCTAAATCCCAGGCCCTGAACATTTTTTCATATATTTATTTGTTGCTTTTAATCCTTTATCTGAGAAATGTTTGATTATTTCAGATGCCATTTTTGAATTGGGTCTTTATATTTGGGGGTTTGATTTTTTTGAATTCTTTATATATTCTAGATAGTAGACCTTTGTCTGAGGAATAGCTGGTAAATTTTTTTTTCCACATTGTAGGTTGTCTCTTAGCTCTATTGGGGGTTTCTCTTGCAGTGAAGAAGCTTTTTTTAAAAAAATGAGATCTCAGTTGTTGATTCTTTGTACTAGTTCCTGTGCAACTGAGGATGTTTATTCATAAAGGATTTTCTTATGCCAATGTCTTCAAGAGTTCTACCTAGCTTATCTTCCAACAAGTTTAGTGTTTCTGTTTTAATATTCAGATCTGTAATCCACTTGGATTTTAGTTTAGTGCATGGTGAAAGATAGGGGTCTAGTTTTTAATCTTGGGCAAATAGAAAGCCAGTTTTTCCAACATCATTATTAAAGAGGCTATGTTTCCTCCACTGAGGATGGTTGGCTCCTTTGTCGAAGATGAGGTAGTGGAGTATGTCTGAAGTGTTTCTGCCTCTTCTAATCTATTCCATTGATCCTTGGGTCTGTTTCTTTGCCAGTACCATGCTGTTTTTAGCACAGTGATTTTGTAGTATAGTTTCAAGTTGGAGATTGTGATAAGTCCTACCATGTCTCTGTTGCCTAGAATTGTTTTTGCTATTCTAGGTCCCTTCTTGTTCCAAATGAATTTTTGAATGGTTTTCTCAAGTTCTGTGAAATATATTGTTAGGATTTCAATAGGGATTGCATTGAATCTGTATAGAAGTTTAGGAAGTATGGCCATTTTCACTGTATTGGTTCTTTCTCCTCTGGAACAAGGGATATCCATGTTCGTAAATCCTCTTTGATCTTTTTTCAGAGTGTTGTACTTCTTAATGTAGAGGTCTTTTGCTTCCCTTCTTGGATTGATTTCTAAATATTTCTCTTTTTTTTGGATGCTATTGTGAAAGGGATTGTTTCCCTAATTTCTCTTTCAGTGATTCTGCTATTTGTGTACAAGAAGACATTAATTTTTGAGTGTTGACCTTGTATCCAGCTACTTTACTGAATCTGTCAATTAAGTCTAGAAGTCTTTTGGTGGAATTTTTTGGGTCTTCAATGTAGAGTATCATATTGTCAGCAAATAATGACAGTTTAACTTCTTTCTTTCCTATCTTTATTGCTTTTATTTCTTTCTCTTGTATAATTGCTGTGCCTAATGTTTCTGGAAGTATATTGAACAGGTAGTGATAGTGGACATCCCTGTCTTGCTCCTGATTTTAGTATAAAGATTTTCAGTTTTTGACCATTTTGTATGTTGGCTGTTGGTTTTTCAGACCATCTATTTCTATTTTCTGCAGTTTTTTTTTATCATGAATGGGTGTTGAATTTTGTAGAATGCCATTTCTGCATTTATTGAGATGATCATATTTTTTTTTCTTCAACTCTGTTAATATAATGTATTACACTACTGATTTATGTATTTTGAACCATTCTTGCATCCTTGGGATAAATCCAAGTTGGTCAGGGTGAATGATCTTCTTGATGACCCTCTGTATTCTGGTTGCCAGTATTTTATTGGGGATTTTTGCATCTATGTTTTTTAGAGAGATTGGCTTGTAGTTCTCTTTTTGGCTGGGTCTTTCCCTGGTTTTGAAATCAAAGTAACACTTGCTTTCAGGAATGAATTTGAAAATACTGCTTCATTTTCAATTTCATTGAAAAATTTAAAGATATTTGGTATTAGTCCTTCTCTAGATGTTTTGTAGAAAGCAGCAGTGAATCCATCAGGACTTGGGCTTTTCTTTATTGGTAAATTTTTTTTATGCTTTGAATTTCACTGACTATAATTGGGGTGTTTAGAATTTTCATATCTTCTTCATTCAGCATTGGTAATTCATAGTATCTAGAAACCGGTCAATTTTGTCTGTAGTTGACTCTTTATTTGAGTACAGGTTCTCAAAGTAAGTATTGATGATCCTCTGGATTTGTGCTGCATCTGTTGAGACTTCACCTTTTTCATTCCTAATTGCATGGATTTGAGCCTTTTCTTTCCCTTTTTGATAAGGTTGGCTAAGGGTTTATCAATTTTATTTATTCTTTTGAAAATCCAGCTTTTTGATTCACATGATTTTCTGTATCATTCTCCTAGTCTCCATTGCATTGATTTCTGCTCTGATCTTTGTAATTTCCTCCTTTGTCCAAGCTTTGGATTTGTCTTGCCCTTCTTTTTTTTTTAGAAGCTTAAGATTCAGCATTAGGTTGTTTACTTGAGCTCGCTCTATTTTTCTAGTGTGGGCATTCACTGCTATAAATTTCCCTCATAGAACTGCATTCATTAATTCCCATAGATTCCAAACTGTGGTATTGGCATTCTCATTTGTAAAAAACTGTCTAATTTCTTCTTTAATTTCCTCTGTGACCCATTGGTTGTTCAGGAGAGTGTGATTCAATTTTCATGTGTTTGTGAAGTGTGTGTAAATAATTTTCCTAGTAGTTCTACATTTATGTCATTTCTTTTATCATTTATTTCTTTTCTTACCACATATACTTTTATTTCAGAAGGAAGTTTGTATTATAGTATTTACTTTTGTTTACATACAGGTACTTCACATTTGTGCTTAAAATGCACAGACCTCCATTAATTCTCTTGTTCCTGCTTAAATTAGCTGTTATTTTACAATACAAAAAATTGCAGTCATAAATGTAGGTATAATACCCACAATCCTGGCAATGAAATAGTTTACAATACTCTGTATTTAGATGAGTGCAATAGATGTTAAAGTATACATGTTAACAAACTAAGCTTGAACCCAAACAAAATGAAAACATAAATAACTATAAAACAAAAACATTTCTAGAGCCAGAATTAGTTCAATGAAACAGGTTTCACTAATGTTCAGAATGTTTTGTGCACAGATTCATTTACTGAGTCATCGCCATTATTGCCTTTGGAAGAGAAGGTTCTAGTCTCCCTCTGCACTCCAGAGTGCTCCCTGCAAGTAGGTGGTGAGCTCCCGAGGCTGGGCTGTCTCTATGGGCAGAGCTGCATGGTGGGAGCTTGGTTAATATGGTAAACATTGTGGATGTATGAGAGTGAGAGCAGCCAGAGCACATTCTGACAGGAAGCTTTTCTGGTTCTGTCTTCAGGATGGCCAGGTCTCACAGAAGGCAAACCAAGGAAAGCTCTCCTGGGATAACAGGGCTGTGAGGCATTTAGAATTTTTCTGTAATTCTAAAGAGCTACTTTTTCATCTTCATCATGGCCCTAGCATTAGCTTAGGTTAGTAAGTGTTCAGTAAATACTTGTGGAACCAATAGTTGAATTCAAGGAATAGATGGATGAAGAGCATTCATGAAAGCCACGAACACAACACCATCCTCTTGAGGAAGTGAATCTCCTCCCCACCCACAATCTGCTCCCTTCTGAAGGAGCCAGATAGGCCCTGCAAGGGAGAACGTCTTTTCTATCCAGAGTGCTCTTATCTTTTTTGCCTCCTAGTGTATCTTCAGTCTTATCATTTATTTTTACTTTTGTCACACAGTGGTCTGATAGTACACATGAGATGGTTTCAATTCTTGTATATTTACTTAAGCAGGCTTTGTGAATTAGTATGTGATCTATTTTGGAGAAAGAACCATGTTCTATAGAAAAGAGTGTATAGTCTGTTGTAGAAGAGTGGAATAGTCTATAGATATCTATTAAGCCTATATGTTCAAAGGTAATGTTTTGCTCTGATATGTCTTTTAAATTTTTTTATCTATCTCTTTGTAAAAGTGAGATGTTAAGATCCCTGCTATAATTGTGTTCATATTTCTTTGACCTTTTATGTTCATCAGCATTTGTTTTATGAGGATAAATGCTCCAGAATTTGGTGCATATTTATAAGCATTATTTCTTATTTTGGGATTATTCCCTTAACTATTATGTAGTGGCATTCTTTATCTCTTCTATCAGTTTTAGCTTGCCTTTTACAATGTTTGAAATTGAAAATGCTACCTCTTCTTTTGAGCATCATGATACATGAAATGTATATTTTCCATCCTTTGATTTTTAGTCCATGAGAATCTTTTTGGATTAGATGAGTTTCTTGTATGAAACAGACTTTTAGACTCTGTATTTTTATCCAGTCTGCCAATCTGTGTTTTTTAATTGGAAAGTTGAGGCCATTAATAATGAGAGATATTACTAAGATATGTTGATTTCTTACTATCATTGCACTTTCTCTGTCAATAACTCCTTTGTTTTCCTTTTCCTGTCATTTTGTTGTTGTGATGGTGGTTTATCTGTTGACCTTTCTTGGTGTTTTCATTTCATCTGGGTTTTTAGCTTTATTGGGTTCATTGTTCCTGTGTAGGATATATCCTGCAGAGCAGGTTTAGTATTCATATATCTCTTGAGCTGGTATTTTTCACAAAATGTTCTTATTTCTCTATTTTGAAGGTCAGTTTTGCCAGATATGTTAATCGGGATTAGAAGTCACTTGCTCTCAGGGCTTGAAGTACTTCATTCCATGCTTTTCTGGCCTTTAGGATTTATGTTGACAAATCTTCCGTCATTCTAATGGGTTGACTTTTACATGTATATTTTTATTTTTCTCTCATTTAAATTTTTTTTGGTTGGATATCTGGCAATTCAATAAGGCTATGTCTTGGTGAGCTTTTTTCCTCCTCATAGTTGTTTGTTGTTCTGGAAACCTCACTTACTTGTATGTTGATCTATTGTCATATTTGGAAATCTTCTGCTATGATTTCTGCAAACATATTAATAATTGCTTCTCTGTTACCTTCTAGATGTTGTTTAACTCCATTTAGCCCTATGTTGATCATCTTAGTGTCATCTGATAGCTGTTGGATGGCTTTTTCTTGATTTCTTCTTTTTTTGAGTATTTCTACGTCTTCTTCTTCTTTTTTGTTTTTTGTACCAGGGATCAAACTTGGGACCTTGAGCTTATGAGGCAGGCAGCAGCACCACTGAGCTAAATCCCTAGCCCTGAGTATTTCTAATTCTTTGATAATTTCTTTTAGTATTTGAAGTATTTGTACTTCTTTCAGTATTTCTTCATAACTTTCCATTTTGTCCTCAATTTAAGACACTGTATCCACATTGGACAGTTCTGCAGTTTATGAATTCTATACAAATTTTTATTTCAGGTATTTCAATCTGATATATTTTTGTGGATTCTATATCTGTTGTGAATTAGTCATTCATGTTTTGAGCCATATTGGTCGGTTCTTCCAATTTTTTACTTACTTCCTCGAATCCACTTTGGCCATTTTGAGTGATAATTCCTTGAACTTTTGGTTCATTTTCTCTTTGAATTAGGCTAGCCTTTTCATCTTTTCTTTAATGTTTTCATAGAGATCTGCTACCTGGTATTTGCTTTCCTCTTTATCTGTGCCCCCTTGATCTGCTTTAGGAGACTTTGGAGAACTTGATGAATTCTGATTGCCTTACTTTCCCATGACTCTGTGACTCTGTGAATGTATATAATTGCATCACAGGTTGAATTCTAGTAGGGAGAAAAAAGAAAAATTAGATATGGGGTCAGATGGGGGTAGAATGGGGAGAACTTGTAGTTTATATGAGATGTTTTAGTAACATGCTTCATCCCTGTGATGTATTTTCAGATTTATATGTCCAGAGGTAATATTTACCCATTAGTTATTTAGTTTAAGTGATTTGGACTCTGTCTCTATGTTCTTCAGAAAGAATATTTTCTGCTTATAACAGCATCAGCAGATCTGATCTTATATCACTTATATAACATAGACCTTACTTTTGCACTTTCTTCCTTTAACAACAATCTGTGTAGAATATGATTATTTATTATTAGCATTTGTTCTGCTATACGGTAGACAAAATGGATGAAAGAGATCAAAGGGGTGAAAGGAGAGTGTCAGTAAAGGGGAGATTAGTAGGGTTGACAGAAACAGGTTGGAGGAAAAAAACGAAAATTAGATATGGGGTGAGATTTTGTTGGAATATTTTTGTTGGACTGAATGATTAGTGTGGAAAGTTTGACATTGACATTTGCGGCAGTGAGAACATTATAAATCAGGAGGTTGCTGTCTTTTGTGATTGAGGAAAGCTATGTGATTGTTAGAACCTGTCAGTAAGTTTGTGTGTTTTAGTGTGGAGAAGAGGTTTGGGAGGACAGGGAACTAGGTAATAGGAGCCAAAGATATAGGATGGAGAAGACAGGAATGGCGGAGATAGAGCAGAATATGGCAAATTTGAAACTTGTGAGGAGTTTATATAATCAGAACCATAATTAAGAAATAGAATTGTTGTGGGATATTGTGATGAACAAACTACATAGTGAGATGAGAAGAGGGAGAGAATTTAGACACCAACTAAGCCAAAACAAATATAAGAAAAAATAAACATAAAGGCAAACCAGATAAATGAAAAACAAAAGACCAACAAAATAATATAACCAAACAATGCCAAATGAAACAAAACAATAACACACACACACACACACACACACACACACACACACACGGCCAAAATTCAGAAGACATCTAACTGGAACCCAGTTCAAACACTCCATTACAGGAATGTAAATGTGATGCCCATGTAACTGTTTGAATCCTCGCTCTCTTAAGTCTGCGGTTTCCTTAGGGTGCACGTGCCCACCTGCTGGAGTTTGCTGTCTCTACCCCTCTGTCCAGAGTGTGGGCCGGGGTTCCTAGCCCTTGATGAGCACTAGTGGAGATTCTCCCAGGGAATTTTGGCTGCAATTCCTTCTTAACTTCTATGCCCAAATGTTCACGAGTCTGAAAAATTCTGCCTTGCAGCCTGGTTGCAGGTGACCCCCTGTGTTCACTGTAGACGGGCACATGTTCCTCTGACTGGGATGATGTGCTGGTATGCCAAGCAGGAAGAGCACCAACTCTGTGTTCAGGGCTGGAGCCTGTGACCCTGAAGTCCAGCAGATACTCAGGACCTGGGCTAAGCTACACTGTGTGTGACTCAGCTAACCTGTCGGCTGCAGAGATGGTGCCTGCTGCTCTGTGTGTGCTTGCCTGTGACTCAGTGGGCACTGTGGGTCAAATGTCTATTCAGGCAAGTGCTGAGTGAGGAGCACAGGTGGTTATGCATGTATATGCCAGTGAATAGGCCAGCTGTCTGCACGGGCAGGCTTCTGAGCAGTGGCAGCTCAGGTACAGTGTCCTTTGCCTGTGTATGTTCTGTCTGGCCTAAGTCTGGCAGGGGGGAGTGCCCCCTGTCCACAGTACATGCCAGAGCATGTATTAATCACTGAACACAGGGATGATGCTTTCTCCAGTGTTTGGAAGATGGTGGCTACCTGTGTGAGTCTAGTAGACACAAACTTTGTCCCAAGAATCTGGTCTGTGCAGAGCTAAGTCTGTCCCTTAGATGTTATGGCTCGCTGTCCAAAATGGCTACTACCCAATGGAGAGGGAGCAGGGCTGGCTGAGCTGCCACCAAAGCACTGTTCCCATCTTCTTATTGTCTGTTTGTTTGAATTGCTCTATGTATCAGCTTTATTAACTTTCCATCTCAGTGGGAAAGCCCCGCTCCCACAAAATACCTTCCTTCTCAGAGGATCTTTTCTGACCTTCTCTGATGTGAATCTTCTTCTAGTTAGCCTTGTTGAATCCTCAATTTATTCTTGATGGGCCACACTTTAGTCTCTTTTTTTCTCAATGACTACTGCCTGAGATATAAATCAGCTTTCGTTGCTTGATATAATAGTACTCCATTTTTATGAAGGTCTCCTTTTTTGCATCAAGTTTATTGGTATATTTTAGATACAAATAGGGTGACATTAATCATTGGGATCTTGTACATTTACACATATCTTGGTTCTTATTTTTCACCATTCCCCAGCCCTCCCTTCAACCCCAATCTATTTACGAAAGACTTAGGCTTCATTTTTTTCTTTTCTCATATTTGTTCCTTTCCCTATCCATCCCAATTTCCCTTCCACTTTAGACCTTTTCTTCCTATTTCCTATTATCAATAATACATGTTCCTACTTATTTACACTTTAAGTTGCTCAAATCAGAGAAACTACTCAGTATCTACATACATGTGTCCTATTTATTTCACTTATGATTATGGCCTCCATGTGCATCCATTTAGCTAGAAATGTCTCCAGTTTATGATTCTTTATGGCTGAGTATTACTCCATTTTATTTAAAAAAAAAACCCTGAGATCTTCTTTATCCAGTATCCAGTTGATGAGCAATTGGGTTGTTTTCATGTTTTAGCTATTACAAACTGTGCCACTATAAACATGGGTGCACATGTATCACTATGGTATGGTTCTTTTAATTCTTTTGGAAATATACCCAGCAAGGGTATAGCTGGGTCAAATGGCACCTCCAATCCTAGTTCTTGGAGGTATCTTCATATTGATTTCCATAGTGGTTGCACCAGTCTGCACTCCCACCAACAATGGAGAAGGGTTCCTTTCTCCCCCACAGCCCCACCAGCATTTGTATTTGGTTGATTTCCTGATAGCAGCCATTCTTTCTAGGGTGAGGTGGAATCTCAGTGTTGTTTTCATCTGCATTTCTCAGATGACGAGTGATGTGGAACATTTTTTTTCTATATTTATGTGCTGCTTTTATTTATTTGTCTGAGAAATGTTTATTCATTTCAGATGCCCATATTTGAATTGGGTCCTTAAACTTGGGGGGCTCTGTTTTCTTATTTTCTTTATATTTTCTAGATAGTAGCTCTTTAACTGAGGAACAGCTAGTGAAATTTTTTCCCACATTGTAGGTTGTCTCTAAGCTGTGTTGGTAGTTTTTCTTGCAGTACAGAAGTTTTGTTTTTGTTTTTTTTTTGTTTTGTTTTTATACTGGTCCTTGCACTTGCAAGGCAGGGCACCAAACTGCTGAGCTAAATTCCCAGCCCCTGTGCAGAAGTTTTTTAATAGAATGATATCCCAGTTGTTGATTCTCTGTGCTAGTTCCTTTGCTACTAAGGTTTTGTTCATAAAGTCATTTTCTATGTGAATGTCTTCAAGAGTTCTGCCTAACCTATCTTCCAGCAAGTTTAATGTTTCTATTTTAAGTTTTAGATCTTTGATTCACTTCCATTTTAGTTTAGTGCATGGTGAAAGATATGGGTCTAATTTTAATCTTTGGCGGGTTGAAGTCAAGTGTTTTCAGCAATATTTATTACAGATGCTATCTCCAGTGAGGGTGTTTGTCTCCTATATCAAAAATGAGGTAACTGAGTCTGTCTGGAGTTATTTTTGTATCTTCCAATCTGTTCCACTGATCCCTGTGTCTGTTTCTTTGCTGGTACCATGCCGTTTTTATTACAGTGGATTTGTAGTATAGTTTTAAGTTGGGGATTGTGATACCTTCTGTCATCTCTGTTGCTTCAATTGCTTTTGCTATTCTAGATCTCTTCTTGATCCAAATGATGTTTTGGATTCTTCTGTCTAGTTCTGTGAAATATACTGTTGGGACTTCATTTGGGATTGCATTGAATCTATATAGCAGTTTTGGAAGTATGGCTATTTTCACTGCATTGGTTTTTCAGACCCAGGAACAGGGGATGTCTTTCCATTTTCTGATATCCTCTTCAATATCTTTTATAGAGTGCTATAGTTTTCAAGATAGAGAGGAGGTCTTTCACTTCCTTCGTCAGATTGATTCCTAGATATTTCATTTCTTTTTGGATATTATTGTAAAAGAATTACTTCCCCAATTTCTCTCTCAGTAAGTCTACTATTTGTGTACAAGACTATTGATTTCTGAGTGTTGACCTTGTATCCAGTTATTCTACTGAATCTGTCAATTAAGTCTAGATATCTTTTGGCAGAGTTTTTTGGGTCTTCTATGTAGAGTAACAGATCACCAGCAAATAAAGACAGTTTCAACTTTTTCCTTTTCTGTATTTATTCCTTTTATTTCTCTCTCTTGTCTAATTTCTGTGGCTAATGTTTCCAGAACTGTATTAATAGGAGTGGTGATAATGGATATCCTCGTCTTGTTCCTGATTTTAGTGTGAAGGACTTCAGTTTTTGACCCATTTAGTATGATATTGGCTGTTGCTTTTCATAGATAGCCTTTCTAAGGTTGAGATACAGACCATTTATTCCAATTTTCTGTAGGGTTTTTATCATAAATGGGTGTTGGATTTTGTGAAATGCTTTCTCTGCATCTATTGAGATGATCATATGATTTTTGTTCTTGTCTCTGTTAATATAGTGTGTTGTATTTATTGATTTGTTTATTTTGAACCATCCTTGCATCCCTGGGATAAATTCCATTTGGTCAGGGTGTATGATCTTCTTGATGATCCTCTGTATTCTGTTTTCCAGTATCTTATTGAGGATTTCTGCATCTATGTTCGCTACTGAGATTGGCCTGTAGTTCTTTTTTGGTTGGGTCTTTCTCTGCTTTTTGAATCAAAGTAATGCTTGCTTCCAGGAATGAATTTGGGAGTACTGCTTCTCTTTCAATTTAATTAAAGAGTTTGAGAAGTAGTGGCATTAGTTCCTCCCTAAATTTTTTTAGAATTCCACAGTGAAGCCATCAACCTGGGATTTTTTGTGTGTGTGTGTGTGTGTGTGTGTGTGTGTGTGCATTTTATGTTTTTTAAAATTAATTAATTAATTTATTTTTTTTACCAGTGATCGAACTCTGGATCTTGCACTTAACGAGGTAGGCAGGGACACCACTGAGCTAATTCCCGACCCCTGGGCTTTTCTTTGTTGGTAGATTTCTAATTATATTTTCTATTTAACTGATTGAAATTGCTATGCTTTGAGTTTTTATATCTTCTTTGTTCAATTTTAGCAATTCATATGTATTTAGGAATCTGCCCATTTCTTCTGTGTTTTCCATTTTATTGGAGTAGAGGTTCTCTAAGTAGGTATTGATGATATGCTGGATTTCTCCTGGATCTGTTGTGATTTCAACTTTTTCATCTCTAATTGCATGGATTTGTGCCTTTTCTTTCCTTTTCTTGATAAGTTTGACTTAGGGTTTGTTGATTTTATTTATTCTTTTGGAGAACCAACTGTTTGTGATTTTTTAGTATCATTTTCTTAGTTTCAGTTGCATTGATTTCTGCTCCGATCTTTATAATTTCATCCCTTGTATGAGCTTTGGGTTTGTCTTGCTTTTTATTTGCTGGGAGCTTGAGGTTCTGCATTAGACTGTTTCCTTGAGTTCGTTCTGTTTTCCTAGTATCGGCATTTAGTGCTATGGATTTCCCACGTAGAACTGCTTTCATTGGGTCCCATAGATTCCTGTATGATGTATTGGCATTCTCATTCATTTGTAAAAACTGTCTAATTTCTTCTTTAATTTCCTCTGTGACTCATTGGTTGTTCAGGAGAGTGCTATTCAATTTCCATGTGTTTGTGGGGTTTGCAGTTTCTTATGTTATTGATCTCCAATTTCATTGTAGCATGGTCTGACAATACACAGGGGATAACTTAAATTCCTTTGCATTTACTGAAAAGTGTTTTATGAGCTAGCAAGTGGCCTGTTTTGGAGAATGACCTGTGTGCAGCTGAAAAGAAAGTGTATTCTCATTTTGTGGGTTGGGACACATATTAATACCTTTTGTTCAACCATTTGGTTCAGTTCTTTCATTCTGTTGTTGATTTTTTGTCTCGGTGATCTGTCTATTTGTGAAAGTAGAGTACTGAGGTCCCCCCTACAATTGTATTAGTGCTTGTTTTGTTTTTCATGTCCATTAATATTTGTTTTATATAGTTGGAATCAGTAGTATTGGGTGCATATATATTTATGATTGTCATCTTTTCCTCTTGGATTGTTCCCTGTAGTGTCCTTCTTGGTCCCTCTTAATCAGTATTACTTTGAAATCGATTTTATCTGCAAATAGGATAGCTGTTCCTGCTTTTTTGGAATTCCTTTCACATGAAGTATTCTTTTCTACCCTTAACTTTCAGTCTGAGTTTCTTTTTGAAGTAGGTGTATTTATTGTATGCAGGATATTGTTGGATCTTGCTTCTTGATCCATTCTGCCAGTCTGTTTCTTTTTATTGGTGAATTGAGACCATTGACATTGATGGTTATAACTGATATGTGTTGACTTATCATTGTCATGATATTTACCTGTTGTTGTCTCTTTTATTTTGTCCTCCTTTTCATTTAATTTCTTGCCTTGCCTGATGGTTTCACTCTTTTGGGATTTATGGAGCTGTAATATTGTCTTTTTCTAGGATATTTTTTAAGATTTTTTTTTTTTTAGTGCTGGTTTAGTACTCATGAAGTTCCTCAGGTGCTCTTTGTAATGAAAATATCTTATTTCTTCATTAAGTTTGAAAGACTGCTTTGTAGGGTATGTCAGTCTGGGTTGGAGGTTGTTTTCTTTTAGGGCTTGAAATACTTCACTCCAAACTCTTCTTGCCTTGAGGGTTTTGTGTTGAGAAGACTACTGTGATTCTAATGGGGTTTCCTTTGTATGTGATTTGTTTCTTTTCTCTAATTGCTTATAGTAATTTGTTCTTCTGTCAGGCTTCTAGAATCTTGCCTATTATATGTCTATGTGTAGGTTTTTTTGATCATGGATAGTTGGAGTCCTATATGCCTCACCTATCTGTATATAAAATTCTTTTCTTCTATTTGGGGCATTTTCTGTGATTATTTCTGTGAACAGCTTTTTTTTTATGTGATTTGTAATTTGTTCTGCTGTTTCATGAACTCCAGTCAGTCTTATGTTATTCTTCTTTGCATCATGTACTAGCTGGTGAATGAATCTTTCATGGCCCCTTACTACTTTTTAGAATTCTCTTACTGGGCTTTCATGGTCCTGAGCTCATCTATTTTTTTTTTTTTTTTTTTGGTACCAGGGATCGAACTCAGGTCCTTGTGCTTGTGAGGCAGGCAGCAGAACCACTGAGCCAAATCCCTGGCAAGCTTGAGTGTCCCTGTTCCCATCAGCCTTATCGGTCAGCTAGTCTCAGAATGTATTAGAACAACAAATTACTCAGGACACCCTGCCCCATCTCCTTCCTTGTATTTCCCCTCCTCATGCCTTAAATAAAGTGATACACAGGCTGTGGTGTTCTTCTCCACTCAGCAGGTGGGGAGGCACAACCTGGTCATGCTTTAATTCTCTTTTGTTTTCTTCATCTTCCGTAACCCTACTCAGACCTTGGACCTTTTCCACACAGGCCATGGCAAAGGAGGGAGAGAGAGAGAAAAAAAGAAAACAAAAGAAAAAAAAAGTCCTCCTTCAGGGTATGTCTCTGCTATCACCACAGACGGTGAGAGCAGCAATGTGCAGATCTAAGTCCATTAGTCTCAGCAAGCCAGCCATAGTCCACTGAGATTCAAGCTGATTTCTGGCTGCAAGGCCCAAGTTGAGGTCCCTGACCACCTGTAGGATTGAGCTCTGCACGGTTCTACTGCAGGTTCCAGCTGTCCTTTTCCCAAAGTGAGTCCGGATTTATATGGGAGGTGCTGATCCCACCAACTTACCAACCACAGTGGTTCCATGGGCCTTTATTGCAGAGATGTACTTCACTTTCCCCAGTGGGCTTCAATTTTCATCCAGGAGCCTCAGAGAGGCCTTCTCTCTGTTGTTCACTTCTGCTCTATCTTCTGGAGCTCATAACAATGGCTTTAGGTACCTTTGCAGTGTGGCTCCAGATAGGGCCTGTTCCACTCATTTGATGGTGCTGGGGTGGTGGGGGCGGTGGCCTGGGGTCCTGGCCCTCTGTACAATGGTGCCAGGGCCTTTATATAAATTTCTTTATAGACAGTAAAGTGATATTATCTGAATAATATCACTTGTTCATCACAGAAATATATCTATGTCTATATCCATATGCATATCTATATCTATAACCATATCTATTCACTCATATCAAACATCAATAAATTGTGTTCCAAACTGAAAACTTCACTTGGTCTTTTAGAAAAAGACTTTTCTATTGTATAATGTTCTGCTTCTCTGAGTTCCTAATTGTTCTTCTCTCAGTGATCATATGGGAAAGTAGTAAAACATAAAATTATTTTTGTAATTTAATGGGCCATGATTAAAATGCTATACATCACTTTGGCCCACATTCTATTGGCTACCACTCAGTAGAAAAATTAGTGTCCAGTAAAAAAAAGTGAACAGAAAGAGTAAGTAACATTTTGCTCTTAAGACTATGTAAAGTGGAAACCATCATGCAAAATATTAGCATATTGT
This sequence comes from Fukomys damarensis, assembly GCF_012274545.1. Lineage (NCBI taxonomy): Eukaryota > Metazoa > Chordata > Mammalia > Rodentia > Bathyergidae > Fukomys > Fukomys damarensis. The sequence goes on along the minus strand of NW_022900951.1, from coordinate 121,343,755 downwards.
CTTGTCTGATGGCTTATAGATCAAGGGATTCCCCTTGAGAACTTTGGTTTTCTTTAGCTATGGAATCTCAAGATTATGTAATTTTATGTATTTCTTCTTCTATATTCACAGTAGTGGGAAATACTAGGTTTCATTTCTATTATGAAGTCACTCAGATAGCAAAAAATATTTTTTCCACTAGAAAATTTTCCTTTGGTGCTATTAATAGGAAAGTATAGCAACATGCTTATCTTATAAATTTTGTATTCATGATTTTTAAAAAGTAAAGGACGTTCTTCTGGAATATTTACATCATATAGTTATTGGCATATAACTATGAAAATTAACTAATTTTTCCTGAAGAACCAAAATAATTTTCCTGCTAATTACTAGAGTGGGTTTTAGTCACTTGCAGAGTTGTACTTTTTATTTCTTTGTGATAGAAATGCAGTGACTTACACTAAGACAAAAAATAAACTTGTGGTTAAGAATTTCCAGTAAGACCACATTTGATAATTGTTAGCTTGTTAATGGATTATTATATTTTGGGTGACATTTAATTATGTGAAAGCCTAACTTATATGGCTATGGTTAGTACAGGGAGGTGAATAAAACCTAGAATTTTCAGAGGTTAAATTGATACTATTTTAATGTAAATCTAAACGTAACCTACATTAATTGTCTTTGTGGTACTTTCTGCTTTGCTGGAAAGGATGGCTTCACATCATTTGATAAGCTTATTTCATATTTTTAATTGTTTGATTTGCAGTCTAAAATAAAAATGTCAATTGCAGTTTATAAAAATAAAGGGATCTTATGAAACTCAAACAGTGACTAGCTTTATAAGGAAGTTTTATCGGTTTCCAAAGTTAACTGAAATAATGTTAAAATTGTACAAGGAATTTGCAGAATAGTAAATTCCTGTGACAGTCTGGAGAAAATGAAATAAAGTAACAATAACAGAAAATTTCCTCCCCATACTAAGATTGAATCTTTTATTTCTTTTGAAATTATTTATTTTAGATTATTAATTCTCATTTAAGTTGTACAAAATGATGTTCTGAAAAATATAGAATGAACAGATTACCACAGTCTGCCAAATTAACACATTCATCACCTCATGCAGTTACCTGTCTTGTGAGATCCTTCATCAAGATAATACTTATATATATAGCTATTACCAATCCCAGTCTTTGGATCTCTTTGACTATAGAGGCAAGCCTTTCTCTAACACTTGGCCATCACTTTCTTCCGGTTGCTCATCCTCTGCAGTGTGGTGGATCATCTCAGTTCTAACCTGTAATGATCCCCAACCGGTTTCAATATATTTTGACACTGTCTTTAGTGGCTCATAGGCAAAATATACTGTACTAGAGTCTGTTATACAGGATATTTTGTAAAATATGGTCTTGATCCTCCCCTGAGCAATTTACATTTAATTGGATAAAATGCTCAAAAATAAATAATGGCAATTACAATGGCAAGTACTTTTTTGTTGCTTATAAGTGTATCAGAACTTGTAAGCATTTCAGACCACTTATAAGCATTTTCTCACATAATCTTCTAAAGTGATTTTTATTTATATGTGTTATTCCACAACAATCTTATAAAGTATTCTTACCCAAAGTTTATAACTGCTCGAAGTGAGATGAAAGAGGATAAACAACTCCTGTAAGGTCACAAATCCAGTAAATATATTTTTCAAAAGGTGGAAAGCAACAATAAAATATGACACATGAAGTATTATTTGAGCTCAGGAAAAAGCAGATTTGTGTTACGATCTACAGAGAAGGTTCTTGGGAGATTTTGGCTTTGGAGTTAGGGCATGAGTATTTCATCTTAAGAGTCCTATTCCTGTGTTTCTGCTGTTTCTTCGCTAAGCACTTCACCTGCTCCTTGCCTGGTGCTTACTCCCTAGAAGCTGACACTAAAGTTTAGCTGTGACCCTCCTTATTAATTCTCTCCTATTTCTTTGCCACATATATGCAATAGTTTGAAGTACTTCTGGAATTTCTGGGTTTTGTTTTTGTTTTTGTTGTTGTTCATTCACTAACCACTTTCTGTCTTAAACTTATGGCATGTTCCAAAGAGCTTATAATTATGTGCATTATAGCTATCAATGTATTCCATAGTAGAAATTAAAATAGACAACATAACACAAATGTATGAATTAATTTTCAAAGACTAGTAATACATGTTACTTTTTAATATAAATAACATTTTAATGAAAAGTGGCTGTATTTTCCAAGCCAACCATAATTGTAGTGAAATGGAAGCTATTGTCTCACATTTCTCAAAATGTCACTAATGTCTAAGTTAATTAAGACTATTGAATTTCCCTATTTTTAGATTCAGATAGCTAATATGTGATATGTTTTTCAGAAGATTCTGGGGATTGAACCTAGGGCCTCACACATGCTAAACATGTGTTCTATCACTGAGGTATAGCCCCAGCCTTGTAATATGTTTTTGTTGATTAGATCATTTACTTTATGCAGATGTGTAGTTCAGAAATAAGGAAAAATTCAAAGATATTTTTAGACAACTGGAGATTTTCCTTTCATACAATATGCAAATGCAACAAAGCATGGCTTTGTGAAGGTTAGCTGCATTGTAGACTCTGAACCTGTATAGATAAAATTTTCATCCTTGGTTTTATCGGATTCCATTAACATATTTTGTACTTTGACTCTTGTATACATTTGTGACTTCTAATATCATGCGTGGTTCATTTGGAAAGTATTTATGAGGTTATGTAAATCTATAAGCAAGGCTGAATTTAAAGTATCATTTCTTCCTTGACACCCTCCTTGATTACCCGGTCATTAAATCATTCAACTATATGTAGCACAGTGTTCTAACAACTTCTAGAGCAGTGAAGAACAAGTGTAATGATGCAGGCTCAGAAATCTTACACTATTGTGGAGATAGTTAATACACAAATAAATATATAAGATGCCAGGTACTGATAAGAGCTATGAAAAAAATAAAGCAAATGACAGAGGGTTAGAGTGGTGCATTCTTTTAAATAGATGATAAGGTAGGTTTCTCTGAAGAGACATTATAGAAATGGAGTATGTAGATAGAGTTAGAACAATTTGTCATTTTCATCAGAACATCTTCAGCACTTTGGTTTCATGATTATTATGATAGAAGAGAATCAACAGAAACTTGGATGACAAATTACTTGAGAATAAAGATTTTATCCTACTTCTTCTTGTATCCCAGTGCTAGGACACAGACAGGGTAGGCGCCTGGCACATGTTCACTGACTAACTCCCCAAAACCTTCTTCCTGTTTGCATTGACCTATAACAACTGCATGATCCGACGTATGTAGACTGAATCTATTCTGAGTCTTTTGCGCTCTCCCCTCAGTGTTCTGGGCGAGCTTACAAGACACCTTTATAATAAATGCGCTCATACAGCCATTCTATTCAATCGCATGCATTTGTCAGTTCCAAATTAACTGCAAGTGAAAAAATTAGATCCCCAAACAATTGTTATATTGGCTGCTTGAACTCATTAAATAACTTTTAAGTGGTCAGTTGCTCCATAAACTAGCCCAAAAAAACCAGCAGTTGGCTAATTTCATGTCAAGTGAGCTGTCTATTATTTTACCACCTGCAGCTAATTGTCTATAGATAATTATACCTTAAGAATGGAACACTGCCCTTTGGAAGTGGAGCCTAAGTTGGTTTCCAATATAATGTATCTAACAGGTCTCTTCTATTAAGCAAGAAAAATGAATCAGATTAGAAATAGTCAGGAGAATTGAAGCTTGCCTCCTCAAATATTAGGGTCTTTCCCCGAGATTCATGATCAACCAACTTGATTCATATGTCTGCATAGCTCTGTTGACCTAATACCTATATCTGAAATGTAGCAGCTGCCGGTCATCTTTCAGCATTTCTGCCACAAGCATTTCTCATTCGCAGCATCTGAAGATATATCCAGATAATTATGTAGAGCCTAAGACTTCATGTTCATCATATATAAGCAGTCTATTTACTGGGCTAGCTCTCATTAAATCACTATTCAATCCAGCCAGCTGGGATCAAACATTCTCATGTTAAAATAAATCTGTTCTTTAGCAGATGTTTGAGGAACAGACAAAGTAAAGAGAAATACATGACTCAAACCTTTGACTTTGTATAATATTTGATAAAATATTCCTAGCGTAAACTGCAGCACAAGAAAAACCATCTAAAATGTTGGTCAGATAACAAGCTAACTACTAAATCTTCCTACAGAAAGTCTATGTTAATTACACACTCCATCATTGAAGTGTGTGACTTTTGCATAACATCTTACTGCCAATTTGAAGTTCAATGACAAAAGAAGGTCACTTGAAAATGAATGAGTATCAAGGAAACCATCTTTCAAAGGAAATGCCTCATTTCTCTGTTGATAAAATTCTGAAGATATTTGTGTTAACATCTTAGAAGCTCTTTGTAACAAACAGTGCCAGTGTTAAAATTATTTATTGCTATTAATTTTTAAAACAATAAAAAGCTAATAATTAATTCACATAGAGTGATCAGGTAGAAAGAAAATCAACAGGTGGTGTTAGAAACATGGTTGAGTTCTAGCACTACTGCCACTTATTAACTTTGCTACTTTGGGCAAAAAATTTTATCCTCTAAGAGCAACATCTGTATTCTATCTCATTCAATATATCAAAGAGATGAATTCTTTAATGGATTCTTAATACCTAATAATTATTTCATCTGCATATTTATATATCTATTGTTGAATTTCTATTCAAAACACCTGAAAGATGGAGGTAAACAAACAAAAACCTTTGAGAGAATAATTAACGAAAAAGACAAACTTGCTGACTTAAGCCAACCTGCAAAGACTATGAATATTGATATTATC
>NW_022900951.1:121329969-121338691 GCF_012274545.1 Fukomys damarensis | reverse complement strand
ATGATGTTATCCAAAAAAGAATATAAAACGAGTGGTTATATTGAACAGGCTTCGGAAAATAACAAAGGTCATTAAAAGAAACTGTTATATTTGACAGAGGAATTTGTCAATGGGAAAGTAGATCCCCAAGAAACAAAAAGCAGGGGAAATGGAACAAGGTGGTGAGTAAGATCCTCCTACCATCTCTTTCTGAAGACACACCAAGTTGAACCTGTGACAGACTACCAACACAACAACTGAGGAAATCAGGTGACAGACCCTAGTGACTGTTTTCAGTATAAAAAAAACCCAGAAAGATGAAGAAGAAAGGAAGGAAGGAACTGCCTGCATCACGCCAAGTAGCCCAGTCCGGAGAGAGGTGCCTCTCACTTAGGGGAGGGAGAATTAATTAAACCTTAGACTTGAAACCTAGTAGCAGGCCCACCACAGTGAACCTAATGTAGGGTAAAGCCCTACAATCCCTACTGAGAGTTTGTGGCCTCAGCCTCTGGAAATGAATTATGCCAGATGCCAAAGACACAACCTCCTCCACTCTTCCCTCAACCTTGGGTCTCAGGTGGCAGAGCAAGGAGCAGGATTGCACTCCTGGAGAGCAGTGCGTCAATGCTAACACAGGGCCATTGAGAAACAAAGCATTCCACGGATGCTGAAGTTCCTGTGTGCAAGCCAGAGCTCACATCTGGTCTCTAGACTACTTCTGGTATCAGACAGATCTGAACACCTGTTGAACAGACCTGAGTCTTGACTTCAACAGTTCCAGCTTTGGACTACCCACCATCCTCTAGAGACTGTGAGGGCCCCATCACCTATGAGGCTTAGATCAAACCTAACTTAGTGCCATCTTCGGTGGACAAAGGATTGTATCTTAGTAGCTTTTTCTGAGCTTATCCTGATTTACTGCATTTTTGGATAAAAATGCTAAAGTAGAATGACTAGGCAATTTGACTGTATAAGTGGACAACCACAATTTTCCCAGCACAGCCATAAGGCACAGATTGATAAATGACTTATTTGTGTTCATAAAAATTTGCCAGCTATGAATTTATTAAATTAAATCTGGTACAGATAGACACATGGACTTTTCAGATTACATCAAAGTCTCCGGGCATGTGAGCTTATCAAACACACCAGACCAATGGATGATATAACCAACCACCTTATCCAGGAACCATAAGAGGAAGGTTAGTTGAGACTGCAGCATGATACACTGACTTATTACACGTTGTGGGCCATCCAGTGTACACATCACAGTCTCCACCCAGGAGATCACCAGGCAAAGAACTGCCACCTGTCCTTATATCAACACAACAGGATTCCTCTGAGTTTTGACCCTGCCCACTTGCAAGCCACCTGGACCCTTTGTTTTGACATTCCACTTTTGCTTTCTTAACCCAATACTTGTTCATTTACAGTGACTCTGTATTTATATTGACTCTTTGCTTGGACTCTTGGCATTACCTTTTAAAATCCTACAGCCTACTTACATCTTTCTTTCTCTAATCTAAACATGAGTGTTTGCTGTGTGATGTGTGATTTGAGTGGTAAAATAGTTAAATGTTAGATGTTAAGGTTGGAGCAGAACAAAGAACTCTTGTTTGCCATGGCCACAACTCCAAGCAAAATTAGGAATACTTTGTGAAATAAAGTCAACAAAACTGAAATAACTTGTGAATCCTGTGATATTCAATAAATTCTGACTTTGTGGAAAGACATAAACAAGTCCATCTATGCTAACAGCATAGCTTGCTAACAATACTATCTCAACCTTCCATTCTCCAACCTTTCACAGCATAACTATCGCCAGACAAGACTGTAGAATTCAACTGCCCCAGCTTCAGGTAGGGACATATACACCACTGGGGTAGACTTGTGTTTTAACATGCTGGCTGCATTGTGGATACTGCTGTGTGTCTGAGATTATGTAGTTCTTATGGCTGGGAGACTTAAGTACAATTCAGCTGGGATGGTTAATCTTTTTTTTTTTGCCTTTTATTGAGTTTATTGGTACATTTCAGGTATACAGTACAGTTACATTCATTATTGGGATCTTGTACCTTTACATGACAGGTCTTGGTTCTCATTTTTTCCCCTTGTCCCTGCCCTCCCTTCACCCCCTCCTCCCCTCCCCATTCACAAACACTTTATTTCCATTTTCTCATATTTTTTCTTATCCCCTATTACCTTTCCAATATCCTTCCCACTTTCCCTACACCTTTAGCCTGTTTCTTCCTATTTCACATGGTCAATTATCTCATTAAGATCTTATGTACTATTATAGCTTTTCACAAGTTTTATTGTGTTTTTTGAGACAAGATCTCAGTATGTAGTCTGGGCAGGCCTAAACTTACTATTCTTCTGTCTCAGGCTCCTGAGTGCTGGCATTTATGATTATTAATCTTAATTGTCAAGTTGGCTAGATTAAGAAACACTTCGCAGATTACTAAAGCACACTTCTGGGTTGTCTCTGGGGATGTTTCCAGAGATAGCATCTAGATGAGCAAATGAGAGGTGGAAGGCTCACCCTGCTTGTGGGTGGCAACACCCAATAGGGCCTATTGGCACCATCCCATAGGCTTGCAGAAAGTATAGAATAAAAAGGGGAAGAAGGAGGAAGTTAGCTTGCATTTAAAATCTCCATGTTGGTGTGTGTCTTTTGCTGCTATTGTAGCCTCTAGACATCAAACTCCAGCTTTCTCAGCTCTTCAACATAGATTTACCCTTATTACTCTCCAGGGAGCTTCCAGGTTTTTAGTCTCAGACTGGGCATTCCATCCCTGATACTTTTTGTTCTGAGAACTCCAGCTTCTCAGATTGAGAAGCCCCTGGATCCTCTGCTTTTCCAGAGTGCGGATAGCTATCATAGACTATCCTACCCCTGATCCTATATAAGCCTAGTGTTGTGGTTTGTGTCTAGATGTCCCCCAAAAGCCTCATGTTGTCATAGGCTTGATCTAGAGTGTGTGAAGCTAGATTGATTTATGATGCAACCCTAGGCTCAAGGGGAGTAGGATTAAGGGTGTGAGTGCTGCCGACCCTAAGTAGTCTGAATAAGATAAAAGGGGCAGGGAGATGCTGTTAACGCTCTCCTTATCTTTGCTGCCTTGTGTGTGCCATGTTGTTTCTGCTCTGCCAGGCCTGTTTGTCATCCTTGCCTTGGAGTCAGATTATTATGGACTGAAACCTCTATGACCTGTAAGCCAAATAAACTCATTCCTCTTTAACTTTGGGTGTCTAGTATTTTGTCTCATCAATGAGGGAAAAGTAACTAATACACCTAGTAAATTCCCATTTATGTTTAATTATATAATATATTCTGCTGATTCTGTTTCTCTAGAAAACCCTAACTGATACCCCAGCTTAGCATCAGTCTACGTGGACAACAGGGATGGACTTCACCAACACTCATGTAACAAAGTGTGGTACAAGACCCTAATCTGCTGGGGCAGGAAGGACAGGGTAGTAAGCACAAGACTTTTTCCTGGAACTTAATATTAGTTTTGTGCAACTTAACACTGGATAGATTCTCATGGCCTCTGCCACCATGGCAAGCGCAACTATGCACGTAAAAAGGTATTGATATCAAGAACATCCAAGAAAATCCAACTTATAATGCAAAAATAAACTGATTCAGAAGTGGGCAATATACCTACATAGGCATTTATCAAAGATGAGTCCCTGACTTATGAGTATTGGAGTTGGGAACTTTCAAAGATAGGAACAGATGCTGCATTATGAACACTTGTAGATGGGAACAAATTGCAGAAGTAACTTGTGTCTACCTTACCATTTGAAAGTAACTGTAAAAGTAAAAATAGCTTATTTACAGTACTTTTACATGTGTGTTTGTTTTGTTTATGCTTTACATTGTACATTTGTGTCAAAGGTGTGTAAGACTCACTTTGTTGAACTTAGGAACAAATCCAATTTAGGAATGTTCTCCCAGAACTCATTCTTAAATTGGGGACTTAGTGTAAAGGTAAACAAGTACCTGAAAAATTTTGAACATCACTAATTATCAGAAAAATGTAAATTAAAATCACAGTGAGATACCATCTTATCCAGTAAAAATGGCTATTATCAAAACTACCAAAGGTAACAAGCACTGACATGGAAGTAGCAAAAACAGTACACTCACACATGGTTAGTGGGAATGTAAATCAGTATAGACATAATGGAAAATGGTTTATCTGTGCCTCAGAAAATTGAAAGTAGAACTGTCATAATATCCAGCCATTGCTTTCCTGGGTAACTATCCAAAGGAAGCAGAATCAGTACATCAAAGAAACATCTGCATTCCCATATTTATTGAAACACTATTCATAATAACCAAAAAATGGAATGAATCTAAGTGTCTGTCAACTAATGAATGAAGAGAAAAAACTGGTACCTATACACAAAGGAGTACTATTCAGCTATCAAAGAAAATGAAATATTCCTATTTGCAACAATATGTATGAAACTAGGGATCATTATGTTAAGTGAAACAAGCCATGCACAGAAAGTACCTTATGGGTTCACTCATATGTGGAATCAAAAACAATCTCATAGAAGTTGAAAGTTATGGTGAAAACTTTCAAAATCCTTTCTTCTCCCTTTTTGAAATTCACAGTACATTGTCGTTATCTATGTTCACTCTCCTGCACGACAGTACAGCAGATCTTTTTGCTCATATCCAAATGCCATCTAGTTTTCATTGATCAACATTTTCCCATCTCTTCCTTCTTTTGACTTTCCTGAGCCTTGGGTACCCATCATTCCACCTAAAGAGAAAGAAATATCTTTATTTTGTATAGTATTCTATGAGAGAATTTTGGTTTCAATTTTAGAAAGCCACAAAACAGTGTTTTATATCCTCTTCATAATTTTCCTCAAAGAATCTGTCCTTGTATATTCATTTGGATAATTCTAATACAAGTTGGAATTTTAAATGAATTTCAAATGAATTTACCATTTATTTATTTCATCAGAATTTTTAAACAAACTTTCTAAAATGAGAGGAGGTAACTTCAATTTCAAAGGGCCCTAATATACATACAAGCATGATGGACTTTTTCTCTTCTTGTTTGCATCCACTTCTATGACAATGAAACTACAAAGTTTATTCCCTGATAATAGCTGTATTAAAGTAATACTGAACAGCCTCATTTAAGGTGTTTTCTGTAAGATGCAAAAACAAAAACAAACTTTTTCTCATGTTCTCATGTTTTGGGGTAAAATACATATTTTATATTCTGCTTTTGGGTATCTACTCTGCATATTGGCATAATAAAAATCCTGAAGAATACTGCAGTGAATGCACATCTATTTTTTCTCATCCTGTATTCCTTGATAATCAATCAACTTAAGTTTTTCAAACAAATAATGTCTCTTAGTCACTCTACTATGTGTTGGAAATATGGTGATACAAAAAGAGAGACAAATTTACTGGAGATGGGAATTGAGCATTCAGGGATGGATACACATGAAATCTCATAAAGAGAAAAAGTGGATTCTACCACTCAAAAGAAATGTCCTGTATGATCTCTTCTCCCTGAGAAGATCTGAGGAATTTATGCATTGGAAGGCTGTTGCAGTATTCTAGTAAAATGTAATCTAGTTCTTATCAAAAGTACTGGCAGTAAGATTGGAAAGGAAATATTGTTTAAGTTGATTCTATGCGAATAAGAGAAGGGACAGAAGATTTCATCCAGTTCAGAAGCTGCCAATTTATATGCCTGGAAACATCAGTTTCTCAGTGAGTCTCCCTGATCAAGCTATTTTGGAACGTTTCAAAGTATATTATTTCTTGGCAATTGGTAGCAGACATTAGCATTTGCATGGAAGTGTTCCTCTAAAACAGCAAGCTTATATTTATTGAAACTTTGTTTCCTAAACATATATGCCTTCATAGCCTTTTACACTGTTTCAGTAAATACGACTGAATAAGGTCTAGCTTCATTATTCCACAGTGGAATGAAGAAAGTAAGAAATGCAGAGCATTAGTTTGATTTAACAGTACATTGTTAATTTAATGTAAAACGGTATCTGTTTTATATGGCAATATCAGGTTTTAAGCCAAAGCTCTTTCAGCAAGAATATTTTCCAGTGTACTACAGTGGGTGACAGAGCAGAGGGATTGGAATGCAGTGTGTGAGTAACCAACAGAAATACAAATAATTGAATCTAATGTTTTGTAGAAATGACAACATTGCAAGGGCCTGCATAATAATCTCTATTCTATTCATATTTAGTTTTTAATATGCTTAATTTCATCAACTGGAAACTGGGAGATATGTCAGTTTATACATTTTGCAAAATCACAATGTACATGATGTTTCTGGTAGAATGGATGAAGTATTTGGTATTGAATACTACTGTTGTTGTTGTTGTTGTTGTTGTTTTGAGACAGAGTCTCACTATGTAGTTGAGACTGACTTAGAACTCACTATGTAGCCCAGGCTGGTCTTGAACTCACAGCGATCCTCCTGCTTCAGCCTCTCAAGTGCTGGGATTACAGGCATGAGCCACCACGCCTGGCTTGTTGTTGTTATTATTAAACCCTTTATCTACTTCCACTCAAAAATGACATCAGTGTATCTTGTAAACTTGTGCTAAGAGAATGTACAGACTGAGTTGTTCCCATTTTTATATTAGTGTTTCATTTCTTTCTTTTCCGTATAAATATACTGACATAAAACTACCCATGTTAGCAATGTGCACTTCAAATAATTTTCAAAACTGGACAAACTCATTCAATGACAACGTTGGTCAACAAATAGGACATCACCATTATTCCAGAAGAATTGCTTGTGATCATTTCTAGATTGCATCCCCCCAACTAACCATTCTTGTGATTCCTTATGTAGTTGTCACCTATCATTTTTATGTATTTATAGGATAGAAGATGACAGTTCAGTACATATCAGCAATGTGCAATCACTAAAAAAGTACTTAGAACTTCCACCTTCTTAAATATTTACCACTTCTGCATGTTAGAAACCTTAGGACTCTTAGTTATTTTGAAATGCATCATAAATTGTTGCGAACTACAATTACCCTGCTGTGCTATGGAGCATCAGAACTAACTCCTCCTATCTGACTCTATTTTGGTACTCACTATCTAACTTGTATCAATGCCCAGGCCCCTTCTCCTAAGTAGAACAGTGACCACGTTTATAATTTCTAACATCATAGAGGAGCTTGGCAGTTTTGGCATTGACATAAATGAAATAATAAAGGGTATATTGTTTTGTTTCTGGCATTACGTTGTTGATATTCAAATGTATTGTAATATTGCTGATAGTTCATTGTTGCCACATAGAATTACAATGTGTAGTATTTTATTGTGTGACTGTACCACATTTAATCGGCCATTCTACTATTGAGAAGAGGTTATAAATAGGACTTTTGTGAAAATATTTTAGTCATCTTGAGCTTATGCCTAACAGTGGGACTCAAGGTCAAGAGATATTCATACAGCTTTCCTCATTGTAACTCAATGTTTTCTCAAAGAATTAAATAAATATTCGTGGGTTGGTCTGCTTCTCAGTTCTGTATTCTCTTTCATTTGTCAAAGTGTCTTTCCGTTCACTAACATCACATGATCTAAATTACTGTAGTTTAGTAATTGGCTTTCATATTTACTCAAGCAAATCCTCCCATTTTGTTTTTAAACTTCATAATTATTGTGTTCATTTGAACTTTTGAATTTTTATAATTCAAAATTCTGCTTTAATTCTGCTGTAATCATTGTCAGAAATCATGACGGTCACAACACAGTAGAACAATATATTTAAGGGTACTCTGAGAAAAAATGCCAATCAAGAATGTAAGCGTTCAAATTTCCAATGATTAATGTCATTACATTGTATACCTTAAATGTACCAATAAAATTAATTAATTAAAAAAAAGAATTCCATATCTGGAGCCAGTCATGGCGGTGCATGCTTGTAATCCCAGTATTCTGGAAAGCTGAGGCAGGAGGATCGAAACTTCAAACCCAACCTGGCAAATTTAATGACTCAGGAAGACCCTGTTTCAATATAAAACATTTCTTAAAAAGGCTTGGAAGGTAGCTTAGTGTAAAGGCCCTAGTTCAATCCTCAGTATCACAGCAATGAAATCTACATCCAGAAAAACACCACTGAAAAAAGAAGAAAAATTAAGATATTCAGATAAACAATGCTGAAAGAGCTAGCACTGCTATAGAGCTCTTTTATAAGAGACACTATAGGAAATCTTTCAGACTGAAATGAAAATGACATACAGTTTTATGAATGTAACTTAAAATCATAGAAGAAAAAGGATCATTAAATGTAACAATAAAATCCAGTATTATTTATTCTATTTTTGCTTTATAGCGCATCTATGTTTTCTAATGTTATTTAAATGATAAAGGCATAAAACAGTAATCTAAAAATTATACTAAATGCCACACAATATATAAACATACAACCTCTGCCAATATGGTAGGGAGAAAAGAGCTGTATAACGGCAGATTTGAATACTTCTGAAGCTCAGATGATATTAACTCAAACTAGATAGCTACAAAGTCTTAGTAAATTTAAAGATGAAATTATTCAAATTTGGGACGGGGATTTATCTCAGTGGTTCCATCACCTGTCTTGCAAGTGTAAGGCCTTGACTTTGATCCCTGGTACCAAAATAAATAAATAAATAAATAAATAAATAAATAAATAAAACAAATAAATAATTCAAAGTCTAATCGCAAGGTAATGAATAT
>NW_022900951.1:121297527-121329840 GCF_012274545.1 Fukomys damarensis | reverse complement strand
AAATAAATAAATAAATAAATAAATAAATAAATAAATAAAACAAATAAATAATTCAAAGTCTAATCGCAAGGCATAATGAATATACATGAACATTAATAACAGAAAGTAAGCTGGGAAATTCAGAAATATACGCAAACTAAACTATACAACCCACAACAACCAATAAGTCAAAGAAGAAATCACAGAGGGAATTTGAAAATGCTTTACAGTGCATAAAAATGAAGATACAACATATGAAAACTTCTAGAATGCAGTAACAGCAGTGTTCAGATAGAAATTTATAATTATAAATTGCCACATTAAAATACAGTGTTTCAAAGCAATGTCCTAATATTATACATTAAAGAAATAGAAAGCAAGAAATCTAAAAAGCCCTAAAGCTAGCAAGAGGAAATTATAATTAGAGATAAATGAGAGAATTCGAAAAGGAATCAATAAAACCACAACTACAGCCCAAAAACCTTTGTGAATATAGATGAAAAATCTTCAACAAAGTATTTGTAAAACAAATGAAGCATCATATTAAAAGTATTGTACACCATATCCAAGAAGGATTTATTCCAAGAATGTTAAGGTAATTTAACATATAAAATTAACACATTTAATGTAACGAATTAATGGAAGGAAAACAAAATATCTGTTCATCTCAAATGCTGTATTTGAAAAAATTCAGCATTCACCACGATAAAGAAATTTACAACAATTATAAAGAGAAGGAATCGTCCTTACCAAAGAAAGAACCATTCATGAAATCTCCACAGCTAAGATCATATTTAGTGGTGATATACTGAAAGTTTTTCTCTCAGATAAGCAACACGACCAGGGTGTCTACATTCAGCACTTGCATCTAACATTTTACTCGAAGCCAGAGAAGTTAGGCAATAAAAAAAAATAGTGAGCATCTCATTTGCAAAGGATCATATAAATGTATTCACAAATGGCATTATCCTTACATAGCTAAACGTAAAATACACACAACCCCCCCAAAACTTATTAGAGCTAATTTGAAAAATCAGCAAATTTGTTTGAATATGAGATCAACACACACAAATCTGTTGCATTTCTATACACTAGCAATGAAATCTGAAAAGGAAATTAGAAAACATATATAAATAATTACATGTACAATAGCTTCAAAAATAAATTCTTAGGGACAAATTTAACTCAGGATAAATAAGATTTACACACTGAAACTTCAAAATGTTGCTTAGAAAAATTAAAGAAGGTCTAAATAAAACTAAAAATATTTTGTGTAATGGGTGGAAAATTTAATATTGTTATGTTGGCAATACACTCCACAGTGATCTATAGACTTAATGCAATCTGTACCCAAGTCCCAGAGGCTTTTTCATAGTTAAAAGTCCAGTCTTACATCATGCATTCCAGAACAGTCAGCACTCATAAAAAAACAACCAAACCAAACCAAAATACAAAGTAGGTAAAACTCACACTTCCTAATGTAAAACCTTGTTATAAAACTTCCATAATCAAAAGCATGCTAATGGTATAAAATAGACATGTAGTTAAATAAGAATTCAAATAATAAGCCCATTCATCTGTGGCCTGGTGATTTTTCACCAGGTTGTAAAAAAGTCATTTAATAGAGAAGGAATAGTCTCTCCAATAATATTTAGACAGGTGGACATCTACACAAAAGGGAATGAAGTTAGATCTTCATATCATCAGTGGAATTAAATTTAATTGAATCAGATATAGATATCAGAATTAAATATATAAACCTTATAAAAAACATGAGTAAATTTTCTGACTTTGAATTATCAGGAACAAAAGAAAAAAATAGGTAACTTAAACATCAAAATTGAAACATTACCACTTCAATGTACTCTAGAAAAAGAGTTACAGGACATAGAGTTAACTGAGGAAAAAAAATATTTTTTTTGGTACTGAGATCGAACTCGGGTCCTTGCGCTTGCAAGGCAGGCGGTGGAACTGCTGAGCTAAATTCCCGGCCCTGAGAAAAATATTTCTAAGTCACATTTCTGAAAGATTCTAGAGTAAAAAATATATTAAAGTCTTTTGCAACTCAACACTAGAGACAACAGCTCATTAAATGTGGGCAAAGTACTTGAACAGACATTTATCTAAAGAAGATATACAAAGTATCAATGAATACCAAAAAAAAAAAAATCACTATCACTAACTGTTTAAGAAATGCAAATCAAAAGCAAAATGAAATATCGTTTCTTACCCACTGGAATGAATGTAATTTAAAAAGTGAAAATCCCAAGTGTCAATGAGGATATGGAGAAACTGACATCCTCAAACTGTGCTTGTGGGAATACAGCTGCTGTTGGATAAAGCCTGACAGTTGTCTAAAGGTTAAACATGATATATGACCCATAAATAGTACTCCTTGTTATAATGTAATAAAAAATTAAAACGTCAAAAGTGGAAACAATCCAAATGCAAAAAAAAAAATTAAAAAGCTGATAGCTAAATAAGCAAAATGAGATACGCCTATATTATGTGATATTATTCAACTACAAAATTAAATACTGATTCACGCAACAAGATTAACTGTTGCAATTACTGTGGTAGGTGAAAGAAGCTACTCAGAAAATATCACATGTTGCACGATTCTGTTTATATGTTGATTATTTGTTGCCAGGGATGTGTCAGAGAGAGGAAGTTCCTTTAGTTTTAGAGGTCAGAACCATTTCGTGGATAACTACCCTCAGGAAGAAAATACTTCAAGAAACTCGTCACATTTTTCACTTTGTTAGACACGCATAGTCAGAGGTGTGCCTGTGGTGGTGTTAGTACCTTCCCACTGCTAGGACAAAATACCTACCACCCACAATTTAAAGTAGAAGAGGTTTTTTTTGGCTCACAGTTTCAGAAGGACAAGTATGTGATGAGATACCTCTAAGGCATAAACGGCGGGAATGCAGAATGAAAAGAGATGGAGAGAGAGACTGAGAGAGGGAGAGCCAGGGACAAGGATACACTGCCCCCGTTATGCTCCCCTTCGACCAAGCACATTCCACTATGCAGCTATCAGTAGGTTAATTTACTATCAATTTTACTGTTCCTGTGATCCAGTTATCTTCTGAAAGCCCCGCCTCTCAACACATGAAACTTTTGGGTGACCATTTAGATCTCTTAATTGTAACAGCAGTGAAGACCCAGAGGTGTGTATGCAGGAAAGATGGTTGTCTGCCTGGAATCTCGCCATTCAAAAGTGGAAGTTGGCCAGAAGAGGCTGTTATTCTAGTCTTAGAATGGTAGTACTCTCAGAAATATCTAAAAGAAAGTTGGTTCACCAAGTAAAAGTATGAAGGGCAGGCTTGAGTTATTATTACAGGGGCTTGATATCATAAAGTGCATAGATTTCACTGCAGTCTGATTAAGATTGAACACGTCGAATGCTTAGTAGGGAACACAGCATTGACATGTCAATATCCGCTCCTCTCCCTAAGTGTATTTGGCGTTGCCAGCTCAGCTTCTTTCTTTTCCCACCTCTCTAGTGTCCAGCTTTTGCCAAACGCCCCGTGGGATTTTATGGAAGCAGAGTCAGTACACAGAGGAAACTAGAGATAATTCCAGATAACCTAAGTGAATATCATTAGAACCAGAAAAGACAAACAAAGCATGAATCGTAGAGCTGGCTGGTTATCAGAAAAAGGGGTTGTGGTTTGGTTAATAAAAAAGCATGAAGAATTTTTTAAGAGTCAGAAAATTTGAGTGGAGACAAAAGACAATTAAAAATGTTTATTATAGTGCATGGAATAAACACTTCACAGTTTTCAAGGCGATGCAAATAAATGTAGAGTTCTTCAAAACTCTCCCTTAGCAACTATAGAGTCTCTGTAATGCAACTTTCTGCATACCGTTGGCCACATAGCCCCTCGTGCATATTTACAAATTTATCTTGATTTTTCTCTAGGTGATGGAATTTCAAGAGTTTTTTTTCTTCTTATATTTCCCATTTTGAAAATACTTTATAGTAATTATACATTCTTTTATATTTATATTTTTAATTTTATACCATTATTTTCACTAGTTGTAATAGTAAACAAAATATATGACGGTGTGGGAGCAGAGTCTCCCTGGTGTGAGAAATTGAAGGTGTACATGAGGAACAAAATGTGTAGCAGGTAAAGTGAAATAGGAAGCAAAGGTTCACAGGGGAAGGGGGACTAGGGAAGGTGGGGTGAAGGTAAAGAGGGGAAAGAAAAACATATAGAAAGGAAGGAAAAAATGGAAACAAAAATGGAAGGGAGGGAAGAGGAATGGGAAAGAGCAAGAACTAAGATACATCGTGTACAGGTACATATTCCCAATGATGAATGTGGTCATAATGTATACCTAAAATGTTTCAATAAAGTTAATAAAAAATTCTATCACAGTCAAGACACATTGCCATTATGCCTCCTTGAAATACGTCCTGTCACTTCAGGCACTGCCTAACATTCTTGCCATTTTCTCAAGTAGTTTTAGAAGATTATTTTCAGGAGTGTCTTCAGGAGGTGTGATTAAAAAAACAATGAGTGCTGCTGCTCAGAGCCATCAAATGGAAATGCAGGCTCCTGAAAACATTAAGGTGTGTTTTCATCCCCCTTATTCACTAGATCTGCAGCTGTATGACTTCTGCCTCTCATCTACAGTCAAAATGACCATGAAGGGTAAACATTTAGAATCAGTTCGACATGAAGTTAGCCATAACAACCCAACTAAAGACACATGAAAGAGGCCTTCAAGAAATGCTTCATAAAATGGCAAGAATGATGGGACAATTGTCTAGGAAGCAAGGGAGAGTATTTTGAGTGGATTTAATGGAAAGTTGTCTTACTGTGATGCACTTTTTAAAATTTAAAAACTCACTGTAGTTTTTGCTTACACCCTGTACACTGAAAAGCTTTTTATCAAAATTACAAATGATGTCTATGGTGCTAAATCTATGATTTTTAAAACTTCTTTTCCTTTTACAAGATCACTCACCTGTATCCTATCAAATTAAGTAATACTTATTGGAAAACTTTGAGAATTTCTTTATTTATGTACCCACAAATAGGATGTTTTCTTCTCAAATTTCCTGTTTATACATGTAGGTAGACTATTCATGGATAAATCCTGTTTTCATTGATATTCACATGATCCATGTACTTTTTCTGGTTTTCTTTTTCCTTCTGTTTGTTATGGTGAATACACATACAATTTAATCTTTTTACTTCTAAGGCCTCGAAATGCAGTGCCATTGCATAGAATAATATACTGTTGATCATTGGGTTTGTTCTATTTGCTTGGCTTAAGATAAAAACCAGGGAATGAGTAGACTAGTAATTGCCCTGACTCTACTTGCAACACTGGAAGGAAATTAATGTCCACAGGGTCAGACTTGACCATTAGGATGGGTCTTAAGAAAGTCTACTTGAGAAATGTGAAAATTGCTAGAAACAAAATGGAGCCACTCATGTCAAATCCCCCAAAATGGAGTTAAGAGTACATGAAGGGGTGGAGAATCCTCATGTATACTTTCCTGATAACAAGAACTGTCACTAAAGACTGTCCAAATGATATCCTTGCACAAATATCAGTGAAAATTTGCATTAAAAATACCCATACAGAAGTGTCTACTCAATAACTGCCTGTTCAGCCTTGGACTGATATACCACCCCTGTTACTGATCTTTGTAGCCAAGGACAATTGTTTTAAAATAACTTATGTAACCATTCTCATTTTACCCATAAAATCTGTTCTTCTGCCTCCCTGGATGTGTCCATGGTCCACCATGACAAACCTATTCTGGATTAAAATCACTATCATTCCTGACTAAAACGGTATAGAGCTAGTCTCTATGCGGTTGAATTTTTTTTCTCACTGAGTTTATTGGTACATTTTAGGTATACAGTACAGTTACATTCATTACTGGGATCTTGTACCTTTACATGACAGGTCTTGGTTCTCATTTTTTCTCCTTGTTCCTGCCCTCCCTTCACTCCCTCCTCCCTTCCCTGCTTACAAACACTTTATTTCCATTTGTTCATTTTCTCATATTTTTTTTCTTTTCCCTTGTTTTCTTTCCCCTACCCTTCCCACTTCCCCTACACCTTTAGCCCTTTTCTTCCTATTACACACTGTCAATTATCCCATTAGGATCTTATGTACAATTATAGCTTTTCACACTAGAGAATCTATTAGGTATTTACACATGTGTGACTTATTTATTCCACTTAAGAGTATAACCTCAGTATGCATCCATTTTCCTATGAATGACTCTAATTTCTCATTCTTTGTGGCTGAGTGGTATTCCATTTTATAGAAAAACCACATCTTCTTTATCTAGTCTCCAATTGATGGGCAAATGGGCTGCAGAATTTTTTAATTGACTTGCTTTTTAAAAATATCTTTTATTAATACTTTTGCAGTACATAATGTTTATAGTCACTGTAGAGAATTGGTACATGTGTGCAACACATTTCAATTATGTTTGCCTCTTTCCTTTCACTCTTTTTTTAGCCCCAGATTCATTTATTTATGTTAAAAGAATGTACAAAGTTAATTATCATATATACAGATTAAAAACTACCCTAATAGATCAAATGATTAATAAAGCATATAAAAGAATTGTACTGAAGTCAAGGTATACTTTTAGATACACTGTGCATGCTGAATTACACCCTTTTTTTCGATTTTAAACTTAAATTGACAGAAGAATTATAAAATGTACTTATATACATCTAACAAGTTTCATCTTGCAGAGAATTATGGCTTCCAGAGGCAGAACTACCTGCATCTTGTCGGGAAAACTTGTGGATGACTTTGAAATAGATGCAAAATAGGTGTGGCCATTGAGAAATGAGGCACTGTGTCATCCTACGATGTCCACCTCTGTCATTATCTGCATATGATCTCTAAACAACTCTTGCAGATAACTGATAAAAGTACAAATTAGTCTTGTTCATAAATTTCTTTTTGTGTGGCAAAGAGAATCCTTTTCCTTTGTATCTGTAATAATCTCTTCATTCCAGAACCTCCCATAAATGTGAAAGTCTGTGGATTTTAAGGTCCCTTATCCAAAATGGTTCAGTTTTTTCATATACCCTAACTGCATCTCCTGTATAATTTAAATGATCTTTAGATTACTTAGAATGCCTAATGCAACATAACTTTTATGTAGATAGATGACATATTATATTGTTTGGAGAATAATGACAAGAAAAATGTTCATATGTTTACTACAGATGTAATATTTTTGTAGTTTTCAATAAATTATTGATTGAATCTAAAAATAATGGACTTTCAAAAAGAGAGGGCCAACTATAAGTCTGTCAGATTTTCTTGTGTATATCAGAACCCTGGTGGTGTTTTGTTTGATATTACACAATAGCATTACACTGTTAACACTCCTAATTGGAGTTATTCAAAATGATGATTATTCATAATTTTCATTTTAATTTGAATCGAGTATTTTCAGGTAAAGTATTTCCCAAGTACAGATGTTTTTCAGACTTCACTGTAGAGTTTTATAAAAATGCAGACACGTATGTCTTACTACAGAATTATCAAATCTCTTTACAGAGTCTGATTGAAAATTACAGTGAATATTTATATATTTAAAAACTATTACCATAAAATTTATAGCCATTAATCTCCTTCAAAATATGCCACTATAAACACACTTACCCCAACATACTTGCCACCTTCGGAAGCAGTTTTGGAAGTCCTCTTTCCTGAGTGCCTTTATTTATGCTGTTATGGCTTCCTCTTCAAAGTCTTGAATCAATTAAAAATACCTATCATTCATGGTCATTTTTACTTTGAGAAAGAGCCAGAAAACTCATGGTGCCAGATCCACTGAAAAAGGTGGATGGGGACATATCATTCCATTTCTATTTGACAGAAATTGCCATTAACTTTTGATCAACAAGTACTGTTCCAAAATATGGTGAATGTTTAAATTAGAAAAAATTATACTAAAAGACATACTGCTGTTAATCTTTCTCATAATATTCAAAGTACTCCCTCTTGCTTTGAAAATACTTATCCTGTCCTGTCATTCTTGGCAGTGTGTCTTTTACTGTAACAAGTTTTATTTTAAAATTTAAACATTCACCATATTTATATCACATCTTGATAATTATTTTTATTAGTTTCCACTAAGATTTGTTCAATCTAAATATTGTAATGAAACATTTCAAATAAACTAACGATGACACTTTTTGTAGGTATTTATTTGAAGGATTGTTGCTATTGCTTCAATGTTTTATATTCTGAATTTAAGGTAGATATTTTCCTTCCTTTTAATCTATTCCTAACTCAAAATAATTTTAAAAATTCTGCTTATGGAATGTGAAATATGTTTAAATGATACCCTTACTCTTTTTCAGAACCCAGAAGCTTATGCAATTGCTTTAATTTTCTTTGTAGTTTTGGTATTTGTATAGGTTCACTAAGAATGTGCTTGGCTTTGTAGCAAGAAGCAGAAATGAATTTAACTTAATCGAATGTACAACCAGCACCTTACCTGAAGTTTCATTTAAAGAATCATGTTCTCTGTCAAATAGGACAAACCACCTTTAATAAACATATTGAAGCCAATGCATACAAACTCCTTCCAGGAATGCCGGTTTCAGGGTGCCAGAGTCACAGGTTTTAATCAAAGAGTCTTTTTGTTAAGCCTGGAATATTCGGACCCATTCAGAAACTTGAGAAAAGAGAAATTCATCCATATTTACAGAATGTACAGATGCTATCTGGTCAAGAGTGGTTCTTAGGTTTTATTCCCTGAATTTGTGATAGTAAAATACAGTAAATTAGAAACCCCAGAGTCTTTTCAAGGCACTATCTAAAATTAATTATAAAAATGTCCAGATAAAATAATTAATTTGGGGGGCTTTAATAATTTTCTAATATAAAATGGCTCTAGATTTTCAAATAGAAGTCAAGGAATCCTACAGGATAAGTTAACACTATTGCAGTACTTATGTAAGTAATCAAGACAAAGCTACTGAAACTAGCCTTACTTTGTAACTAAGAACTCTTTCTCTCTTATGATCAAAAATGGTACTGTTGCGAAAGACTGTGGAAAATCTTTGAAATGGAACCAAAAGTTGTAGTAGGTTTCTAAAGTGCAAATCTAGATATTATTTAAATCTATGTTTTCTAATTCTAAGGTTTCACCTGTCAATGCCTTTAAAAAGTTCATAATTTTATAACTCGTAGACTACTGGTAGCCATGCCAGTTTCTCTTATCCTTTGATAAACAAATTAGTTCTATAATAATTGATTTCCATTTGTGAGAACAAAAGTGAGTTTAGGTCTATTCTGAAGATAATTTCAACGTCCCTGACTGACCTACAGATGTGTGCTACTTTGAATTATGCTTAGAATTGGCTCTATTATCTTACTGGACCCCATCATTGACAAATGACTTCAATTAATCATGGAAATGCATTCACTATATATTTGTATGAGTGTCATGATTTTCATTAATAATAACAACAACAATCTAGGACTCAATCATCTTTTTCATTTCCTTCAATATATCCCAAAATCTAGGAACTGAGCTGTATTCATTCATTACTTACACCTTTGAACACTGAAGAATAATCTTCATTTTTTTATATTTATTATTGTTGAATATTTAAAGGATTCACATTTTATATGATATAGAACAGTAGGACATTCTGTAGGATTAAAAAACATTCCTTAAAACTTTTTATTTTAAATCTCCTTTTCCAGTTCCAAGAAAGGAAAACACATCAACGGTTCATAATTATATAATCCGAATCACGAGCTGTGAGGATCTACACAACTCTCCAATGCCATTCCTCAAAGGAAGCACTACTGGCATTTGGGAGGGACAAGCCTTTCATCTGCTTCACTGCTCTACATATTTGAGGCTTGCAGTTTCTGTGATCCTAGCACTAATTCCAGTTTATAACCTGTACTCATTTGAAAACCAAAAAACAAACTTCCATGCATTTCTGAAATTCCTTGAAGGAGAAAAGTATTGCTCCCAGGTTAGGATCAACACTTTTTTATCCCCTTTGTTTTCTTTCAAGAGGACAACTAAATATATAATTCAGTCAAAATGTTTTGTGTTGGTAACCTATAATAATCTCGTGAAGATGTAATGTCATCTTTAGGAAGTTTTCTAATTTCAAAAATGAGCATAATTTTAATAGTAAATGGTAACTTGCCCTTAAAAAAACAAGTTTTGCCATGTGTGGATCATGTCTGTATTTCCAGCACTCAAGAGGCTGATGTAGGAGGATGCCCATGAGTTTGAGGCCAGTGTGGGCTACATAGGGAATTTAAGGTAAGACTAAACTACATGGTGAAAACTTGTCTCAAGAAAAAACAGGTCCAGGGGTTTAGCTCAGTGGTACGGTGCCTACCTTTCAAGCGCAAGGGCCCAAGTTTGATTCCCGGTACACAAAAAACAAAACAAAACAACAACAAAACAAAACAGAAATATAGGACTTGAATGAATGAGTGATCATGGGATCCTATGCAATGCATAATGAATTTAGTCCAACATATTACACAAGGAATGTACTAGCTCAGTTGACACTTACTGGATTTCTGTGGTGGAGGGTATGGTTCTCTGATTATGTTCTTACTATGTTCTTACTATGTTATCTATGTTCTTCTCTATGATCTTACTGAGGAATGTACTCACTTCATAGGTGTGCATACAACTGGCTTAGAGGCAAGATAGCACTGAACTTTAGTGTTCAAAAGAACCAGTACCATGACCAGGCAATAATTTAGGTGAAGGTATTATAAAACCCTATCTTGAAGGGTAAAGTTGTATATTGAAGAGGTTATTCACTTCAAACATATTTTGGGATGGTCCTGGATTTTGAGTTAAAGGTGATAGATTAAAAACTACCACAAGTTCTTCATTTTCTAAGCTGTACTTCATACTATTGTGTTGCTGATTGTATCTCTTGGGCTAACATGCTATGATTGATCTACTCAGTTGTCCTTCCTGGTATAATGAAAATGAAATTTCCTCAGAGTCATTAAATACTAAAACCTAAAGAGCAGCTCCATCTGGAAGATCGAAATGTTAATCCGGGAATTAAACCAAGGACAGTAACAATTACAAAAATACAAATGAGAAGACATTTAAACAAGATACAAACAAAGAGTTCCACCTCACCAAAGGTAAATGCTGGGGGAAATGAGGTGGAAAAGTCTGATAGTCAACCATCTGGACACTCTGAAGCAATAACACAGGAAGTTAAAAAACAGATAAGTGAGGCTGTAGAAAAATTAAAAACATAAATCATTTCCCAGATAACCACAGAGACAGTGAGAAGAATGAAAGACATTATTAGAGACTCTAGAACAGAAAGAGACAAAAAAAAATAGATGAGCTCAGGACCTTGATGGAAAGAAACCATGAATGCCAAACATAGGAAAGAAATGGAAACAGATTCAAACAGATATGCAGGAGATTTAAAACTCTACAGAAAGCATTCACAGCATAATGAATGAATGTGAAGATAGAATTTCAGATATAGAAGATAGAATTGTGGTCAGTGACCATGAAAAGAGTGATCTCTTAAACAGCGTATGGTTTCATGAGAAATCAATCCAACAACTCCTACATGATGCAAAGAAGAAAAGTATAAGACTGAACGGATTCCATGAAGTAGCAGGAGAAAGTACAAATGATATAAAGAACTGTTCACAGAATTAATGACAGAAAGCATCCGAAACAGAGAGGAAAAATTTGATATATAGATAAGTGAGTCATATAGGAATCCAACAATCCATGATAAAAAAATCTACACCTAGACATATAATAATCAAGATACCTGAAACCCCCAAAAAGAACAATATTCTACTAGCAGTTAGAGAAAAGAAAGAAATTACACTGAAAAAAAAGCCCATCAGAATCACAGCAGACTTTTCAATGCACCCTCAAGTCAAGGAGAGGCTGGAGTAAGGTATTTCAAGTCCTAAATGAAAACAATCTCCAACCTAGACTGATGTATCCTGCAAAACTATCTTTCAAAATTGATGGAGAAATAGGATACTTCCACAAAAAAGAGCACTTGAGAAATTTCATGAATACCAAGCCAGCACCTCAAACACTTCTAAACAATATCCTCAAAAAAGAAAATGAAGGCCACAACTCCATAATGGCCAACAGAGCAAATATACCAGGCAAGGCAAGAAAATAAATGGAAAGAGGGAAAAATAAAAAAAATAAAAGAACCAAAAACAGGAAAATAACATGACAATGAAAAGTTAATACATAACAGTTATAACCATCAATGTTAATGGTCTCAATTCACCAATCAAAACAAATAGGGTCCAGCAGGTGTGGTGACATATGCCTGTAATCCCAGCACTTGGGAGGCTGAGACAGGAGGATTGCTGTGTGTTTGAGACCAACCAGGGCTACATAGTGAGTTCTAGGTCAGTTTAAATAGTGAGACCCTGTCTCAAAAACACAAAACAAAGCAAACAAGCAAACAAAAATACAGAAAAAAGGAGAGAAAACAAATAGCTGGCGGAATGGATTAACAAGCAAAATCCAACAATATGCTGTATACAAGAAACCCACTTAATCCACAGAGAAATTCTCTGACTGAGAGTAAAAGGATGGAAAACAGTTCTCCGTGCGACAGGAGCCTGGAAAAAGCAGGAGTAGTTATCTTATTTGCAGGTAGAATAGATTTCAAACCAAAATTAATTAAGAGAGACAAAGAAGGCCACTACGTCCTTGTAAAGGGAACAATAAAAGAGGAAGAAATGACAATCATAAATACATATGCACCAAATATTAATGCCCCAACTATACAAAACAAATATTAATGGGATATGAAAAACAAAATAAGCACTAATACAATTGTACTGGGGGACCTCAATGCTCCACTGACACAAATAAACAGATCATCTAGACAAAAAAATAAACAATGAAATAACAGAACTGAACCAAGTCTTAGAACAAGCGAACCACCAAATCAGAATATATATCCTGTTCAGTTGTACACAGATCATTCTCTAAAATAGACCACAAATTAGCTCACAGAACGTGATTAAGTAAATGCAAATTAATTGAAGTTATCCCTTGTATATTATCAGACCATAGTGTAATACTGGAGATCAATAGCCTAAGAAACTTGCAAGAACTTCACAAACACATGGAAATTAAATAACACCCTGCTGAACAACCACTGGGTCACAGAGGAAATTAAAGAAGAAATTAGTAATTTTTTACAAATAAATGATAATACCAATACAACATACAGGAATCTATGGTACACAATGAAAGCAGTTCTACAAGGGAAATTCGTAGCAGTAAATGCCCATACTAAGAAAACAAAGTGAGCTCAAATAAAGAACCTAATATTTAACCTTAAACTTCTAGAAAAAGAGTGAGGCAAACTGAAAGCTCATACAAGGGAGGAAATTATAAAGATCAGAGCAGAAATTATTGCAATGGAGATTAAGATAACTATACAAAAATTTAAATGAATCCGAGTTGGTTTTTTGAAAGAAAAAATAAAATCAATAAACCCTTAGCCCAACTCATCAAAAAAAGGAAAGAAAAGGCTCAAATTCATGCAATTAGGAATAAAAAAGGTGAACTCACAAAAGATCCACCAGAAATCCAGAGGAACATCAATACCTACTTCGAAAACCTTTACTCTGATAAAATGGAAAATACAGAAGAAATAGACAGATTCAGAACTACATATGAACTTCCAAGTTTGAAAGAAAAAGATATAAAAAGTCTAAACACCTCAATTACATTCAGTGAAATTAAAACTATAATTAAAACATTACCAAAATGTAAAGCCCAGGTCCTGATGGCTTCACTGCTAAATTCTACAAGACAATTAGTGAAGAACTATTGCCACTACTCTTTAAACTCTTTGATGAACTCAAAAGGGAAGCAATACTTCCAAATTATTCCTGGTAGCAAATATTACTTTGATTCCCAAACCATGGAAAGACCCAACCAAAAAAGAGAACTACAGGCCAATCTTCCTATTGAACATAGATGCAGAAATCCTCAATCAGTTATGGTAAACAAAATACAGAAGATCATTAAGAATATCATATACCCTGACCAAGTCAGATTTATCCCAGGAATGCAAGCATGGTTCAACATATGTAAATTAACAAATTTAATACACTATATTAACAGAGCTAAGGACAAAAACCATATGATCATCTCAATAGATACAGAAAAAGTATTTCAACAAATTCAACATCCATTCATGAAAAAAATCACTACAGAAAATTGGAATAGATGGTCTTCTTCTCAACTTGATAAAGGCTATCTATGAAAATCAAAGCCAATATCATTCTAAATGGTCAAAAACTGAAAAACCTGCATGCTAAAATCAGGGACAAGACAAGGATGTCCACTATCACCATTCCTGTCCAATATAGTTTTGGAAACATTAGCCACAGCAACTAGAGTAGAGAAAGAAATAAAAGGAATAAAGATAGGAAAAGAAGAAGTTAAACAGTCACTATTTGCTGATGATATGATATTCTACATAGAAGAACCAAAAACCTCTGCCAAAAGACCTCTAGACTTAAATGACAAGTTAGTAGAGTGGCTGGATATTAACTCAACCCTTAAAAATCAATAGCCTTCTTGTACACAAATAACAATCTCTAGACAGAAATTAGGGAAAAATTCCTTTCACACTAACATGGAAAAAAAATGAAATATCTAGGAATCACTCTAACAAAGGAGACAAAAGAACTCTACACTGAAAATTACAGCACTCTGAAGAAAGAGATAGAAGAGGATATAAGAAGATCGATAGACATCATTAGCTCCTGGGTAGGAAGAATCAACCTAGTGAAAATGGCCATACTCCTAAAACTTGTATACAGATTCAATGCAATCCTGTTGAAATCCCATTGTATATTTAACAGAACTTGAGAAAACAATCCAAAAATTCATTTGGAACCAGAAGAGATCTAGAATAGAAAAAAAAACATTCTAAGCAACAGAGACATGGCAGGGGGTACAACAATTCCCATTTTGAAACTGTATTACAAAGCCACTGTGATAAAAACAGCATGGTACTGGCAAAGAAACAGACCTGATGATCAATGGAATAGATTGGAAGATGCAGAAACAACACCAGAAATACTAATATTTTTTTCTAGGCTTCTTGAGACAGGGTCTCACTATGTAGTTGCTACTGACCTGAACTCACTATGTAGCCTAGGCTGGTCTTGAACTCACAGTGCTCCTCCTGCCTCAGCCTCCTGAGTCCTGGGATTACAGGCATGTACCACCACGTCCGGCTCAAGAAATACTAATCTTTGACAAAGGAGCCAACCATTCTCATGGGAGAAAAGATAGCATCTTTAATAAATGGTGTTGGAAAAACTGGCTTTCGACTTGCCAAATATTAAAACTAGATCCCTATCCTTTACCATGCACTAAACAAAAATCCAAGTGGATTAAAGATCTAAATATCAAAACAGAAACACTAAACTTACTGGAATGTAAATTAGGTAGCACTCTCAAAGTCATTGGTATAGGAGAAGATTTTTATGAACAAATCCTTGGCAGCATGAGAAATTGCATAAAGAATCAACAACTGGGATCTCATTGAATTAAAAAGTTTTTGCAGTGCAAGAGAAATCATCAGTAGAGCTGAGACAGCCTACAATGTGGGGGAAATTTTTTAACAGGTGTTATTTTACTTTCATTCTGTTGTCCCTCTGTGCATCACTTGCAAATTCCTTCTAAAACATTTGGTGCATTGGCTGATTCTATAGGCCTTCTCTTTGAGTGAGCACCCCTAAAGCAGTATGATTTTTTTAAATAAAAGGCTGGGTCGCATCTGGTATCCACAATGTAGGGGCAGCAGAGAGAGTTTTAGCCATTTTTGCAAACCCTAGAATCTAGATCTTGTAAAAACTTACCACCCCTCAATATTTTTTCAGCTGCTTTTGTGTTTTTGTTTTGTTTTGTTTTGTTTTTTATCTCCCAAGCAGTGTATATCTTTGGAAACTTGGAATCTTTCTTTCCTTTTTTCTTTCTTTTTTTTTTTTTTTTTGGTACCAGGGATTGAACTCAGGTCCTTGTGCTTGCAAGGCAGGCAGCAGAACTATTGAGCTAAATCCTCGGCCCAGAAACTTAGAATCTTAAATATCTGACTTTCTGTATATGAATGTGAGCCTTTTTAATGAAATTTGATATCTTGCCTCTTGAAGCATCATTAATAATTTTTTAGTGCCCTGTGAAGTTTTTATTTAGTATATCAGAAAATAATAATAATTATAATTATATGTAAAAATTTTATGTCCTTTAATCTAATTTGGTATCAAAAGCACTTTTTAAATAAAACCTCTTAATAACTCTTTGTTTTTTATATAAAATATCATATTTTGAAAATGACCATTATAAACATAACACAATAACGTATTTAGAATTCAACCCTTTGATAATAACCAATGCAAACATTTTATAACAACCTATTTACGTAATATTTATTGATGTATTTTTATGCCTGTAAATGTAAACCTTTTATAACAAAATTGAAACCAACAAGCAAACATACATTTTTTTTTGATAAATCACTTTTGTACACTTTTTTGACATACTTAGGCCTTTTGGTCTTTTTCTTTTAACAAAACAAACTTATAAAATCTTTTTATGTTAAAAGTATATCTCTTTTATTTATAGCCTTTTTAGTATTTTTTGTTGTTTTACTTACTATAAACCTTTTATAACAAACTTCTCGTCAGCTATTAATATTTTAGTTTCTCTTTTATTCTGTTTCAGATTGTTACATTTTAAATTTGATTGGCTGTCAATAGAGCAGTATTAACCTTGAGCTTTTTTTAAACAAAGTTTAGAAAAGAGCAAGTTAACCCTATAGTCACATTTTAAAAATTTGCAGTGCAGAAAAAGTGTTTTAAGCACACCTAATAAACATTAACTCAAATTGAAACAAAGATACATTTATCAAATAGTTAAAATTTGTAACTTGATTTTTTTGTATAATCTCTTGATGTCTGATAAAACACAGTTGCAGTTTTGCTGGCTTTTTTTTGGATTTTAGACCTTTGCAGGCAGCATCATGCTGATAACACAGTGCTGGCCTTGGGGCTCTTAATGCCTGAAACATTTTTTAAAAACTTTGCTGTATATTTTTTAGAGGCTGTTTTTAATCCATTTATTTTTTATTTTAGTTTTTTTGAAATCTGACTGCAAGCCCTGTTTTATTTTCTGAGTCTTACCATGTTTTTTATTTGTACCCTCCAGTGCAGTAAGGCCAAGTAGTTCTCATGCTTTTGCCCCTACCTCCTTTGCACTTGTGATCTTAACAACTCAAGCAGATGGGGAGGCAGCTCATCCTCTAGAGGGGAAGCAGTGGGATTTACCTGTAATGATGTCACATTTTTTGAGAGAGGCAAGTCTGCCATGTGAAACACAGCAGATTTGGCAAGCAGTTGTTCTAAAACCAAAACTAAACAGTTTTTACCAGCAGCTGATTGTCACAGAGCAGAAGTTGAGTGGCTCCTAGGCTGGGTTGTTTAGGCCCCAAAACAGAATACATAAGGCTCTACATTGTCAAAGTCCCAGTTAAAGACAGAGGGAGATAACTTTTTTTGTTTAGAGTTTTTTGGAGGGGCAAGTCTGGCTTAGCTGAGGCCATGACAACCCACAAAGTTTTTGAGCATGTTTTGGTCTTAATTTACACCACAGTCCCAGACAAAGCCTTTATCAAAATCCTGAATTGTGCTCTCAGAAAGAGTTGATTTAGTATTTGCATTTTTTATGATCATTAAATATTCCCCTGTCTGGCGTTGCAGGACAAACAAAGGATGGGTATCGCTCACACACTCGCCAGTCCTGGCCGTCAGGCCTCTTGGTCCCAGTTAAGGCTTGTCTGAGCTGAAGCAATGCTGTCGCATTAGTGTTCTGTTTTGCTCATATTAGATGCTATCCATGGAATCATGGAAACAGGCCACACACGAGCTCTGCGACTCGGAGAGGGATCTTTAAGCGTAAATGCCCCCTCCCTTTGTCTTGGTGCACAGACAAGACTATCTATTGCTTTTGTAGCTCGTTCCACTCACTCTCTTAACCGAATCTCTTTTATATACACAATTACACAAGAAGTTAACACATTTTCTCTCTGGGGCCCCTCACAAAGCATAATACAAAGCACAATAACAAATTGAGGGAAATGAAAATCCTCACAAATGGCAAAGAGTGTAGGATGATTAGGCCTGCACTCTATTTTGCCCAAATTGAGGATATATATCCTCACAAACGGCAGAGAAGGGAGGGTAATCAGGCCTCCAATCTGTAATCTGCCCAAATATTTAATTAAGAACCACAACAAAAGCAAAACAAACTAGGGGTTGTCCAGGGAATCTCACCATTTACACAGATGGTTTTATTCGTTTCTCTTCCTTCTTGCTGTCTCTGTTTTGGGTTTGAGTGATCTGCTGCTGGCAAGCTGGCCTGAGTCCTAGAAAGGGAACTCAGGAAATTCCAAGGGTATGCCTTTTTTTTTCCTAGGAGGTGAACAGCTGCTCTGTCTGGTGGGACTCACATCGAGGCCCAACATGGGCCATGTCACTTAGCCCTTTCCTTCCCAGGCAACACATCAAATGTTGTGGAAGGAATTTGCAAGTGACACACAGGGAAGCAGTAGAATGGAAGGAAAATAATAAATTTATTTATTGACAAGGCTTGGTCACACATAAGCAGTGCCTGGATCGGCCCTCATCGATAATAAATTTGTTATTTTACTTCCATTCTGCCACCTGTCTGTGTGTCACTTGCAAAGTCGTTCCACAACACTATTTAGAATATATAAAGAACTCAAAGAATTAGTCCCTCCAAATACAAAAACATCTAAAATGAACAGACTTTTCTCAGATGAACAAGTAAAAGCAGCAATTAAATATATGAAAAAATGTTTTACATCAGTGGTCATTTGAGAGATGCAGATGAAAACAACACTGAGATTCCACCTCACTCCAGAAAGAATGGCTGCTATCAAGAAATCTACCAATAACAAATGCTGGCAGGGCTGTGGGGAGAAAGTAACCCTTCTCTATTGTTTGTGGGAGTGCAGACTGGTGAAACCACTGTGGAAATCAATATGGAAATACCTCAAAGAACTAGGATTAGAGGTCCCTTTTGATCCAGCTACGCCTCTGCTGGGTACCTTCCGAGAAAAATTAAGAGAATCATACCACAATGATATGTGTGCACACATGTTTATAGTGGCACAGTTTGTAATAGCTAATACTTGAAAACAGTCCAAATGCCCATCAACTGGTAACTGGATAAAGAAGATGTGGTTTTTCTATAAAATGGAGTATTACTCAACCAAAAAGAATGAGAAACTAGAAACATTTATGGTGAAAAGTTTGCACATTGAAGATTTAAGTGAAATAAATAGGACATACTTGAGTAAATACTGAATAGTTTTTCTGGTGTGAAAAACTAAAAGTGTAAATAAGGCGCAAATGGTATAATTGATAGTGTGAAATAGGAAGAAAATGGCTATAGCAGAAGTGGGAAGGGGAGGGGAAAGTAAATCAGGGAAAAGAAAAAATATGAAAAAGGGAAAAAATGGAAACAAAGTCTTTGTAAGTAGGGAAGGGTGAAGGGGGTGAAGGGAGGCCAGGAGTATGGGGAAAAAACAAAAACAAGATACATCATGCAAAGATATAAGATCCCAATGGTAAATGCAACTGTATTGTTTGCTTTAAATGTACTAATAAACTTAATGGGGGAAAAAGAATGAAACAAATACATTTCTGTGAGTGGAGGCTATATGCTAATAGATATCATGAAAATATATGCAGAAATCTTAAATAAAACATCAGTAAATTAATCCAGTTTACAATTAATAGGGGGTTATATCAGAAATACAAATTCCTTGAATGTTTGAAATGAAAAATTGATGCTACTCCTCAATGCAATTAAGAATATTAAAATCATCAAAATATAGAAAAAACTATTTCTTTTTGTTTTTTTTTTGTACCAGGGATCGAACTCAGGACCTTACTCTTGCAAGGCAGGTGCGGCGCCACTGAGCTAAATTCCCAGCAGAAAAAAATATTTCTAAATTTATGATCATTTTCATGATAAAAACTGTCAGCAAGACATAGAAGTGATTTTGTACTAATAAGGAACATCTACAGAACAACTCTAACTATTGCCCTAAATAAATATATGTAATGATGAAATATTGAATGACATCCCCATGAGATCAGAGGTAAAATCAGAGTTTCCGTAATCTCTACCTGCATTACAAATTTTATTAGATGTCCTGGCTGGTATGATAAGGCAAGGAAAATTTATAAAATGAATGAAGAAAAGAGAATGTGAAATATCTCTACTCACAGACAGCCTGATTATCTATATACAAAATTGAAAATGCATTAGAATAAAAATGAACTTAGATTATTTTATTTTACTTTTGGTACCAAGGATTGAACTCAGGACCTTGTGCTTGCAGGGCAGGCACAGTGCCACTGAGCTAAATCCCTGGCCCTATGAACTTAGATTATTGCCTAGGCATAAGATCAAAGAGTCAGGCTCCTGCCTCCCCTCTGCTTCAGCTCTGTCCACAGCATCTCTTGCTCTGTGAAAAAGACAGAGAAACAAAAGAGCTCAAGTCACTTTTCAAGGACATGCAGCCACGGAGTGTTGACTGACATACCATACTCTAGGCCAGAAAAATCCTTCCCAGATTTAAAATAATAGTGAGTCTAAGCAATACCTTTTGCTGTACAATAGAACTATACTAAAAATAAACAGCAGAACATCTCAAAAAATCCAAATGCTTTGTAAGTTAAAAACATTTCTAAATATTTTGTACTGAGCGATTATAGAGCATGTCAGAATTTGTGAGTTAGACAAAAGCAGTACTGACAGGCAAATTTAAACAAACAAATGCTTGATGTATTTTGATACTTTCTTTTAGGCACATAAACATTTAAGATTATTACCTTTTCAAAAGAATATAAATTCTTTCATCATTATGAAATGACAAAATTTATCTCTATAAATAAATACTCTTTGCTCTGAAATACATATTGTAGGATATTGAATATGCCCCTTTCATCATAATTTTACCTAGGATTACATTAGTGTACTTTTTTATCCTTCTGCACCAGCCTATTTTATCTTCATATGTAAATGTGCTTTTTGTGGTAGCATATTGTGGCAGCAAATTATAATTTCTCCTTTAATCTATAATTTATTACAATTTATATTCAATGTGACTGTTTATAATGATTAATTTTATAATTTTGATTCTGTTATTTGTTTGAAATTTGAATAGTCTTTGGTAGCTTTCTTTTCTTCTTTTTGTAATATCTCTTGGATTTAAGTATTCTTCTTTTTCTAATAGCCTTTGGATACATTAATTACTTTGCTGCTTCAGTTTTATCTCATTTGATATTCTTTCTTTTCATTGTTGTTCTGAGACATGGTCTCCATGTATGGTTTCAGCTGGTCTTTGAACTCTCTATGTAGCCCAGGCTGGCCTTGAACTCACAATGATTGTCCTGCCTCAGCTCTGGAGTGCTGGGATCACGGGCCTGTGTCACAATGTCCCGCTCATTTGATAGTTTTTCAACTATAAGTGTTCACTTTGTTATTTTATTGGCTGCTTTAGTATTTGTAGTATACTGTCATCGGCTCTCTCAAATGATATTATGATGTCAATTTATGATTTGAGACTTATATTTCTGAGTTTCTCCTCTCAGTTTATGTGCAGTTTTTCATAATGCATCTAATTTTAGTTCAGTTAAAATCTCCAATACATTAGTACTATTTTCTTTAACAAAATTTATCTTTAGAGAAATTTGAATAAGAAAAATTCATATTTACCCATGCAGTTATCATTTGTTAAGTATATCTTTCTTTATTTATATCTATACTTCTAGATCACGCAATTACTGTACCTGATAGACTTTCTTTCACGTTTCTTGTACTGTGGACTTTCTGCTAATGAACTATTACAAAATTTATATGACTGAAAAGAATTCATTTTGTCTAGACTTTTGAAATATTTTTGCAGAATTTGATAGGAATTTTGTTCTTTTCAGTTTTTAAAGATGTTAACCTTGCATCTTCTCACTTACACTGTTCCTGAAAATGTGTCATTCCAGTCCTTGTTCCTCTGTAAGTAACATGCTTCCATTTCCTCTAGTTGCCTTAAAATTATTTTAGACAGCTAAGTTAGGTAGAATATAGGCAGCCAGAGAAGGCTAGGCCCTCAAAGGAGTCAGAGCAAAAGATAAGAACACATTCCAATTGTGGCTTGAGGTGCATTCATTGAAAACCAGGCTCAAGACAAAGACAGAATGCCTACATACCTCTTCGAAAGATAAGCAATATACTACGATTAGTCCTATAAGTCTAGAAAGGCATCAGTCACCAGGGTGGGTGACCAGGATCTCCTGACTCATCTTTTCCAAAAAAGGTCCTTGTTCTTTCCATGAACACCTGCTACATAACTTGATTCCCCATTGGATCAATATTATATAAGTGTCGATACTTGTAATTTTATTGGTTGGTCATAGTTTTGTCCCATGTTGTACCCACCTCGTGATTTTGTACCTATCTCATGATTTTGCTCTATAAACTTTTGTCTGTAAAGTGGGGTCCGTGGCAACCCATCACATCCTCTTTTGCCTCTCTCAGGTAATATATCTTTCCTCCTTGATAAATATTTCCTACTCTTAACCTCCATTGTTCATCAGAATTCAATCTTGGATTTTGGGAGCATAAACTTGGTGTGTCATGCATATAGCGGGTTGGGAGTTATATTCTTTCTCCTCTGTCATTTGTAAGTCCTATATCAAAATGTGCTCCTTATTACTGATTATGAGCCATGTGAGTTAAATGTACCGTGGTATAGTTTTCTTCTTATTCCTCCTGCTTGTAGTTTATTGTGGTTCTTGGTGCTCTCGATTTATAATTTTCACTTAATTAGACAACATCAAACATTGGTGACTATTTAGAAAGAACAAGTCAAAATTAGAAACATTGTAGGAGCAAAAAATAGTACAGCCCTTTGTGAAACAGTTGGGTAATTTTTAAAAATAAATTTGACCATACACTTCTCAATCAAAGTAAAAATGCTATAGAGTATTACCTAAGTGTTTTAAAAAGTTATCTTCACACAAAATCCTGTTCAAAAATGTCATGAGACAATCTTAGAAACATAGATGTCCTTCAACTAAAAATGGAAGCATTTGATAACACTTAAACCTTTTCATGGAAATTTTTTCAGCTAACAAGGGTTCAAAAGGTTCTTGTTTATATCTATAATAGAGATTCATAAAAAGCCTCTATAGCTGTGATGATTGTCTGAGATGAAATATTAGACAATTACACTCTAAAGCCAGGTAGAAGACAAGAGTGTTCTTTAGTGCAACTGTCATTCAACAGTTTACTAAAGTGCAAGTTAGCCATTGAATAAAGTAAGTGATACAGTGATTGGAAAACTATTCTGTTTTTTATTTACAGATAATATGACTGTAATGAAAATTCCAAGAATCTTAAAGATCTAGAATAGATGAATTTTTCAATAATAATATGTACATGTAAGTACAATACACTAAAATCAATTTTACTTATATCTATTATTTTGTATTTTTCCATGTAATTTTAGAATAAAGATCTATTCAACAAATGATGCTGTAACCCAAGATTATCTCTATTTATTAAACACATCTGAATCCTACATAACACCATAAAAAATAATTCCTTACATAGTATCTCAATGTTCAAAAGGCAAAACAATAAAATTTATAAAAGAAAACAATAGAATACCTAGTAAACTTGAGATAGACAAAAAAACACTACATATAAAGTAATATCGTGCTTTTAAAAAGAAAAATTGGTGTGTCAAAATTTTGAAAAGGAAAAATGCTGCAAATGTCAATAATGTATTTGTAACATAAGTCCAACAAAGGATTCATGAAATGAAGATATAAGAAAATGTTGCAAATAAAAATATAAACAATATATTCATGAAAATAATCATAGATTTATGTATCAAAAGGATATCCAGATGGTCCATTATAGCAGGAAACATTGTCATGATTAGCAGAATAGTAGAACACATATTAAATCCAAGGGATATAATTACACAAATGGAATGGCTAAAATTTAAAAAGATTGATAATAATCCAGGATAATCAATCCAGGGATTGATGCAATTTAAACTCTCAAAAGTTGAAATGTATGATCAAAACATCGGTATATCTATTTTGCAAAACTTATTGGAAGGTTTCTAAATTAAAAATAAACATGTGTAACATTGTGTGATGGTTAATTTTGTGCATTAACTTGATTGGAACACAGGATACACAAACATTTTTCTGGGTATGACTATAAGGGAATTTCTGGAAGACATTACCATTTGAATTGATAGATTGAAAAACTCTTGATTTCATTCCTTAGGTATTATAGAAGGGCCCTATCCAATTAAGACTTGAATAGACCAAATAGCCCAAGTAATTGGGACTCCCTCCTGCCTGATTTTTAGTTTTCATAAATCAGTCATTTCTGGCCTTTGGGCTTCAACGGAAACATCCGTCATTTTTTGGTCTACAGCCTAAGGTTTAGAACAGAATATACACCATTAGCTCTCCTGGTGCTCAAGTCTTTGGACTAAGACTGGAACTACAAATAGGCTCTTGTGTGTGTCTAGCTTATTAAACGCAGATTTTTGTATGTGGTCTTCATAATCAATTAATCAATTCATTATACATATGCTCATTTAACGATCAAGTCTTATTCCTGCAACTTAGGTCCTTAAATAAATTGTTCAGTAAATGAGGATTTGTATATAATATGTACTGCTGAGAGTGATGTTCTGTAGGTGACTACGGCCAGGCCTAACTTGCCTCCTCCCATGGAGGGCGTGCCTGGCCAAGAAGAGAACTATCTTGCTTCCTACCCATTCACCAGAGAAACATCAAGCATTGTCTCCTGTAGACCATAGCCTCTCTCTCTGCTCCAACCAGGCATCCCTTTTCAGTTTCCTTAACACCATAAATAAAGGTGCTGAGGATGCAAGCCAAGCTTTTTGTCTCATCGGGAAAATAGTTTCCACCTGCCTTCAGCTATGTAAACTTAACTGTCATCTTTGTCTTATGGTTTAAGTTTCTTAATCTCTCATACTCATTTCTCACTTGGTGAACTCTTCAGCCATGTGGGCTGTGGCAATGTACATAACAATATTTACAACAAACAAGTGGTCAAAGGAAACGTCAACTTGGTGATTTTGCTTTTATTTACATATCTTTATATGCAGTGATGTACTGTATAACAGAATATAAAACTACAGCACTATACTGTGCAATGAGCAAAAATTATACTACTGTATAAATAAGGTGTTCTGTACAAAAAGAAAGACATTGAGGCTCCGTGAACAAGGTGTATAGAACTGTAGAGAAAAAGCTGTGGGTCATTAAGTTCAAATAGTGACCTTTGCTCATAATTTTGAGCAGTCGTTAAGCAAGTAGATTGTTACACAAGGAATATTTGTAATGTCTGTCTTTCTCCTTTTTGCTCTGTGTTTTTGTATCTTATTGGTTCTGTTTCTCAGGAGAGCCACATGTATACAGATTTTTATATTGAGATTTTGAGATGCAGGGTATTGCTATAATGTTGCCATCTGAACCAAGTTGATGTCTCTCAAGGCTAAAGAATGAGGATGTCGATAAAGGAGACAGTTAAGAGAAATGTTTATTAGAAATATTAAGAGAAGGGAAAGATCCCAATAACCAGGAGCGTGCTTGAAAAGGGTTGCCAGGGGAGGCTCATGTCTAGGGTCATTTATATCTAGCTGCTGAGGTCTAGCCCTGATGGGTATAAGGTGGCTTTAGCCTATAGAATTTAGGTATAGCCTATCTGCCCCCCCCTTGCACCGGGGATCGAACTCTGGTCCTTGTGCTTGCGAGGCAGACAGCGGCACCACTGAGCTAAATCCATGGCCCTATTCGCCCTTTAATATGACCCACAAAGAATCATGGCATGTAGTGTCCATGACACTCTTTTGGCCAGTCATGAATCTTGCTGTCTAATTAGGGAGAATAAAGTTAAAAAGTGGAGGGGGCTGGTTGCAGGGATCACTTCCCTGTGCTTGTTTTCTTATATTCCTGAGCTTAACCCTTAACATTGTATACCTGCAGTTTTCTCTATAAGGCTGACTAGCCTAGCTCCATTTCATATCCTGTCCCTTGGAACTGCATATTTATAAGCTAAATGGGTAAAATATTTCTTACACTAACAAATACATAAATACATGGAAGTGCTTTTGGAAGTACGCATGTAATATGTTGAGGCTGGAAATTCTTGAGTTGTATGCTAAAAATATGGACATTAAGGTCAAGTCTACTGAATCGTCTAAAAATGAGCAATCTATTATTGGAAACTAGAGAAAAATTGATCCTTGTTATGAACTGGCAAATATCTATGTTGTAATACTGTGAAGTGTGTCACTTGTGAGCAATTAAGCTGGGTTTAGCTGAGCAGATGTATGTGTGTGTCAGGGGTGCTAGAGCTTGAACCCAGGGCATTGTACATTCTAGGCAAGCATGCTATCACTCACCTACAACCCCAGCTAGCTGAGTAGATTTTTAAGGAAGCCCTAATGATAGGGTCAGATAAATGAAAGTAAAAATAGCCCACCCAGCTTAAGAGCTAATTCAAGCAGTTGAGCCAAACTGAGAGATGCAAAGTTAAACCCAAGGATAAAAGTACGATAAAAAAGGAGATAAGTACCTTTCCTCCCAGGGAGAAAATAAGCTAAATCAGTTGACAGTTCCTCTCTGCCTCTGGAGCTGGACTGGAGAAAATCTTAAAAATAGAAGATTACCAGTTTCTATTTGACCTCTTTTGAACTCATCTTCTTTAAAACAAGCCCCCATGCTCTGCTTATGTACATAAGGCTAAGAAAAAGTTGAACTTTCCCCCCTTGGTGGGCATTAACTAAGAGCCTTTTTCTTATTATTATTTCTTTTTCTTTTTTTGGTACCGGAGATTGAAGTCGGGTCTTTGTGCTTGCAAGGCAGGCCACCGAACCGCTGAGCTAAATCCTTGGCCCTATTATTATTATTTCTAATAAACACTTTCCTAAACCCTTCCTTTTGTCTCTGAAATTTATTTTTCCACTTTGAGAGACAAAGAACTCAAGTTTATACAAAATTAAGTGTCAATAGGAGCCAAAACTTGGAAGGTTAGGAAAATTCTTAGTCAATATTTAAAAAAAACAGAAAAGTTCTTTTTTTTCTGAAGACAGCACTAATAGAACGGATGAACAGTCATTTGAAAAGTTTAGTGTGGGTGTAAACCATGCATTGGAACAATCATCTCTGCAGAAGCTAAGAACAGGGATGGGATCACACCATTAGAAACCCTGCTGGCTGGGACTAAAGGAAGCACAAAACAGGAAGAGATGAAAGACTGCTGTGAAAATATTTTATCCTTCAGCAAAAGCAATGAATGAATTCTGGCGATTAGAAATCAGTAGAACTGCCACTCTCACTACTGTCCTGAGAGGCAATTCTGCTTTCTCCTTGGTTTCAGAGCCCAGGGTCCTGAGAGAGACATGTGAGCAGGCATACTCTACTGAGTGAAGGGGTGATGTCACTTAGAAGAGACACATGGGCAAGACTACCACCGTAGTGGACCGGGAGCCCAGACAATCTCATTAGGATTATTTTCCAGGCCTATCACTCCTTTCCCCCCTCCTGTTTCTCTCTTTTGGAATGAGAATATCTAGTTGATATGGCTCACCATTATATTTTGAAGTACATAACTTGTCTGATTTCAAAAGTTCACAGGTAAAGAGGAATGTGCCTCAGCATGCATTGTACCTACAGACTCAGCTGCAGAAGACTTAGAAGAAATTTGGAAGAGACTTTGGGCTTTATATATTAGAGTTCACTGTCGAATGCATTAAGATTTGGGGATATTTGAATAGAATAAAAATATTTTGCATTTGAAAGGAGAGAGCATGAATTAAGAATGTAGGAGAGAGGGGAATTCCATGGGCTGATTTGTGTGCTCTTAAAATTCTTATGATGAAGCGCAAATTACCAACATCATCTTATTCAGAATCAGGCCTTGGGGAGAAAGTCGGTATAGGGTGAGGTCAGAGTGGAGGACGTCTCATCATGGGATTCTTGCCTGTGACTTTTAAGCTGGATTATCCTCTTAATTGGCTTAAGGGATGCCTAGAGTTTAGTAAAACACATTTCTGGTGTGTCTGGGTGGGCTGTGTAGGCGTTACCTAGCAGAATACATGTGTGTAGTCCCTTGCCCCTTCCTCTCTGGCAGTCTTTGCAGCCCCCATATTGTTTCCTGGCCGCCATGAAATGAGCAGCTTTGTTCTACCACATCCTTCTACCATGATGATCCTGCCTTGGAGCCCACTGATCCTCTATAAATTACTGGATAGAGGGTCATGTGGGGATTCTTTAAAGATTCCTGGTGTCCCATAAAGGAATTGGAGAAAACACAGAAAAGGCAACACAAGTGTACATTTATTTAAGGTGACAAAGAAGTACACTGTGTGCGGTGGCAGCAGGCTGGTGAAAAGGTTCACAGAAACCCTGAGGACAAGTGGAAAGGGGACTTTTGTATCCAAAACTTCTGGGTTGCCTTCTCCCTCCATGTAAGTAAGGTAGTGGGACATTTGTGCTATGAAAAACTCACTTGACCTGGTGTAAGATTTAAATTGCCCTATGGAAGGTTTTGCTTGGCTTCCTGCCAGAAGCAAATGAAGGATTAGGATTAGTGCTTTTGGATTG
This sequence comes from Fukomys damarensis, assembly GCF_012274545.1. Lineage (NCBI taxonomy): Eukaryota > Metazoa > Chordata > Mammalia > Rodentia > Bathyergidae > Fukomys > Fukomys damarensis. Next base: position 121,301,061 of record NW_022900951.1, on the reverse strand, counting down.
GTTGTGCACACATGCAAATAAAGGATTGAAAATAGCATTTTTCTGACTGGTCCACAGGACTCAGTCTTAAGCCCGACATCACTTTGCATTCTGGGTTCCTTGCATATCCTCTCTTTTTAGTAAATACCTCACTCAACTTGTTAGCCATGGGTTTTATGGACTTTGGCACATTTTGCCCAGTTAAGTGTGGTTGGGTCTTTTGTGTGCTTACTATTGGTGCACCAGGGCGTGGGTCATGGGCAGTCTGATTGATGGACTGTCAGAGGTGGGGCTCCCTGGGTGTGCTGAGACGTGGATATTTCTCCTGGTCCATCTACCAATAATGAGGAGCATGAGATGCAGTCCGTATGCACGAGCAGGTCCAAGGTATTTGCTCCCAGTGACAGGAAAGCTAACTAGTAACTGTGCCCTTAGAAGAAGATGAGCGAAAGTGTTTGCTGGTCTTCTCTCTTTGCCACATAAAGACTTAGCAAGAACATAGCCATCCACAAGCCAGGAGAGGACCTGTCAACAGAAACTGACCATCATGACACAGACATTTGGAACTTTTAGTCACCACAACTATAAGAAAACAAATTTATGGCATCTAAACCACTCACTCTAAAAGTAGCCTGAGGTGCAAAGACACACCATGAACCAACAATTGCCACAGAAATGAGTGTTTATATAGAGCAAAATACTTATGCCAAAAGGTTCATTTCACACTTATTTATAATAACCACGAACCAAAAAGAACTGAGAAGTATAGCAAACACTGAATGCGTAATTTCAGTTCCATTCATATGAAAAGGTATTACTGAGCAATGAACAAGAATAGACAATTCTTACATGTCATAAACAAGACAAATGGAACTTGCAGGCTTCATAGTGAAAGAAAGATACAAGACTCAAAAAATGACTTAGTATCTGGCTCCATATATGTGAAAGAGAAAAGCAAATTAGGCTACCACGATGGAGTTCAGGATGGTGGTTAATTTGGGGACGTAATAGTTGGGAGAGAGGCATGAAAGAGTATTCTGAGATGTTGCAAACATTCTGTGCCTTGATGTTTATAATACATGTATATACTCTGTCAAATAGCATTTGTGCACATTGCTCTGGGGGGTTTAATCCAACAATAAGGAAACTAAAGACAAAAAGCACCTTTCAGGCTCCACTTATTCTAAGTCAATAACTTATTTCATATTAAGCAGTTCCATTTTCCCAGCGGGCGCTATGAGCATGAATGCGCACTCTCAGCCCATAGCACAGCCATTGCTCTAGAGGCCCGGGTGCTGGACATCTGCCACACGAGCTGAGAAGGAAAGATTTGCCTTGTGACCTTCTTAGATTCCCACCCGCAGGACCAGGGCTCCCTGTGCCCTCAGGTTTTCCGAAGCAAATCCCAGGGAATGGGGAGAAGCAGCACAATGAGGGAGGAAACAGGGAACCCCGACGAAGGGGGCCTTGATCCCCCTGGCACTGACTGGATGGACCAGCAATTGCTGCTTAGATGGCGCCTCTCCTGTCAGAAGAGCTCCCGGGGCTGATGTAGGTCGCGCTGAGGAGGCCACTGCATCAGACTTCCTTCCTGTCTGGGAGATCATCACCTCAGCATGTCGTTCCCTTCTCACAGGGATTAACTCCCATATTTTTCTGTAACATAGCGAAGGAGGCAGGTACATCAGGGAAAAAAAATGCACAGAAACATCATCTTCATTAGCAGATCTCTGAGGAGGTGTGGGAAATTCACATTAGGCAGAAAGAGGTGCCCCTGATTTCAGGAATCCCTCACTGGTAACTGCTTCTTAAGAGAAAACTGCAAGTTTCTCTGAGCTTTGAGGGGTTGGTGTGACTGATGGCCTGAACCTTCTGCCCAGGAGACCTGGCAGATGGAGGGCTGGGCTGAGCTCAGTAGGGCGTAGGAGAAGATGCGGGGTCCTCTGACCCCTTCCCCTCTCCTGTCCTCGGGTGCCTGCACCGATGCCCAGGTGACTCTCTTCATTACAAGTTGGAGCGAGGATCTCCATGAAAGTGGCTGGGAGCTGAGAGGCACCAAAGACAACGGAGTGTGGCTCTCACGGTTTGTTCTTTCTCCCAGGGTTGAAGTTCATTGTCAACAGGCAGCAGGGAGAGGAGAGTACATCAGTCCTGCTCCGTGCACCAAAGGTTGTGGCCTCTCCGAAGCAGACACACACCCTCCCGTGGGGGAATGATGGGAGTTGTTTGGGGGAACTGAGCAGGGCTTTTCCCCCAGGGCCCCAGGGGCACCTGATCCCTGTGCTGTCCACCCCAGGGAGCTGAGTCCTCTGCCTCCCCTTCCCGCCTCCTCGGCCGCTGTTGCTCGTGCGTGGGTGGTGCTCGGGTGAATGACTCTGGAACAGGAACTCCAAAGGCTGGAATCAGAAGGCTGCTCTGACTCACTTCTCTTCACCAGTGGAATTAAGACAGAGGCCACACACTTTCCTATCCACGACTACCCCACAATGCAGTGCACCAGGAAGGGATCGTCCTGCCCTGGAGAAGGAACCAGGAAGCCTCCCCTCTCACACTGTACCCCGGACGGGGGAGGGCCTCTCATTCTGGGGTTGGTTGGCTGCTTGTGGGAGAAACGCTGATGTCCACACAGTTTGGGAGCAGCTGCACACCGCCGTCTGCTGTCACCGTGTGAACGGGCCTTGGGGACAGTTCTCAGGACAGCTGACCCTTCCACCTTGGCAGCCAGGGGTGCATGTTCCAGGCCTGGTTTGGAATGGAAATGGGGGACGCCCCTCTTCTTTGAGCAGGGGAGTCGTCCCACCCCCTCACGGACTTGGGAGCTCCTTCCTGGGCAGTTTCCCTGCCAGGATCAGAGCGGCTCCTCACCTCACACAGCAGCCTCGTGAAGTCGTGGTTGGAACCTGGAAAGACGAAGGCTGAGCTCTGGCTCCTGACACCCTCTGCTGTGGCCTCGGTGTAGACTGCTTTCTCTCCTATGTATGAGCCTTTCCCAGGGCCAGACAACCTGCTCAGGGGCTCAGCTGGTGAGGGGCTCATCCTCATGGGGACTGGGACCCAGGCCCGCTGTGCGCAGCATCTGAGTTCAATACGGGCCTCTACTGCCTTTCGCTGCCCCCCCCCCGAGGGCACACTTGGCACTAAAACCAGGAGGTCCACAGGCTGGACCCATCTGTGCCCAGAGCCGCCTTACTCAGGTCTCAACCAGATGGGGGCAATTTTAACTGCAGATTTTGGCTGGGGCCCTCTATAGTCCTGCAAGATTTGCAAGAGGTGCAGCCCTTTGAGATAAGCCTTGGCGTCTCCAGAGACATGCACAGGTACCTGCTGTTGTCAAACCTGAAAAGGCTTCAAAGCCTCAGCATCACTGCTGAGTGCCTGGGCCACTTCCATCATGATGTGGAGGCCCAAATTGCACTGTGCTGATCCTGGGTCAAGGATGTGCCCTTCTCTCCTCTCTACAGGAAGAGTTTCCAGTCAGCAGCGCCATCTGAGATGCAGGGTGTTAGCTGTGAAAGCAGGTAAAGGGCAGCTGATCTTAGAGTATAAGGATGGAGG
>NW_022900951.1:121248442-121297027 GCF_012274545.1 Fukomys damarensis | reverse complement strand
GGTGTGTGTGGGGGGGTGGCCAATATACAAACAGGTAAAATAAAAGAGGACATAGCAGAGACTAAGGTGAGCGTCCCCTCTTTCCATATGTGACAGTGCATAGGACATGCGCACTTGAGTGGTATATTTTAAGCCTCAGACTCTGGCTTCTCAACAAGGTACAGGGAAATCCACCATCTCCGTCTCCAGCTACCATTTCCCACATGGGAAAACCAGGCAGTTCTTCCTGTTCTAGCAGAATAAGAGGAAACAAGGCTTGGCTCATCAGTGCCATGCCTCTCCTGCCCAGCTGTCATGAGGCTGTGTCCCAAAGACGCCACGTTTGCAGGGAGAAATGGACCTCTCTGAGCAGCTCTGAGAGGGAGCCTGCCCTTCCCGCCTAGACATGGGAAGGGCACTGCTGGAAGAATCAATGTGAAGATGGACAGATGGCAGCCCCTACATAAACAAGGCGGGAGATCTGCTGGACGGAACAAAGGACCTGTCTGGAAGACGAGGTTGGTTGGTGATGGCTTTGATCATAGTCCATTTCCTCTGAAGCTCCTGTTATTCCTTCCCTGTTCCCAGTGCAATCTCTCAATCTGTCATCATGAATCACATTGGTTTTCTATGGAGGAGACTGGAATTCTTGACTCAGATCTTAATAATTTTTGGAGGTAGCTGGTGAGAATGAGTCACCTGAGAAGTAGATGTGAAATCGGGTAATAGCAAGCTGCCGAGGCCCCTCTCAATTCTAACCACAGTCTGCAATTAGAGAAATGAAGCACACAACTCAGTACAATATTTGTTAATTAAGACATTAAAGGTGCTTCATTCCAGTAGTACAAATTCTTCATAATCTGTGTCCAGGAGCACCCATCAATTAGCACTACACACTGTGAAGTTTCAATTTTGCAATCAGGACAGAGAAAATTCAGGTCAGCTAAAATCAAAGTACTCCCTGTGGGTGGATGGGTCGTGGTAATGATGGCTCCTGGTGAATCCTGTGTCCTGATGAACAGTACTTTTTGCAAAGAGAGCTTTTCTCTCTTTCTGGGTTGCAGTTTCTTTCCCTATGCAGGGATCCAGGCTGGCTTTGTAACTCATTTGGTTCAAATCACTGTTTCATATGTGACATTGTTCACCTTCTGACTAAGATGAGCCATGTGAAATGCCTTGCAACATCTGCCTTTGCTCTTTCGGAAGCTTGAGCTCAGCATGCTGGGAGGGTTTTAGGAGTGAGAAGTCAAAGAGTGGTAGAGGCCCAGCCAGCCTGGGTTGTTCTGTCATTCTAGCTAGAAACCATAGCCCTACCCCTGTCCACCCTCCCCCACTCCTGGGTCAGCTGAGTGTGATAGCATCAGCGAGTCAAGGCAAGACAGGGAAAGAAACTACCAGTCGCCTCACACAACCGTCGAAAGTCATAACTTGAGGAAATGGGCTTCAGGATGTTCTCAGCCATGGATTAAGTATGGGCTTTGTGTGTCCTTCAGCCCTCTGTGTCTTTCTGAGGTGAGGTTGCTTATTGGGATCATGGAGTTAAGCAACTTTCTCAACTTCTCTCAGTCTTTTTTCTCTTCAAACTTGTAAGAATTACCTTCTTTCACTTTCAGGTTGATTACATAAGATGATAACCATGTTCTTAACTAGCAAACTGACATCGAACAATGCCTAAAGAAAGGAAAAGAAATCGCCTAAAATGGCACATTTTAATGAATGTGAAAGGAAGTAGAAAAGGTTTAAACACACCAGAAAAACCCAAGTTAACAGTATTAATATGAAAAGGCAACTCACAAGTCATCAGAAAAAAATGGTTATTGTATAATACAATCAAAATTGCGCATAAACTCATGTTTCAAAAACATTCTCTAGGCTTCCAAATACCTTTATGAAGTTCTCTTGATAAATTGCATGAAATAGTGTAAAGAGAATTGTCTATGCATTTTGTCTTCAGTTTTCAAGTTATATGTAAGCCACGTAAATGAATGGAAAGGACTACGTTTAAATTTTAACTAGGGTTCTTCAATGGCATTGTGCTCCTGTTTTATAGGTATGCATATATTTCTTGTGTTCCTTTTTATAATTTCCTCCATGTTCTACTGGGAATATAAATTATTTTCATGGTCAGGAAAAATAGGTAGGTCAAGAAAAATATGCTTTTCTGATTTACAGTTCTGAAGTAAGAACAACTGGGAAGTATGTAAATTATGTGCGAACAGTCCATGTCCTTCTTCTGACCTTGAACCTCTATGGAGAGCACGCTGTGTTAGCCTTTGTTTTTCCTTGTTCCTGACTCTGAACCTTGCTGAATATTAACTTTCTGGAAATCACAAGGATACTTTAACATATTCACCTTAACATATTCACGTCATAGTATTACAGTAGTTCTAGAAATAACACATAACCACTAAATACTGGCTAGAGTTGTGAGGATTTTAGAGGCTTATGTGTGTTTTGTTTAGAGGGATTTAGAATTATATAGAATATCTTAGTACATTTGTATCCAAGTACCATGTAGGTTTCTCTTTATACATACTTGAAGTGCTGGAGGTAGAATCCAGCACCTGAATTATGCTAGGCAGGTCCTCTGCCACTGAGTCACTTTCCCACACTGCCTTTTCAACTGTTGTGGCTGTTATCAGTTTAGCCATTTAAACCGTCCAAATTTTATCTCTATGTAAACATTATTCATTTTCTCGCTATCAGTTTGTAGTTTAACCAGAATATTTTGATCTAGGCTGGACTCAGCTACAAGTACATCTGCTTCAAGTGTGTGTCCTGTGGTTTGTGAAGCCAAGAGGTCAGCCTACACATGTCTTGCAGATCTGCAAGAGAGTTCTGAGGACCAAAGCTGGCATAATGTGGATTTGCCTTCAGTTTGTTAGCTTATTAAAGTCACATAGCCCAAGTCAGCATTAAGGGATGGAAAAGTCCTACTCAACATGAAGAGGTACTGCAAATTTTCCTACGCTACTAAGCAAATGGGCATAGTGAGGGATGAAACTGGGGGCTGGAATAGATCTACTATAAGAATCTCATCCATATTTATCCTGTTAAAATATATGTATAGGTATAATAGATAATGTGAAATAGGAAGAAAAGGTACAAAGGGGAAGGGGAAACGGGAAGCGTAGGGGAAAGGAAAGAAGGGAATGCAATTAATATGAGCAAATGAAAAAATGGAAACAAAGTCTTTGTAGATAGAGAGGGGTGGAGGGGTTGAAGGGAGAGCAGGGGAATGGGGAAAAATAAGAACCAAGATGGATTATGTAAAGGTGCAAATTTCCAGTGATGAATGCCATTATATTGTACACCTAAAATGTACCAATAAAAGTAATTAAAAATAGATGAATAGACTTACTCATTTCGAATTATTAAAATAACTTTTAATAAATAAATTTTATAATCTTCAAGCTAATATGTGATCAATACTGCATCTACAGTTATAATTGTAATTATCTTCTGTATGCCAAATGATGCATTCATTACATCAATTAACTCAATAACCTTTTGAAGAAGTCATTACTATTCTTTGAGAAACGAGGACATTTTATTAGTAATATGATTAGGTACCTTTCTAGAAATACTATAGCTACTGAGTGCGTGATATCGCCTTTTAAACCATGTCTGGCTCTTTCCGAGTCCAGTTGCCTTTCACAACAGAATAAATTGTCCTTAAGTCAACTTCTTTTAATTTTCTATTTTTGAAGTAAATATTATATTTACTAATCACATTTTCTTAAGTTCCACTTTGGATATATAAAAATATGTAAATATGTAAAACCATAGCAGATGTCCTTTGCTTTCGTATTTGTATCTCATTGCTCATTCTGCCCTTGCTGCTTATTTTGCAGGCTTTTCCATGCTGAGAATGACATTATTGGTTGAGGAAAGAATTACAAACAACTATAAAGCTACTGAGTACTTCTCATGTGTCCCCGTGGTCTCATTCTTGTTTACATGTGTGTAGGGAATATAGAAGCAGAGCTGTCCCTATCCCTATTATTTCAGGTACAATTGGGAAAATAATGGGCTTTGTGTATGTGAATCCCACATGCAATTTTGAAAAATTACTCCCTTGTCCATATTTTGCCAAAACTAAAATGTGATGCGCAGGGTACATATTCATGGTGCTTAACATCTGGTCAGTTTCTTGTGCTGCCTCTTATTTCAATACAATTTTTGGAATATTTCCAAATGCAGTCACATCAATTCCCAGGATCCTTGTAATAGTTACTTATAAGTGCCGGATCTAAAGATTAAAATGAGAAGTAGTATGTAAACAACACAGTATTACAATGGTGGCTGGTAGCATTCGTAGCATTGCAAGCTAATCTGTTATTTAAATTACAGTGTAGCCATTTATTTACTTTCCTTCTTCCTGTGAGGAAATGCAATCCAACTCATTCATTGATACTTGTACTACATGAGTCGCTATGCTAAGCTTTGGAGAAATACATGAATAAAATGTGACCTTTGTCCTTGAGGGGCTCATAAGAAAAGAGCGCCATCATAGAGGCTCTTATGAGGATAGCTGTAATCAGAGCTATCATAAAGGCATGAAATGAATTCATGGAAGCCTAAATAAGCAAGACATGGTGAGGGGCAATGAGCTATCTTTTAGGCCTGAGGAGGATTTTGATATAATAGGGATGATAAATATTCATGGGTGAGTGGACAGCAAAAACAAAATGAACTTACTCAAAAACAGGGAGGTCAAGAAAATTGTGCAGGCACAGGATCATGGGCAAATAAATGCAAGGGATATAAACTGTTTAGTGATTACAAAAAGTAGTAAAGTGGCTTGAGAGTGGAGGGTTAAGCATCTTACTAATAATTTGAACTCTATCTTTGATATCTGTAGTCTCTATGACTATTATTTTGATTTGCTCATGCTCAAAATTAAAACAACTGAACATATGCAGTGTGAAAGTATGAATACTCGCCAATAAAATAAAACTGTCCCTTGATATCCCAGGAAGTAAGTTTCAGGATCCTCACATATACAGAACCAGAGGATGCTCAACGCCCCTAATTAAATGGCACAGTATTTACCCATAACCTATGCGTATCCTCTCAGATACACTAAATCATCTCCCTATTATTTAAAAACCTAATAAGATGAGAATGATAAGTAAAGTATTATTATGTCATATTGTTTAGGGAATAACAATGAGAAAAAAGTCTGCCCATGTTCATTACAGGCACTTAAAAAAATAAACTTTTAGGGCCGGGGATTTAGCAGAGTGGTTCCACCACCTGACTCACAGACTCAAGGTTCCGAGTTCGATCCTTGGTACCAAAAAAAGAGTAAGAGGTAAAAAAACACTTTTGAGGTACAGTTCTTTAAATCTATGGGTATAGAACCCAGTGATACAAAGGGCTACTGTACTTTCATGAACTACAAATGAATTGTATTACTAAACACCTGCAGAACTCGATTTTGTGGAGAAGAAATAAGCCATTTAAAAATCATTAATATGTGAAATTTACTTTTTCATAAATGAGAATACTTATTGAGACAACAATTAGACGTCATTATTTCCTTTTGAATCATTCTTGATCTTTTATGCTATAATTCAAACCATTAGTGCAAATTTCAGTTCTAAATGTTTGTTATGCATGCTCAGTACTTTGATAAAATAACTCAGAGATATATAGATGTACCTGAAAGAAACATACCACAGTATAAATTTTCAATACTTGATATCTATTATGCAAATTATATTTCTCACACCAAATTGCTACCTACTTTCTCAGATGAAAATAATGCTAATGAGAAGTTATATTTTTATATTTAACAAATGTATTCCTAAGACATTGCGGTGGTATGTTTAGAATGTTAAACAGTAAATCATTGTTTTTAACATAAACAGTTAATGGAAGTTTTACAAACAACATATTTATGTTGTTTTAAAAAAAGAAATATAAATTACATGGTGATGAAAACACTTCAAATACCCATCCTTGAAAAGTTCTCTCAATAGAATAAGTTTTTATCAATAAGTCTTCATGTTTTCTTCACTATTAAAATGGTAACATATCACTTCACTCTGCAAATTCAGCTTAGTCAGAGGTTCTGACAGGAAGGAGATGTGTTGGTTCTGACATTTTGTCAGTGCTTTTATTTGTGCTTCAAATGTGCTGTTATGTACCAATGTGGCTTATGTCTATTAAAATCTTTATACTATTTGTCCACTGTGTGACAAGATAATTCTTATTAGATAAACTAATATGAAAATGTAGTTACCTGAACGTAAGCCCAAAGCAATGTGTAACATTGTGTTGACATGAAAGCATAGAGTGAAATTTATGGAGATAACATTTTTCCTTAAAGATATCTTGACATACATAAACAGGTGGAATAAAGATATTTGTATGGTGAGATAGCTTATTACCAATGTGCATACTAAATGTAAATAATACTTGTTTATTCTTACTTTAACTAAAATTAATATCCATGTATATGTACAAAGATTTTATAACATTTTCAGGCACCCTTGTATTTTTGAAGGAAGTATCATTTGACTCAACAAAATATTAGATTGCCCAATCAAAAACACTTCATGAACATGAGATCAGTCATATGAATACTGTAAGATTTATCAAGTCATTGATATTAGCACTTTCTATTGACAATTCTTTGTCAGTGCTTTGTTGGAAAAAAAGAACAAATTATCAATACTTATCTAAAGCCCAAGTCCAGCCTTCTCTGTATCAATTATTAAATAGGCTTAGTCTCCTTTAGAAAATTATGTATTATAAGAAAAGTAAAAAAGTACCTTACACCAGTGAGTGCTGATTAATCTAGCAAAAGTGTTAATACAATGAAAGTAGAAAGAAGCACATTACATGAAGCCAGTAACAGTAACCATTCAGTAATACTCTGGAAATATTTTCAGCTCCATGAAAATCATGACACAACCATAGTTTTAGACAAATATTTTTTCAGACAAAGGGAAGATACTGGTGATTGTGTGTGAATCAGAAGGCTAACATTGTGTGAAACAGTTGCAGGCCATATAGGTTTTCCCAAATGAAATAATAGAATTAATAAACAGTGCTTTGGAGTCTGAGAGAGAGGTTTTTGATGGTGTCTGGCCAGGTTACCCAGAAATATTTAGAGTCTGCTAGTGGAAAGAGAAAACTTGGAATACTTTCTTCATGCACTCAAAGTGATTATAGTAAATGGGATTAACAAACTTGTACACAGTATTAAAAATGCTGAATTATGATTGAGACCTCTAACTAGATGGAAAGTGATTTCAGATAAGTTTTTACAAAATAAGTGGTGTGGATCTTAAAAATAATAGAAACTTACAGTGCAGTGAGCTTTCCTTAACATGAACAAGCAGGCCTGCACCAGACAAATGGAGTCCCAAACCCCTGCAAGGGTGTAAAAATCCTCCACAACATGCAACAAATCATCAAAAGGGTGATATATCATGACCAAGTAGGCTTCATCCCAGGGATGTGAGGATGGTTTTACACAAATCAATAAATGTATTGCATCACTAAACAGAAACAAGGACACAAATCACATGATCATCTCAATAGATGAAGAAAAATCCTGACAAAATCCAATACCTGTTCACAATAAAAATGCTGAGAAAAAGGGTATAGAAAGACCTTACCTCAATGTGATACAAAACCATTTATGACAAGCCTACTGCTAATATTATATTAAATGAGGAAAGCTGTCTCTCTAAAATCAAGAACAAGGCAAGAATGTTAATTATCAATCATCTCTAAACTATTTCTAAACTGTCACACCCTCCAAAAGAAAAGATACAATCAAAACACGAGCAAGTGAAATGAAGAGATAGTTCACTGCAGCTGAAGTACAAGTGGCCAATAAATGCATGAAGAAATTCTCAACATCACTGGCCATCGGAGAAATACAAATAGAAACAATGCGGCAATTCCATCTTACCACAGACAGAATGGCCAGCATTATAAAAAAAAAAAAAATTAAATGCTGGCAAGGTTTCAGGGAAAAAATACTTTTATGTTGCTGGTAAGAGTATAAAGTAGTACAAACACTATGGAAATCTGTATGAAGATTCTTCAAAAATTTAAAATGGGAGATTCCATTTGACCCACCTATTCTCCTCCCAGGTATCTTCCTGAAAGAGACATCGTCTTACAGTGTTTTCCTGAAAGGCACCATATTACAGTGATACATGCATGCCCATGTTTATAAAAGCACAATTCATAATAGCTAAATATTGTTAGCCATCTATATGTCCACCAACAGATGAATGGATAAAGAAAATGTGGTATTATACACAATGGAGTACTACTATGCTGTAAAAAAGACAAACTTGACTCATTTGTAGGAAAATAGCTGCATCTTGGGACCATAATGCTCATTGAAATAAACCAGACACACAAGTTTAAATGTCACATGATTTCTCTTATATGAGAAAACAAAATTATAAATAAAGAGCAAAATAAAAGATAGCAGGGATTAGGGAGATGGATCTTCGTCAAATGGGAAGGGGATCAAGAGATAGAGGGAGGGAGGAGGGATGGTAGGGATGGGGTGTGAAAAAGGAATTATGTACAGGTACCAACTCCACACAAGGAATGTAATCATTATGTACTGCAAACTGGTACTAATAAATACTGAAAAAAAGAGAAACACGCATAGTATAAATGGTAAGTGCAGAATTCTGGATATGGAAGAGATAAATGATAATTAAGGACATGATTGTTTCTAACTGATTAGAAGAACCTGGCGTGTTCCTTAAATGGCGCAACGTCTGGTGTGGTTGAAACATTAGCATATCTGCATAAATGAGTATAGATATTGCACCTACAAAGTCTGTTGTGACCTAGACTGTGGACAGTCTTGTAGATTAAAGCAAAGAATCAAGATTGTGTAATTTTCCTAACTTATTCGGTAGTCTACCTCTAGGAAAAGCCCCTGGCTTGACATAACAAGGTAGGTAGATAGTGTACACAATAATGGTTAATAATGGTGCTCACTCAAATATTCCTTCATTAGCTTTATTGTTATGTATGATTGACATTCTCCCTGTCCTTGATTGCATTTTCTTTATGCCTAAGTATTAGATATGTTTTTTATGAGAATATCAAAATCGGAAACAGAATTAAATACATTTGCAGTGGCATTTGCAATCATCACTCTCAGATTCTCCTGTCACTAAGATACAATATCACTGGTGTTCATGTAGCACCGATGTCCGTTAAGCAGCACGGTATAAAGGAGATGTTGACATTCTTTGCCTTTTACATACAAGCAGTGATAAAGAACTTTACATATCAAGCCTTATTTTATGTTTTACTTTTGAAATCAAGGTAATACTGATACTATACTACTACATGCTTGGGTGCTTCTTCTGGGAAGGTGAAGTTATTATATCCTCTAATTGATTACTTGTTCCACCTCAATTAGTACACTTTGAAAAAAATTGCATATTGTACTCAGCACATATGAGATTTTTTTACAACTTTCATTTGTTATGACTCTTATTTGAATCTCATCTTCTTTTCAAGGTATGAGTTAGAGGTAGAGCCATAGAAGATGAGGCTGTATCCCTGGCTAAGCTGCTTACACAAAGTAAAGTAGCTAGATAAACAGATTGTTGTGAATTTAAATATACTCTAATTTTTTTTGCCTTTAGGTGGATTAACAAGGCCCCTCCATATATTGGTGTCACTTGTCACCATATTTTTTGTCCAGTGTCTTTAAAAGCAGAAATATGCCACCTATAGAGAGAGAGAGAGAGAGAGAGAGAGAGAGAGAGAGGGAGAGAGAAAGGGAGGGAAAGAGGGAGGGAGAACTGGGAATAGAGATAAGGGTGGACTGAAAACTTGGAAAGTATAGTGGGTGTTTCAATTTGTTTCCAGTCCCTGAAGCTTTTTAGCTGTGTTCTTCCATCTTGTGATCCGTAATTCTCCCAAGGTCTTTATATGTAGTGCCCCTGTTTAGCTCAAATCAAACCCAACAAGCTTCTGTTGTTAAAAATTTTGAAAAATAAATTGTGATAGTATAGATGGTCTGCATTTCTTTTTTTTTTTTGATTTATTTATTTGTTTTTCAGCTTTAATTGAGTTTATTGGTACATTTTAGGTATACAGTACAGTTACATCCATTGTTGGTCTGCATTTCTTATCAGGAACTCAAACTAAATCCCTTTTAATAAAATATTTTTAACTGATATACAGAAACATTAAAAGTCATACATATTAATGGGGTACCATGTCATATTTCAATATATGTATACATAGTATATAATCTAAATCAGCTTTTGCATATCTCCTCAGACATTTATCATTTACTTATTTACTGTGAAAAATATCAAAATCCATGTTTCTGATTTTTTGAAATATTCAGTACACAAGTGTTGTCTGTAGTCATCCTATCATGTAATAGCACACCAGAACTTCTTGCACCTACATAACTAGAAGTTACTATCATTTTAAATTTCTATTTTATACAGTCTTGTGCCTTAGACACAGATTAACAGTTAAACTAATACACAATTACAGAAGTAATACTTTTAGTACAAGTGCTCATTGTTGCTATGCATTACAAATGTTACATGTTTAATGTATATCATAAATATTATCATTAGTCAATAACAGAAGTTTTAAATATATTTTTCTTCAAGGGTACTTAAATTCTAAATTGTTTATGTGCACTGAGTCAAATCACTTTCTTTGATTAAGATAGTGTTGATTCTTTAAGGAGGAAATTCTGGGACTCAGTGTTCTCAAAAAGCACTGATTCCATATTCTTTGCATTGAATTCTGGTTCTAATAGCTATATAGCAAGGCTTAAAATAGTGCAGTCCAGAATTTATTTGGATGATGCTCTCCAAATGAGACTGACAATATTCTACCTGAAATACCTAGATCAAGAAGCACTTGAGCTACCTCCTCAACTCCATCTCTCTCCTTTATCCTCAAAATAGAGTTAAAATAACAACAACAACAAAAGAGAAATAAAGACCCACTAAATGTGGATTTACTATTCATTTCTGAAAAGTAACAGATGATATTTTATGACTACATCATCTGAGACCTATGAGATTGCTGTTACAGATCACACTTGGTTTCTCTGGTTTTTGAGCTTTAGTATCTACCAGCTCGATGCTGACAATTTTGGATCCTACTGTGTAGACTTCAGTTGTCCACAGATGTATAAAACTGCAGTATCATTAGGCAGCGAGAATAGCTATTTCCTTTGGAAGATCAACAGAAGGTAGGAAAAAAAAAGCTGGATTATGGCCTCTGGAAAGAATGGGCTTCATACTGCCCATACACAAGGGACTCCTCAATGTTGATGAAATTGGTTTGAGGAGCACATATTCCTTTGTGGTATGTCATAACACAATTCCTGTGTCTGATCTGTATTTATTTCAGCTTAACTTTTCACAGAAAAGCTCATTTTTAAAATAAGATGTTATAGCTTTCTCAAACAAATATGTATTTTTAGGATAATTATGAAAAGTTGTTACTTAATTTGAATAACTACTTTATTAATGGAACAATATAGGACTGATAGATAAATATTTGTATTTTCTTTCCTCAAGTACTTGACAATTACATAATCTGAAGAGAAAGAAGAAAATGAATAAGAGCAATGTGAGTTATAATTACTATATAATTAGCATGTTAGGAAGTTTATGTGATATATAACATGACAACTAGGCATGTCACAGACCTAAAGGAAGTCATGGAAAGAAATGTGGTACAAAGGTTATTTCAAATAATGAAAAGATGAAAATAAAGTGTTTGTAGATGGTGAGGGGAGGAGGGTGAAGGGAGGGCAGGGGTAAGGGGGAAAAATGAGAATCAAGACTTGTCATGTAGAGGTACAAGATTCCAACAATGAATGTAACTGTACTGTATCCCTAAAATGTAGCAATAAACTCAATTAAAGCTGGAAAAAAAATAGAGCAGAGTGAGCAAAAATGGAGAATCATAATGTCATCAGGTATATTGCACAACAGTTTGTGTTTATGGCATGAAAAGGAATCAGGTCTGATCTATCGGAGAAGTTACCCAGCATCATATGAAAATGAATTAAAGGGAACACTAATTACATAATGAGTGTCTACCACACTGCATGCCAGACCCAAATCACAGACTTCTGTGCTCCGGAAACTAGTTTAGGGATGCTTCAGAAATGCCATGCATAAAAGTTTGGTGATTCAACCCAAAGAGTCAGTCACCTATGCTAGTGTGTAAAACAGCTGAATTCCCACAGTTCAGCAATTTCTAAAACAAGTATCTTTTGGACGGGCATGGTGGCGCATGCCTGTAATCCCAGCACTCGGGAGGCTGAGGCAGGAGGATCACTGTGAGTTTGAGACCAGCCTGGGCTACATAGTGAGTTCCAGGTCAGACTCAACTACACAGTGAGACCCTGTCTCAAAAAACCAAAACCAACAACCAAACAAACAAAAAACAAACAAAAAAACAAGTATCTTTTAATTATGCGTAAAATGTGGGAGCTCAGCTGGATTGGTACTGTGCTTGCCTTGGCATTCAAATATGCCAGGGCACATCTGGAAGATGGGTGAAACAAGCCCTTAGGGCCTGTTTTCAGGACAGACTGAGTCACTTGTTGAAAAAGAAAACTAATTTTGAGTGAACAAGGTGTGAAGCCTGCAAGGTATTAATTCCTGAGTCATCAAAGAGAAGGACGCTTCTGAGTATAGTTTGGTCTCCATTTCTCATTCGCATGAACCAAATTAACATGTGTTTTTAGGCCCAACTTCCTAGTGAGAGGGACTGAAGATCTGTCTAATTCAAACCTCTGTGATGTGTCACAGTGTAAGGATGACCTGCTGTGGGATATTGTGACTCAAGGCTGGGATAAAAGATGTTGTTCCTTGTGACATTGTGATAGAACAATTACAAAGCCATGAAAAGCTGAATAAAGCTCTGATATTTAGATGTAGCTTCAGAAATTTGTGACCTGTGTTTGTCAAGGGTTCACAATTAAAGCGTTACTATATATTAGGGTCTTTCAACTGGGAGTCTAAGGACTCCTGACAATCAAGAGACGTATTTCTAAAAGCCTACAAGTTTTCTATAAAATATTTATTTTATTTTTTCACTTTATTGATGATCTATAAAAATAATGTCATCACATTCTAGGTAATCTGGATGAAATACTGTGGAACTCTCATGCAATGCTATTAACAGCACGATATTCTAATCGTGGGGTAATGAAAATATGAGACCAATCAAATGTGCAAATAATGTATTTGAACTAGGTGCAAGACAAATTATTGTGTCACAGATTGCAAATGAAAATTTCATAGTAGTTTGAATGGAGAAGAGTTATAAAAATTTGAGTCACCCCAAGACACAGATATAACTGTATTAAAGAATCAAAAAGAACATCCACAGCAGTAGTTCTTTCCATGTTTATTTCACGAGGTCAGATTTGTTGGAAAAATGTCTTCATTATTTTCTTCTTACTGGGACGCAGTACTTGACACCCACAAGTATAGAGGAGAAAAGGTTTATTTTAACTCGCGGTTTGTAGAGATTTCAGCCCATCGTTGGCTGGCTCTGAGGCAAGGTGGCTTAGCAGAGGGGCATGGCAGAAGAGATGCGGTGCATGGCATGGCCGTTGGGAAGAAGAGTGAGATCAAGGAGGAGGAAGGACATAGACCTTTGCAGGCCACGTCCTCAGTGAAACAGCTCCTCCACCCGAGCTTCACCTCCCAACATCACATTTAGCTATAAACTCATCAGAGAACCAATCCCCCTGATGCCCTGGTACCACTAAATCCAGAATAAGCCCAGCCAGAATGTATGTCAGTTAATTTGGCTTTGATAATTAGGAAAAACAATTTAAGAGAAATGAGTGAACAATACCAACTATTTCTAATTGAATTTGAACTGGGGAATTTTGAGCAATTTTTGATGTTGTTTTAATTCCTGTTTGGGTCAGTCAGGTAGAACAAACAAATATCTACATATGAGACGTTGTACTATATATTGTGAAACACAGGAAATATAGATCTTTCTGCTTTGTATATAAACAAAATGAGGCTCAGAGGAATCAGGTAAGTGTATGGTTGACACATGAGTAAGTCTTCTGATCCCAAGTCCAGAGATCTTTACTATTTTTGTATTCGCTCCTTTGGATAAATACATGTACTATGTGCTACCCAAAAATCCACTTAACAGAAACAAATGAACTTTGCTCATATTCTTATTAGGGAATATGATTTTTTTATTTAATTAGACACTACTGACTTGCCACATGATTTGAGCTTTGAGTCTTTCTAGTTTTTCAAATAACTTCACATTTATCTTGACATTTTTCTTGGCTTTGATGAATAGCGTATATTTGTATACCACAGGGTTTTAAACTACGCTCCTTCCTGATTAAGGTAACATTACATGAGAACATTTTAATTGTGATGAAAAATTTGCAAAAACAGAAGCTCTGGAAGATTGAGAATTCACAATCAAAAATATTATTCAAACAAGTCACATTTCCTAATCTCTAGCGAATAATATTCTACTCTTTAGGGAAAGGAGTCTAGAAGGAAGTTGAGTAACAGTTTCCAAAAGATTTTTTTAGATAGGAGCAACAAATTAGAGTGTTCTATAGCACATCAGAGTGAGTATGTTTTACAAAAATTTATCATATATTCCCTAAAAAACTAGGACAGAAAAGTTTGAGAGTTTCTCACACAAAGAAATAATAAATGTTTAAGGTGACAGAAATATTAATTATCCTAATCTTATTATTATAGTATTAAACTGTCACACTGTAGCCCATAAATGTGTACAAAATGTGTCCGTTACATTGCAAACTTTAAAAAAAAAGCGAAGCAAGAGCCTATGGAAAATATTAACATGCAGAAGAAAAATATTAGCAAGTTAAAATTGCAAATACTTCAAAACATCAAACACATTACCTTTCTCAAAGATAGTACTTTTGGGATTTGTTCAAAGGGGAGTTTATTGAGTTTCAAGGTACAGACATTTTCATAAAAGTAAAAGAAGTTTAAAAAATGGTGAAACAAATGTTAAATATACTTACCTTTGTGGATATTGCCTTGTTGATTAATTCATGTAACGGTGTCCACCAAACAGACAAATTTAATTGAGAATTGCAATCGAAATTTTTCTAAAATATTAAAACCATCAATTTTTATAAAATAAACTGTCACAACTGCATAATACAGAAGGACAGGCAAATACTTTCTTGAAACAATCAATGCTGAAAAGAATAAAGAAAACAATTACTCTGGATTTACAAATATTTACCATATTAACTTCTTATCAAAACTTTACTTCCTTCTATTAAATTTTAGCTGAAACACTCGATCTTAGTCTTGTTTTAGGCGTATAAATATCTAAAGAAAAGGATCCCAAGCTTGTAATTTTCAGCACTTAAGGATTCTTGATGCCATTTACTTCTATTACCTCCATTTTGAAGATGTGGCTATATTGTACAAAGGATGTTACATTGTCATTGTTCATAACATAAAGTATGTGCAGCATGTTATAGACAAAGATTTTCTGAAGTAGATAAAACTGAAATGAATAGAAGTTTTAAAAGTATTTCTCTGACACTTAAAGAGAAAATACTTTAAATGTGTTGAATGGGTTTTTAAAACCAACATTTCTGTTTAAGTGGAATGAGTGTAGGAAGACAGTATTGTTAATTAAAACGCTGCTTTAGAAGGTGAAGGAACATACATAGAGATCCTTTTTACCCAAAAATTAAACACTTTTAAAAATATTTCTGAACATCATTTACTAAAGTTGTGTGTCATATGGGTGAAGAAATAAATCGAATTGCTCCTAATTTCAGTTATTTTAGTGAGCTCATACATTTTATTTATTATTACTATTACTTTTTTGTTTTTTATTTTTTGGTATCGGAGATCGAACTCAGGACCTCGCCCTTGCGAGGCAGGCGGCAGAACCACTGAGCTAAATCCACAGCCTATGAGCTCATAAATTTTAAATAGCCATGAATTTAAAAGGGATTCCTTTGAAAAATAACTTTATAGGAGTCCTCTGAAAAAGGAGAATACAGCCACACTGTGTCATAAGACAATAAGCTTCATGTTTCATCTTTTATGTCTGTTGAAGTGTCAGTAGCCTTCCACTCCTGCCGTGTGTTCCTTTCCCCTTCTGTGAATGGGGGAATAAGCATTATCACACCTTCTTATAAGAATGCAAATTGACAATACATTTCTGAGAACATTTTGGAAATACCTCCTGTAATCAGGTAAGCAATTTATACATGACCACCCCCTTGCAAAACATGCTCATAGCCCGTAAGACTTCTCAGTAATAGCAATGGCAAGGGACATATGTTAGGCTTGTCCAGTCGAAAAGTGACGGAACACTGATCAAAGCTTAAACGCTTTCAGGTAAGCTAAGATTCTTCGGGGTTGCATGGTCAAACTTCCAAGTGTACTCTATCTCCTCTTTATCCCTTTTTGACAGATGACGTCTGGACATGAAATGTGTATGGCAATATGGAAGGAGAGGAGGGCAATCTGGATCAAGAGCTATCTCGCTCTATGATCAACAGTTCTCTTGCTCTGTGAGCATGCTCAGGCACCCACTGATCCCTTATTTAGATATATCCCAGCTGTCTGGTTTGGGGGATACGGCCCTCTGCTCTTCATCAGTTGTTGAAATACTTACAATTAATACAACCGATAGTGTATTATCTGTGTAGAGAAATAAACAGGGGTTTCTGCAAGAACATTTAGCCAGTTCTTTTTGCTGACTACGCTTCTCATCTTGGCTCTTGTTGTATAATTTAGCCTCTGAGACGTGTCTGTATCTTTCATCTAGACTTCACCTTTGGGATATGCACTTTAGTGCCTTTGGCATCTTGATCTCAGGGAACATGATATGCGTTCTGCTCTTTCGACAGGTTTTCATGGAATCCTTTGGAGCTTTTTTATTTCCCATAAAAACTGCAGGGAAATGGTGGGGACAGCTGCCTCAGTGTTTCTATTTTACGAAATACACAATATCACCATTCCCACTCTCATGCCTCCACCTCATGTGTTTAGGAACCTGTGAAGCTTTGTTTTCCAGATTTCTAAAGGGGAAAAAGATCCAAAATTCCCCATGCTTTTAGCATCCCCCTTTAATATATATTGCCAATACTCTATTTACCCAAACCCCTCCAATTAAACCTAGACCAAGATTTCTACGGTGGGGACACTAAGTTCTATTTTAAGGATGCAAACACTGTTTAGAATAGTCTCATTCTCTTTGGCTCCTTTCATGTTCCTACCAGCATCAGGAAGTTTTTCCTCATTCCCCTCAACAGAAACCTATGAAGTCATAGTCTCTGTCCTCTCTAAGCTTCAGATTATAGAACGTATATCTATATCTATCTCTATGCTCTTATCCAAAGTTTGTTCTTCATACACACAGGAGAGTTTCCAAATTTTTCAAATCTTTTCCTTTGTCAAAAACATTATGGCTAAAAAGATATTGTCTCCACCTCCATCACAGTATATCAAATTTTTAACATGAACTTGGGCAAAGGCTTCTTTTTAAAAAATAATATCTAATATCTACGAGAAGCAGTGAGTTTGCGTCAGTAGATGAAGAACAGCAATTCTACAGTACTTTCAGAAAATGCAAAATGTGAAAGGTAATATTTCAAAAAACATACAGAAGTTGCATTACTACAATTTAAAAATGTGTTCATGTCATTGACTTCATTGTCCTCACAAAAGCTTATAGGTAACACAAAAAGTAAATATACAAGGATGTTCATTATGGCATTGCTTGTAACAGTATGGTAAACAAATGACTATAAACTGATAACTAAGTAATATGTTATATGCATAAAATACAAATACCACCAGAAATAATAGATGTAAATGAAGTCATTGAAAAAATGTCCAAAAGAGTATTAAATTAAAAAGTAATTCTCATAAAAAGTGTATAATATACATTAAGGTAGATATTTCTTGGAATAGTATTAGCAGGAATTTTCAGTTTCCCTATTAAATATTTTTATAATGTTTGTCTTATTCAATTGAGAAAAATATACAAATAAAAATAAGTTATGAAATACATCTTAAATCAACAAGCAGCATCTTATTTACTGGCAAAATACTAATGCCATTCTTATTAAAAACAAGAAGAGCCAGGGATTTAGCTCAGTGCTTCTACCACGTGCCTCAAGTGCAAGGTCCTGAGAGGTCCATCCCTGGTGCCAAACAAAACAAAATAAACAAACAAACAAAAAGAAGAAAATGATAAGCTTGTTATTACTATAATATTCATAAGATATGCAACAGATTAGAAGACAGAATTATTAGAAGTGTAGAAAATAAATTATTAGTATTTATAAATGATATATTTGTTTATAATTCTGCATAAGATAAACAATGTTATAATTAAAATGCTTTCAATAGATAATTGTTTTAAAAATATAAAAATCAGTCATTACTATGTAAAACAATACTAGACAATTACAAAATATGTAATCACTCAACTATCAACATACTGTACAAAGTACCAATTAATAAAATTAAGAGAAAATGATTTTAGTAAAGAAAGTGACAGCATTTTTCAGAGATGTATGAACGCTTAAAAACAAAATGCTCTGTGTTACCAGATAAAATTGTGTTAGCTTGAAAAGATTTCCATTTAAAGATTGATGGGCATTTGAATTGTTTCCAAATTACTGTAAATATTAAATGTAGGTCAAACCATATCAAAGATATGTATACGAACATAGAAAAAATAAGTCAGCTTGAGAAGTAAGTCTGAACCAAGTCCTTAACAGACTGGTCCTATCTGACACATCCCAACTCCTGTCGTTTCATCTCTCCTTTCCTTAGGCACTAACATGTTCTTTACCAAATTAAAAATAACCAGTGAATCCACAGCTCTGAAGGGCCTACTGTGCATTGGGAATGCAAATATTAACATTAGGTGATATGGTAAGCACTTCACATCTGTTCCCTCATTTAATTTACACAAAAATCATGGAAAAATGATATTATATCTAATTTTGAGATTCGGAAATAATTTCAAAGAAATACCCAAACTTATATTACTGGCAAGTACAGGCATTAGAATTTAAAGTTATCTGCATCTGATTTTGATACTTTAATTAACCACTATTTTATGCTCCTCTTCTAAGAACAAAAATTCATGTTCTTCAATATTCATATATTTCAGAGAATCATGGCCCTGATATATTATTAACTGCTATATCATTTATAAAATAATACTTATAAAAACATATATGTTTGAGGCCAGGGATTTAGCTCAGTGGTTTCACCAGTTGCCTCTCAAGTGCAAGGTCTCAAGTTCAATCCCTGTTAAAAACAAAAACAAAAACAAAAACAAAAACAAAAACAAAAACGAAACCAAACCATCGTGTGCAAATTCTTATAACTTTGAGTTATTCAAGTAAGAGAGACAATTCTTAGATAAAGCTATTATTACATATGTCTAGATGGTTTATACAAAAATTCAACATATTTCCCGTTTCTCCTAGAGCCATGAATTTCTTTAAAATTATATTCATTATTGACATATGAAATACAAAAAATATATCCCCAACTTAGAAAATTATATGTAAGGAAAATATGTAAAGAATCAACACAGAATAGTTTTTCAAGATATAGGATGCCAAAACTTCTGTTTCCAACCATGTAGTCTTAATTGTTACAGAAATTGCCTTCCTGCTACGGATAACTAGAAATCTAGGCAAACTATCGAAAAAATGTTTGAAGAACTTGCTCATCACATAGCAGAGAACGATGATCCCTGAGAAGAGAAAAATGAACAAGATGAAGTATATGATTGGCACCGCCTATTTCCTAAAGGCATGGTCAGTACCAACATGCCCAGATAGGAGAAATCTGTCCATAATCCCATGGCCTTACTGAGTTAAGGAGACAGTAAGCAGCGTTTGCATGATACAAGATGGCTGGAATTTGTGGGTAGAACATTGGAGATACTGGAGCTGCAAAGAGAGAAACCTTCAGAAGTCTACAGAAAAGAGTCTCTGTGTTTATGGTTATTAAGTGCTAATCTGCACATCTGTTGGATGAAATTGGAAAGGGAGGAGAAAATAGCACTAGAAAAGAGTACACTTACTAATTCTCTAAACTCACTGATGGGTGAACACAGTTTTCTTTCTCATTAGTCAAAAAGGAAATAATCGTAACTATGTGACCCATAGTCAGGGTTCCATTAAGAGTCATGTCGCATACATAAAGATAGTCTCAAAAAAGGCAGTATTGGACCTTTTGAAACAAAAACTAAACCTCAGCCTTCCAAACTGAAGTGAATTGCAAGTAATTTTTAAACACTAGAACAAAACTCCAATAGTATTTAAAGGAAAACAACCAAATTCAACAATGAACAACATGAAATTTGCTATGTCTGTTATTTAATGAAAAATTAACCAGGCATGTATACAACAACAGAAATATATGTCTCAGAACTAGAAAAAAATCAGTGGAAAGGTACAATAGATAATGTGAAATAGGAAGGGGAAACAGCAGTGTAGGGCAAAGGAAAGAAGGAAATGGAATTAATATCAGAAAATGAAAAATAATGGAAAAAAGGTCTTTGTAGAGAGGGAGCAAGGGAGGGGTTGGAGGGAGGGCAGGGGGATGGGGAAAATCTAAGAACCAAGGTGGATTATGCAAAGATACAAATTTCCAACAATGAATGTCATTATATTGTATACCTTAAATGTACCAGTAAAATTAATTTTAAAAAGAACAGAGAGAAACAAACAAAAAAGAAAGTGACAGAGAAAAGAAATTAGTGGATAACACTACTATAAACCTAATTAATGTGCTCAAATGTATGAAAGAACACATGAATATGATGAGCAGAAAAATAAGGCTTACAATAAGAGATCCAAGTGGAACTTCTGGTGACAAAATGCCAGAGATAGTAAAAAAAAACCCACAGGATTAGTACTATATTTGATTCTCAAGGGGCTATGTTTAAATAAAGATGGGCAGAATATGACAGACCAATGGAACAATGTTTATTTGAAGTCAAAGAATGTGAAGAGAGGCAGAAAAACATTTAAAGAAATAAGGGATGAATGAGGGGATCTCACTATGCATCCCAAAGATATCAAAAACATGATATAGAATATTTATAAACAATCATTAGCAGTAAATTGGTCACAAATTATTTGAACTACCAAAGCTCAATAAAGAAGAAATAAAAACAAATACTCTTATGTCTATTATAAATATGGACTTCCTGGTTTTCTCTCTCCATATATTTTCGTTGATGAATTTTAAGAATATCCATATTTAATACTTGGTCATGTTCCAGAAGACACAATATTGTTAGGCATAATATTGATCTATAGATGTAATTCAGTTCGAAATTCTAGTAGGTTATAATTTAGATATTAACAAGCTATTCCTAAAAATATATTTGGGAAGACATGCTATCTTATTTCTAGTTTCACTTCATACTATATGCAAAATTATTTTGAATCATATGCATTAAATTTCAAACCTAAAGCTAAAAAGTGCATATGCTATGAAATAACAAAAGATACATTATACTTTATTAAATTGAAATTCTTATCTCTAAAATCTTTAAAAACAATGAAAATGACTGGAACCAAATGATTCTAACAAGTATATCTTATAAAAAGACATATTTGGAATATGCAAATAACCCTTAAATCTCAATAAGACAAAGATAATCAGATTTTTTTTCTTGGTACCATGTAGTGAAATAAGGACCTTGTACTTGCAAGGTAGTTGTGGGGGCACTGAGCTAAATCCCTGGCACAGATTCTTTTTTTAAGGGGAAATATTTATAGTAGACATTTCACAAGAAAAGACATAATAGCCATTTGTACATAAAAATACTCATCATCAGTAGTAATTAAGGGAAATATAAGTTACAACTGCAGTGAAATAATGCATATACGTAAGAATTACTAAAATAAAAAAGGCTAACCACAGCAAGTATTATTTAGGATGACAGTAAATGAATTTTCATATCTGCAGTGGAAATGCAGAAATGTTTGGCAGTTTCTTACTAACTTCAACACTATTCTGATACAAACAATTCATTCAAGAAAAACAAACTGAATATATACACAAAGCCTTGTTCATTGTAGGTTCATTCATAACAGCCTTAAATTGAAAACAATTTAAATTTTTGTCAAAGATAAATGGATACACAAAGTAGTATATATTTATAATGAAATACTACTCAGCAACAAAAAGGAAAGTAGCATTGATACACATGACAATGTGGATAAACCTCAAATGCAGTATGCTGAATAAAAAAGGACTATATTTTATGTATTTGAAATTCAAAGGAAGCCAAAACTTGGTGGCAAAATATCACCAGTGATAGTATGTTGCTGAGAGTTGAGACAGAAATTAACTGCAAAGTTGTATAAGTGATGATTTGGGATGATGGAAATAATTAGATTTGATTGATTGTGGTAATAATAAGGACTGTGTACATTTTTCAAATGCAACCACTGCTGTATTAAAATAGATATATTTGTCAGATGTTCATTATACTCAATAAAACTTATTCAAAAATAAGATTATGCCAACATCTATGTGTATTTCAAAGTAGCATTGCAAAGAAACAAATTTATCAGAGAAAGAACTTCGAACATTTTCTTTTCTCTTCCAAGTAATTGCATTTCTAAAAATGAGTTAAGATAAGGTAAACCCCGGAGTTTTTATCTCTTACTAATGTGTGAGTTTCACATTTTCAGTGGAGTTAAAATTTTGTGAGAAATTCATTTAAATTGCCTGTTTTTTGATTAGGTCTTTAATTTTGGGGGGGTCGTATTTTTCAAGTTTTTAAAAATATATTCTAGATGTATTCCTCTCTCTTTCTGAGAAGTAACTGGCAAAAATTTTGGTCCATCCTGTGGGTTGTCTCTTCACTCTGTTGGTTGTTTCCTTTGCTGTGCAGAAGCTTTTTAATTTGACATGATCCCATTTGTTGACTCTTGATGGTACATCTCGTGCAATGGGGGTTCCTTTCAGGAAGCAGAGATGAGAAGAGGATCTGAGGAAGGAAGAAGAAGGGAGGCTGAGTGAAAATGATCGAGGTGCAACATGCAGATGTATTAATCCTTCCAGCTGAATGTAATCACTGTATTTCACAGACACATTGATACGTTTTTTAAAATTGAGTTTATTGGTACATTTTCAGTACAGTTACATTCGTCATTGGGATCTTGTCCCTTTACATGACAGGTCTTGGTTCTCATTTTTCCCCTTGTCCCTGCCCTCCCTTCACCCTCTCCTCCCCTCCCCATTTACAAACACTTTATTTCCATTTTTTCATTTTCACTTATTACCTTTCCCCTACCGTTCCCACTTTCCCTACACCTTTAGCCCTTGTCTTGCTATTTCACATTGTCAATTGTCTCATTAGGACCTTATGCACTATGATAGTTTTTCACACCAGAGAAACTATTCGGCATTTACACACGTGGGACATATCATTGATACGTTTTTAAATTGTCAAAATACTTGATTCAGATTCTGTAAAGTAGACATCTAATCCACAATCTTCCACTTTAATGATTCCCCTTCTCCATCACTTAGTCCCCTTCCAATTGCAAAAGATCTGTCTGTGTCCTACTATCCATCTTGTATTTTGCTCCTTAATTTATTTATACTTTGGATTTTTCATAAAAGAGAAATCATAAGATCTAAGTCTGTGCATCTGATTATTTCACTTAAATTATAGACTCATGTTGCATCCCCTTTCCTACAAATGACTCAAATATGTCCTTCATTATAGCAGAGTACTATTTCATAATGTATACATACCATATTTTATTTATCCATCCATCTATTGGTGAACATGTAGGCTGCTTAAGTAATAACAGTGATATTCTGGTCTCCAGTTTGCTATTCCTAATTTTTCAATGTATTCAGATTCCAGGTAGAAAAAAAAGTCTATTGTTTTCTCTCACACATCCTGATGGTGTCTATTCTTTATCTACCACTGTAACATACAATATATTCACTGCACGACCAGGTAGTATACTACTGAGAGGTGAGAACCACCTGACTCACTCATTTTACCTCTGCCTGCTGAAGGTGGGTGTGGCTTGGCCAGCATCCATGTGACTCTGCCCTTGCCTCATTTTGCTCCTCCTTGCGTGCTAACAAACTGAAACAGTTTGCTTCAGTGCCTTCCTTGGCTATCAAATCCCCATTCTCCCCTCCAACATGAGTACAACGGAACAGGCAATGTGGCACCCCTCCGCCATTCCTACCATTGGAGACTATACCGGTTGCCTTTTGCAAAAGGAACGGGGTACCTTAGAGTGGCTAAGATCAGGAAGGGAGGGATTTGGGCCCCTTATTTGCATACCCAACATTCATAGCAAGCTTTCAGCTCTGCCCTTCACTGAAACAGGTCTGCAAGCTGCTATATGAGCAGCACTCCCTAGAAACTTCTCGGAATTTAGTCTGGGAGAGTTTCTTCCTGTGTACGGATTCCCAGTGCTGCAGCACAGGCCCTGTTAAAATAAATACTGACTTTTTCATTCATGTAAACTGATCATCATTTATTTCTTGGGTAGTATGGGCTCCAAAAGTTCTATAAACCTACTTTGGAATTTTATCTTGTTTAGTGTGGACAGAGTGGTTATTTCCAAAGAAAGAGTGATAGACATTCAGAGCTGTTAACACCAAAGAGCTTTAGACACCAGAAGCCAATGAAGACAAGGGATGGTGGTGAGCGCTTGGCAGAGCCAACCTATGGTGTTAAGCACAAACCAGCACCAGAAGGTGGTGGCTGGCAGCAGCAGAGACCAGCACATGGTGGAATTGCCCTGTGGCATATGGCAAAGCTGGCATTGGACCATGGTGGCCAGCAGTAACAGTCTCCAGGAGCTGCTCTGTCATCTGTTGGCATCCAGGATTAACTGTTGTCATCTGGTGATGTCAGGACTGCTAGCAGAGCTTCACTTTGCAGATTCACGATTTCCATCAGAATTGAGCTAAAGAATCCTAGGCTGGCTGTCAACACTCTTTTGTATTTTATCTTTTGTACAACTTCTTATTTTTGTGGAGGTGATTATTTCTGTCTTCATTTTTTTCTTACTCATTCCTGAACGTTTTACTAGGCCTTCACATATTCTAAAATATGTGGATTTCTCTTTCACAAGATAAAATTCATCTAATAAATTATTACACTTTTTCATGACCTAGATTCTGTCCTTTTAAGAACTTTAACTATTTTTTTTTCCAATTGACAAAGATTCCTCACTAGACCTATAGCACATTTGTAATCCTGGAATAAGCACGACAACTTCTGCGTCGGTCTAAAGTGGATGTGCTGTTTCTTAGATCCTATTTTTTTCTTCATTCTTGGTGTATCATTTACTTGGTGGATCACATTCTCAAAGTCAATGAAAATTATATTTACAAGGTGACTTTTTTGAGACTTCAAATATTAAAAATGTGCTTACTGTTACTTTATGTTTAATTACTTGGGATAGAATGAGGATAGAATTTTATGTGAGAAATTATTTTCCTTAAATGTTTAGAAAGTGTTATCCCAGTCTCTTTTATCTTTCACTGTTGCTGTTGAGGAAGCCAACATTATTCATATTCTTAATCTTTTAATGTGTCCTATTTTGTGTTCACTCCAGTTATATTCAGGTATTTAGTTCATCCCGTTTCATAAATATGTTCTGTTGCCTGCCAATAATGGCCTATAAATTGACAGGTGACATTAATGAACTCATCAGATTGAAGGAAAGGATCTATGTATAGTGCAGATGGATAAAGAAAAAGTTCTTACTCTCCTTCTGGATGTGAATGATAAAATTTGCAGCCTTCCTTGTAACTGTCAGTTATCTTGTGAATATTTAAGAAATCATTTATGGAGATGCAAAGACCGAAGGGCTACAAAGAAAAGGGGTTCTTAATCACATCAAATGCTATTAGTGAAATCTATCCTACCTCTACACTTTCTCTTTTATTTAGTAGGATAATTAATTTGATTATTATTCAAGCAGGCATAAATGAATTTCCTTTTCTTTCACCTTGAAACATCCTGACTGCTGAAGAATGCTTCTAAGATTTTCTCTTCATCTCTGCCACCTTGATTTTTCTTTTCAATACCAGGGATTGAACTCAGGACCTTGCACTTAAGAGGCAGGCACAGCATCACCGTGCTAAATCCTGCCCTTAATTTTTTAAGGTCTCATAGCTTCAGTATTCTTTCTACTAGGCATTTCATGGCACCTTTCAACTTAAAAGTACTATTTTCAGTTGGAGGAAATATTTTATTGTATGTTTTATAGTTGCCTTCCTTTCTTCTGTTTCCCATTCTGAACTGGCAGTATAAATAGGAGAACAAAGTTATATGAGCATTCTAGAAAAAAAACTTTTAAGTGACCCCTAGGGAATTCACAGACCAACTACAAATGAATGTTTACCTCCTTGAAATTTTGTGCAAAATACTGTGTTTGTGTAAGTATTCTGCATTTTTCCTGAGAGGAAATCTAAAGCTTTTTTTTGTTTTTATTTTTTTTTAATTATTCACAGAATAATCACTCATTGAGTATGACACGACCATAATCTTGTAAGAAAGCATAACTGAGAAAAGCTAAATGGTTAAAAATGAGGGGGGGGATGCAAAAGATATGAAGAAGGTAAGTTCCTATGGAGCTTCTGATACTTTATCGGACATGAATGGCTACTGAATTTGTTCCATTTAAAAAAGAAAAAATTAAAAGGCTACCCAGCCATATGACTGATTTGAAAGGGCAAAGTAAAATGTCTCATCTATTACTGCAGCAGATGGACAGCTTTGCAGCTATCCGTTGGATATTATTCACAAAGTGAATATGATTTGAGATCTTAAAGAAAGAAATGAATACATCATCAATAATGGAATTAAATTCCTTTTGTGTGCCAAAGTCTCATCTAAGGTTTTATTATACTGTAAGATGTGTCCTATGATAAATAATATTCTATGTATGGCTATGTATTTACTTGAAATATTAATGAAAAAGAAAATTAAACTGTTGCAATGGAAAATCTTTGCATTTACTTTCCAAAATAGCTCCTTGAATTGCTCAGTTTGGGAATATTTTTGGTGAAGAAATGTATTATAGTAAGTACAATAATTGTCCCCAAATGTCTCTTAAATATTTCACTTTTTTCTACCATTTAAAATATATTTTTCTTACAAACTTGTTTCATCAAATGCCATGTTTATGGGCCTGAAGCTGGTGCACATTGGAGCTGCTCTAACAAGAAAGAAGTAACTTGCTTCAACCAATTATTTTTCTGCCTTGAACCTCTCTCTCTCTCTCTCTCTCTCTCTCTCTCTCTCTCTCTCCTTGTCCTGGCACCATTCCCTCGGCTTAAAAATATTGTTTCTTTTTTTTTCTTTTATTAAGTTTATTGGTACATTTTAGGTATATATAGTACAATTACGTTCATTATTGGGATTTTGTACCTTTATATGACAGGTGTTGGTTCTCATTTTTTTCCTTTAAACACCATTTCTTTTTCATCACTGTCACATTCCTTTCTTTGACTCATACCAATACAGTATTCAGAAAGCATTCTTGCAAATGATAAAAAAATAAATAGGGATAGTATGGGGTTGAAGGTATAAAATTCAACCCAGCTGGAGTCTTACGGGCTAAGAGCAAGCCCAAGTAAGAGAATGGGAAGAGTCTACATCAGGTGCTGATGAAATCTGGTAAAAAGAATGAAAGACTGGGCTGGAGATTTATCTCAGTGGTGCCATGCCTGCCACCTAAGCACACGGTCCTGAGTTTGATCCCAAATACAAAAAACAAAACAAAACAAACAAACAAAAAAAGGACTGAGGCTATATAGGCCAGCAAATAAAAACATGCTCATTGTTATTAGTTATTAGCTGAATACAAATAAAAACTGTCATGACCTGCTCCTATGCCGCTAGTATAATAGCTATAACTAAAAACAAAAGTGACAGTGCCAAGTGCTGACAACAAGGGAGAACAATCGGAGCTCTCATGCTTTGGTGGTGGTAATGGAAAATGGCTAGGCGAATTTGGAAAAATAGGAAGTTTCTTGTAGAGTGCAAACATACCCTTATTGCCAGGGATTTAGCTCAGTGGTTCTGCCTCCTGCTTCACAAGCACAAGGACCCTAGTTTGATCCCCGGTACCAACAATACAAAACAAAACAAAACAAAACAACCAACCAACAATAAACATACACTTATTATACAGTACAGCTATTCCCAACCTAGGTAACTTTTGCACTCTTTCGCATTGGTTATACAGATTAGAGGGATTCATTTTGGCAGATATGTACATGCACATAACATACTCTGATCATTTGCATGTCCATCACTCCCTTGGTCTGTCCACTACCTGTTTCATATTTTGGGGAAGTTTCAATGTGTGTATTTTGCTCATGTCTGTGCCCCCTTATTGGCTACACTCACACCACTCCCTATCTTGCTTATTCCCTTCATCTTGCCTAATAATACTGTCTTGTACTTGTCATAATTTTGAGAGTCCACATATCAGGGACAATATATGATACTGGTCTTTCTGAATCTAACTTCACTCAACACCAAGCTCTCCAAATCCATCTATTTTCCTATAAATGACAGAAATTTATCTTTCTTTATAGCCCAGTGTTATTCCATTGTCTACATATGCCACATTTTCTTTATCTGTTGACAGGCATCTAGGCTGGACCCAAATATTGGCTATGCTGAGTTGTGTCTGGAAAAGTCCATATAGTATGCTGATTTTAATTGCTTTGGGTGTGTAATAATGAGTGGTATAACTGAATCAGATCTGATTTTTAGTTTTTTGAGAAAACTTCTTATTGATTTCCATAATTGCTGTACTAATCTACATTCTCCCTTGCAGTACAAAAGAGGTCCTTTTACTCTGCATCTTCATCAGTGTTTATTTATTATATTTCTGATGATAGCCATTCTGACGGGTACGATGGGATCTCAATGTAGTTTTGATTTGTGTTTTTGTAATGGTTAAAGATGCCCAATATTTTGTCGCACATTTATCATCAATGTTTACTCTTCTTGAGAAATGTCTGTTTAATTGATTTGCTTACTTTTAAGTTGGACAGCTTGATTTTTTTTGGTGTTAACTTTTTTGAGTTCTTTATAATTCTAGATATTGATCCTCTGTCTGCAGAGTAGCTGGTAAATATTTTCTCACATTCTCTATGCTGTGTCTTCATGTTGTTAGTTTTTTGCCCTTGCTATGCAGAAACTTTTGAATTTGATGGAGCCTCATTTGTTGATTCTTGTTGGTATTTCCTGTGCTACTGAACTACTATTTAGAAAGTATTGCCAGGGCCTATGGCTTCAAGTGTCTCCCTTATGTTTCATTTTTGCAGATTCAAAGTTTCAAATATTACACCTAGGTCTTTGATCCATTTTGAATTGATTTTTTAATGGGGTGAGATATAAAGACATAATTCCAGTCTTCTACAAGTGTATAACCAGCTTTCCCAGCACAGTTTGTTAAAAAAACTCATCTTTTCTATAATGTATCCTGCAATATAGTTTGTGAGTATTTTAATAAGGATTTTGGCATGAATGGTCACCAAGGAAATTGGGCTATACTTTTCTTTTGCTGCAACCTTTTCCAATTTTGGTATTGGGATGATGCTCTCATAGGATGAATTTGGAAGCATTTTTCCTTTTCTAGTTTATGGAATAGTATGAGGAGCATGGGTGCTAGTTATTCCTTAAAGGTTTAGTAAATTATTCAACCAAGATTACAGCATACATCCACACAAAACCTGTATATAAGCATTCATAGCAGTTTTATTTATATTTCGAATGCTTAAAAATGATCATTAGCATGAGAATACACAAATAAATCAAGATGTTTCTTAAAAAGGAATGCTTTTCAATAATAAAAAGAATGAAATGCAACAAATGCAAATCATAGAATATAAAAGTTGTTATATTTAGAGCAGCAGACAAGCACAAAAAATAAATGTCTATTATTTACTTTACATGCATTTTTATAATGTTCAAAATGAGACCATAGTAGAAGACTTATCAGAGGAGGATGAAGTGGTGTGATGGAATTTTTGGTTTTTTTTTCTTTTTTTTGGTACCGGGGATCGAACTCAGGTCCTTGCACTTGGCAAGGCAGGTGATGGGGATCCACGGAGCTAAATCCCTGGCCTCTATACTACATTTTGACTGGTATTGTAGTATAGGATGTTTACCTATTTGTCAGTATTCATCAAACAGTACCTTTAAAATCTATGGATTATATTGCACGTAATTGACACCAAACCGAATAATATAAAAGCATAATAAATGGAAAAACATATAAAACTAAAGAAAGATTAGGGAAAAGATTTAGATTTCATGCATTAGAATTGGAGTGAATAGTAAGATAAAAAAAAGTTAAGATTTGGGCTCCTAAAAGCCAAATGAAGAAAAATATTCCAGAAAGATAGTGAATAATTGTGTTGATAAAATTAATAAGGAAAACTCATCCTTACTATTGGAGATAAGCAGTAGAATCTTCAAAGGGTATCCTGAATTTGGACTGACCCAAATTTAATGAAAGAAGAGACACAGAGAGAAATACAATGAAAAGAAATAGACACAAGCATAGTCAACAAACCAAGGAGCTTTAATCTAAAAGGAGCAGGCAAATAGAAGAATAAAGAGTATCACTGGTCATTTGAGAGATGCAGATGAAAACAACACTGAGATTCCACCTCACCCCACAAAGAATGGCTGCTATCAAGAAATCAATGAATAACAAATGTTGGCAGGGTTGTGGGGAGAAAGGAACCCTCCTCCATTGTTGGTGTGGGTGCAGAATGGTGTAACCACTATGGAAATCAATACAGAGATACCTCAAAGAGCTGGGACTAGAGGTTCCATTTGATCCAGCTATGTCTGCTGGGTATCTTTCCAAAAGAATTAAAAGGATCATATCACAGTGATATATGCGCACCTATGTTTATAGTGGCACAGTTTGTAATAGCTAAGACTTGGAAACAGCCCAATTGCCCATTAGTTGGAAACTGGATAAAGATGTGGTTTTTCTATAAAATGGAATACTGCTTAGCCAAAAAGAATGCGAAATTAGATTCATTCATAGGAAATGGATACATATTGAGGACATACTCCTAAGAGAAATAAATAAGTCACATGTGTAAATATCGAATACTTTCTCTGGTGTGAATAAACTGTAATAGCACATAAGATCCTAATGAGATAACTGACAGTGTGAAATGGGAAGAAAAGGGCTAAAGGTGTAGGGAAGATGGGATGGGTAGGGGAATGATAATAAGGGAAAGGTAAAAAATGTGAGACAATGAAAAGATGGAAATAAAGTGTTTGTAAATGGGGAGTGGAGGAGGGGGTGAAGGGAGGGCAAGGACAAGGGGAAAAATGAGAACCAAGACCTGTCATGTGAAGGTACAAGTTCCCAATAATGAATGCTACTGTACTGTGTACCTAACATGTACCAATAAACTCAATTAAAAAAAAGAGTGGGGGACTATGTGGTTTCCAGAGTTTTCTGAAGATATAAAATTGTATGTCCTATTTAGACATGCTGAAAATGTTCTAGTATAGGGAAAAGTTGGTGATACAATGGTAAAAAGGAACAAGGCTAACCTTATATTGCATGTTATGTTAGGGATATATTGTAACTTCTATTTATATCACCAGTTTTTAGTCCAACAGATATGGTTCAGAGAACACTCAATAAATATTTCAATAATAAAGTAGACCAATATATTAATTGGGTAAAAATTGACAAGAGAATAGCATTGCAGTGAAAGCAAGATTAAAGAGAGAAAGTACGAAAGTAACAAAATTAATGGACAAATCAAAGCAACAGTAAATGACCTGAATTTTACTGGTACTTTCCTCTGATATCTGGTATTTAACTTCAGTATTCTAGATTTTTGTTGTGATTTTAATTGAACACTTAGAAGCAGAGATAGCCCATATCAATTCTCACCCAAAGAAGACTACACTAATCAATTACGGCACTGCTTAAGGTTCAAATTGAATAGGACCCTAATGCATCTCTTCAAGAAGCAATTACCAATCTACTAAATATTGCATGGAAAGTAGATTGCATTTGTCACATCTGTTCTGAAAGTTCCTAGCCTAGGCCTAACCTTACCCCGCCCATCTTATATTTTCCTTCAGATTACAGTGTTTTATCAGGAAAGGCTTTAATATCTTAGAAAGGTGATCATATTATATTTATCAAAATTAAGTGTATGTCTTTCATGCAAAAACAAGTAGAGATGCATGCTGAGCTAATGAGTTGAGATAATTAATATGTGAGAAAGCATTTGGAAGATATTTGTTTTTTGTCTCAAACTTTTGGTTCCATTGAATTTTCCTAGTCTTGTATTTGTTTGATTTCTATTTTGATATTTATTATTTGTTCTCTTATTCTCACTTTTTTTCAGCTTGCTCTTTTTTCCTAGCTCTTTCACATGTAGTTAGGTTATTGATGTGGGATTTTTAAACTATTTAACTCCCTCTGAGCATTACTTCAGCTGCATCTCATAGTTTTTGCTATGCTGTGCTTTAATTTTCCATTGTTTCTAAGTATTCTCTAGCTTCTCCTGTGATACTCTTTGACCCAGTGTCTGCTTAAGAATCTGTTTCTTAACTACCACATTTGTGTACCTTATGTATTTTTGCTACTTAATTCAAGTTTCATTTCATTGTGCCAGAATTTATTGAATAAATCATTAAAAATATTTAGCTAAACTAAAAAGAGGGAAGATGCAACTGACTAAAATCAGAACCAAAAGTACAGACATTCCTTTTGATTTAACAGATATAAAAATGAAGGTAAGATAATATTGTGAACAATTATATTCCAATAAATGATACAATCTAGATAAAATGGAAAATTTCACACACCCATACAAATTACTAATACTAAGGAGAAAAGTAGAAATTCCAAACAAACCTGTATGAGAGAATCAATAATCAAAACCTCCCCCCCAAAAGAAACATATGACCATGATGGCTTAGATGTGAATTGAACCAAACAGAAAGAATCAACACCAGTCCTTAAATGCTTCTCCCCCAAAAAGAAAAAAAAAAGGAAGAGAAAAGATCACTTCCTAAACTGTGCTATGAGGTAAGCATTGTACTGATACAAAAGTCAGAAAAAGACAGTGCAAGAAAACTGCATTCCAATGTCCTTTTTTAGTGAAGATGCAGAAATTCTTAACAGAATACTCACAAACTAAATCCAATAGCATACTGAAAGGATCATACAACATGACCAAGTAGGATTTATTCTGGGAATGCAAAGATAATTCAACAAATAAAAATAAGTGAATATAACACACAACAAAATGAAGAAAACATGCTATTTTAAACTGTTACAGAAAAATCACAATATCAAACATCTTTTCATAATAAAAAGACACTCAGAAAACTGGTAATAGAAGGAAATTTAGTGAACACGATAAAGGAAATTTATGACATACACATCACTGACATCACATTGAAATGTGAAGTAATGAAAACTTATCCACAAAGATGACAGTCAAGAAAAGATGCCTGCTTTTGCCTCTGCATTTCAATATTATACTGAAGTTCTAGTCGAATAAATCAGCAGAAAAAAATAAAAGGCATCCAAGTCAGAAAAGAAGTGAAGCTGTCTCTTCACAGATGACATGATCCTGTACAAATATCATCCTAAAAACTTACCAAAATCTTTAGCTTTTTAAATAAGGATTCTTATGAACATTTTTTTTTTTTTTCGGTACAAAGGATTGAACTCGG
Source organism: Fukomys damarensis (assembly GCF_012274545.1). NCBI lineage: Eukaryota > Metazoa > Chordata > Mammalia > Rodentia > Bathyergidae > Fukomys > Fukomys damarensis. The sequence goes on along the minus strand of NW_022900951.1, from coordinate 121,263,256 downwards.
GTCCTTGCGCTTGCAAGGCAGGCCACCGAACTGCTGAGCTAAAGCCCCGGCCCAGATTCTTAAAAACAAAATCAACATTGCCTCAGAGGACAAATTAAACATTCAAAATATGTTGCATCTCTATTACTTGCAATAAACAGCCCAAAATAGAAATCAAGACAATTCAATTCACAGTAGCATCTAAAGAAAAAAAACACACAAAAACAAAAACAATTTAGGAATAAATTTTCTTGAAAAGATGAAAAATTTGTATACTAAAAAGTATAGAATATTGCTGAAAGAAATTCAGGAAGACATAAATGAATGTAATGTCATCCTGTGTTCATGGTTTAGATATTTTAATATACCAAATGTATCAATAAGTTCCCATAGTAATCTACAGATTCAATGCGATCATTATTAAAATCCCATGTTAGTCAAGTCATAAAGAAATTGTCATTTTTAGGCTATGGAGGCTAGAAACAGGAGCAATGGGGTGTGACAGCTTAATGAGTATTGAGTTCCTTTTTGGGAGCTGGCAAAATTCTAAAGTAGACAGTGGTAATGGTTGTACAGTATTTTCCAATTACTAAGTGCCACTATTGTTTGATTTATGCTATATGTATTGACATAAAAATGTATTATATACCAAAACATAAAAGCTACAGTTTTCTAAATTAAAATAGCAAAAATCTAGATGGTCTTGGATTTGGTGATGAGTTTTTAGATACAAAACCAAAAAAATATATGAGAAAGAAAAACACGATACTTTGGCTCATCATAATTAAACACTTTTACTCTGTGGAGTACTTCGTTTTGAAGAGTAGGAAAATATTGGGGAATAGGAACGGGGATTAGGAATAGCTTCTGAGAGACAGGAGGGTTGCCAATGAACCTGCTTCTCTGAGAAAATTTTATGGAGCAAAGTCACAACGGTGGGTACAATGTGGGTCAAATAATAAAAAACCAGTAAGATTACACGTATAGCCACTTGGCTAATATTGATCCAATAGTAGCAAGTAGATATTGATGACATCATTGACCTGGATCAAATATCTATAGTCTTATTTTTGTCTTTATTCTTAGTCTTAGTAGACCTAGTCTTAGTCTTAGTGGGTAAGAAAAGATGGCCCACCCCTAATTACATAATTGTTTCTTTATATGGGAAATCTCAAAAAAGGTGGTGGTAACAATAATCTCAAACTTCTCTGAAGTATGTATGTCTGGCCTTTGTGACTTTAATCTTCTTTAGATGTGTCTCCAGCCAGTTTTGATGTACTTTCATCTTCTGCACTGACTTGAGGACCTAGCACTTTCTGCTTATAATAATTCTACCTGACTTATCTGTCTATAACATTTCCCCCACTATAGAGGTATCCCTAACTGTGGTTAGGACAGAAAGGGTATATTTTTCATCTAGCTGCTTCAAGCTGAGACAGGTCAGTGTACAAGAGACTGCAGTGTGAGGGTCCTTCTCCAGAGACGTTATCTACTGAGCCTTGGATAGAAGTCATGTTGCAATTTAGCAGTTATGGACTCCCTTCAGAAGACTGATCTAGAGGTTCTCAGTAAAAGGAGTCTGGTACATTTGTCATTGGTTCCATCTGCATGATCACTTGGTGTTTGGCAGGATCTAGGCAAGAATATCCATTTTTTCAAGAAATTAGAACATGTATAATCAAAGCATGAACACTAGATTGGAAAGGCAGTTTGGGAAAAGAGCCACATATAGAAATAGCTCTTAAGGGACTGCAATAGCAATGGTAACCAGTTGGTTCTTAACCTCTCCCGATGGAGGAGCTTATCTATAAGACTGATATTTCTTGTCATAAGTCCCTCTAGTTTTAGGTGTAAGAAGATGAAACATTTGGTGGTTTCAAATGACAATTTTAGCCAAGGAATTTAGAGACGCTTGTTGAGTTTTTATAGCTCCCACAGTAGATTTTTAGCCCTACTGAACCATAGCATTGGTCAGTACCCTGTGTAGCTGGAAACTACCAGAAGAGGTCAGTGATTGGAGCCCACTTTTATATCTAGATTTTATTACATACATCATTTGGTTATATTTTTCTGCTGGGTGTTTAAAATGAAGTTAAAGTGAGGCCTTTTTAACCAAAATTAACCTCTTGCTATCTGTTAAGGTCAGTTAAGTCTCCTAGGGCATTATTTTTGGAACCATGTGCAGAGCTTCTCAGTTCATCTGTCAGTGTCAGCCACCAGGATGGGTCTTGTTTGACCATGGTACTTTCTGTAAAAGGAGGAAGGAATTTTTCCTCTTTGGTGACCCTCTTTTTTTTGTCATACTATACATTGTTGATTCCTGTTCTCTGGAGTCCAGCAATCTTCCTGCTTAGGAAGTTGAGTGACTTATCAAAGTTGTAGGATGCTGTAGAAAAGGGTCCCTCATTGAACTTGGAGGGCCAGGGCCAAGATATTGGCTGTCCTCTTAGCTGAGTTACCTTTCTAGTCTGGTCTCCAAACTTCAGTTGTTGAACACCCAGAAGATAAGATCAATTACATCAGTATTGCATAGGGAGCAGTGAGATTAACTATTATAATACCATTTGGATATCAAACACTTTAAAATATAAAGTATAGCAAAAGGACTCTTATTTCTTACAAATCATAGTTGTTTTAGGAGTTGAATCCCTGCAGAAATTTAATAGACAACATTTATAAAGTTTTACAGAGAAAACTTGAGATCAAGAGCCACACAAAGTATTTCATCATGACAATCATATTATCTTTGAAACACATTTAAATCTCTTTCTTAGTATAAAATAAACTTTTTAGTCAATAATTTCTGTCTAGTACTCAAAGAAGTATTCACCTAATTTACTATTCTTTAATAGAATATCATCAAAGAAGTGTGAGATTGTCTGGTCTGCTTAGTGCCTGAGCATCTCTAAATGTAGTGATAAATATATAGTATATACATCATATAAGCTTTTAAGAAACTATCATTTTACTGGTAGTCTCATGCTGGCTTGACATGTACCTTTTATCACAAATAGCTGGAGCACAAGAGAAAGGCAGATACATGAGTCAAAAAGAAAAAAATATCACCATAATGAACCCTAGTTTCACATTTTAGAAAACCTGTACACCCAGAAGGCATGAATACATTTAAAATATCATGAAATCAACAACGAGTGTCACAGCTATATGGAAACCTTTGTTTCTTAATTTAGTTTTGCACCAAAAGCATCTTTTAATAAGAAAACTTTATTTTTTTTATCCACAAGAAACAACCTTTTGTTGAAAACCAATGTAATCATATTACAATAATACATTTAGCAATGTTATTGGAGTGTATTTCCCATAAGGCTATGGAAATTATTGGAGTCCCCTTAGTGAATAAAGACTGGAATAAATGTTTCTAGGCAGTTGATTCTGTATTCACCGAGGGGAGTCTTGTGTAGCAGTTTCTCCAAGCTTAAGGGGTCCTCACTTAATTATTTTAAATAAATTTTTCAGATGACCTATGAGAACCACATCATAATAACACATTACTCTATACCAATGAAAGATTCCCAAGTTATTGTACACAGACCACAACATGCATTGCATTTGTAAAACTGGTCTTGACATCATTTTGATCAGCTAGCAACCTGAATGGAAGCATGTCCTTAACACTAATGACACTTATCTATAAGCAAAGGTAAGTTGCAGACATAAATATTTTTAAAATCCAAAAAAGCAAAAAGAAAAACGTATTGAGCTCAAACAAAACAGCTGTAGATATTGCAACTGGTCATAAGTTGAACAGACAGACAGGCACACATAAGACTACTATTAATAGACCAGAGTGAATCTCATGTACTTGAATTACAATAACCCTTTTACAGGTTTTAAGTTTGTAACTATAGACTAATCAGAACTTTTTATAGGTCAATTAACAAGATCTCATGTAAAATCAGAAAGAATAAAATTTTTTACACCTGTGAAAGCAAATTAATATTGAGCCTAGGCTGAAGGTTTATCTGATTGATTTCTTGGAACATTTTTGTTCCAGCAGTTAATTTATCGGCGGTATAAAAACCAGTCAGTTTTGAATTAAAATGTTTACATTTATTCTTTAAGAGTTTGAGGATTAACTCTAGACCAGGGTTTTTAGAATATCTCCCAGAGATAAGTGAAGGTCCACTTCACTTTGGAAAGGTCCTGGGGAATGGAAACTCACCATTCTGGAAACTTGGTCCTGAAATCCAGCAGCCACAGAGGAGAGAATTGCCTTGGACCAAACACTTTTGTAAACTGTTATTTCTTAGGGGCAGGGAAGTGGAGAAGGGACAGAAGAGTGACTTTAAGTATGGCACAAGAACTAAATGCTAACCATCTCAAGGGTAGAAAAACAATTAAGATCAAGAGCTTTCCCAGCATGAGTTTCTAATCCTTAGCATAACATGCCTCTGGAGACAAAAGCTATGATTGACTCCAACTGCATTGCCAAGCAGAAAATTAAACCAATAATTAAAGGATCTGAATGGCTGCGCTTTAACCTTTTGAAAGTGAGTGAGAAAGAAAATGAAAGGATAGTTTGGAAGTGTTACAACAATATTGTTTGGGGTTTACCTTCCAATAAATGACTGTGAATCAAAAAGTTCTAAAATCCCAGCCTGCAAAAGAGATTTGTCACCTCTGGGAACAGAAAGAGACAGGTAAGAGTTCAGAAGAAATCTTGTCCCTGAGCTGTAGGACAAAGTGGTATCTGGGTCATTTTGTGTTCTCTCTCCGGTCACCTAGGCAATTTCCCTCCATAGCAGTATTGGCTAGGTTCCACTTAAACCCATTCTGAAAATATGTTTCTCCTGGCATCTATAATACACTTAAGAAATTCACAGATTAAATCTGTGCCCATTGTCTAGCAATCTAAAATTACAAGTTAGTAAAGGCACATTGATCAGTTTTTCCTCTCTCACACATATCTGACAGAAGAGAAAGGTTGACTAAATTTTTTTTCACCTTTAGTTAGCATTTGTAAGGAACAAGTGTAAATCGCTCCTCTGATAGCTGTTCTCCTGTGTTAAAGGTGGTGCTTGTAAATTGCCTCAGCTCAACCTCCTGGAGGGAGGTGCACTTTATTTAGAAGGTGGTCCAGTAAGCCAAGGAGTTCTAAAGTTAACACTCTGTGGGTTAGAATGAAAAGAAAAAAATCTGGGGAGAGGGTTCTCTCATACCTTTGACTTTTTTCCTAGCAAAGCTTTCTCGGCAGATCTAGAGGGTTATTGTTTTCACCTATTTCTGGTCCCATAAATGTATCAAGACATATCTGAAGAGGGAGTCTATCTTACAAGCAGAGAAAGAAAAGTTCAAACTGTAGCTCAACTCATTTTTTTTTCTCGGTTTTTTGAGACAGGGTCTCACTATGTAGTTCAGACTGCTCTGGAATGCACTGTGTAGCCCAGGTTGGTCTCGAACTCGCAGCATTCCTCCTGCCTCAGCCTCCCGAGTGCTGGGATTACAAGTGCGTGCCACCTCACCTGGCGCCTGTAGCTCAACTCTTAATGGGGGTTTAAGAGAGGACTCTGAGAGCATTGTCTCAGGTGACTCTGAGAAGAGGATATCAGGAAATCACTGAGAGTTTCCTCACCTCACTGAGAAGCACAAATAGGGATGATAGAAAAGTGGAGATTTCTTCTTCATTGGTTACCCAGCTGGGGAGTTGCCCTAGCCATAACTACTGGTTCCACATTTCCAGAGATCTCTCTCTGGAAAGGACTCCAGCTGTCTTTCTGGCCAACATTCCCAGTAGCTTCAGTAGGGGATTAACCAGAAGGTGCTGGGGAAACCTGTCCTCTTCTTTGAGAGTGGTAGCTGCTCTAAGAGTACTTAAATAGTTGGCAGTGTAACCAGTTTCTTTCAGTTCTATAAGGGACAGATAAAGATTGTGTGCATGTATATTTCCTAGATAGAATCCAATTTACAGCATTTTAGAACTTCACATTTCTGAGTACTATGAAAGTTTACTAGGGGAGCGCCAACATAACCTTTCCCCAGTGCTGCTAAGACGAGCCATCTTGTAAACATCAGACAAGTCAAGCAAGGAATAAAAGTAAATTTAGCAACTAGTATGTCTATACGTGGCATGAAGTGTCGTAGGCAGGGAGCATGGTGGCCCGCTCCAGTCTGGGGCAGACTCAGGGTGAAGGGAAATGGGAACTGTATCAGAAGCAACAGTAATGGCTTGCTGCCTCTGGGACTGGCCGTGCTAGAGTTCTGGGTCATCCGCAGCAACTTTGTCAGTTCCACCCTCTGCTTCCTGTCTGACAGTGAGGGGAGGGAGACCATTTATTTCCACGTGGATCTATGGCCTGGGCCTCTGCAGCCTGTCCGGGTTGTCCATCATGTTCCAACACCATCTCCTGGAAGAGAAGCCAGCATAAGGAAGTTGCAGCGGTGACCCGGTGCCAGATCGAAGTAATAAGGGGGCTGATCATAAAATATACAGTGCCATGTTGACCACTATCTTTACGAGCCATTTCCTGTGAAAATTTCTCAGCTCGGATATCATTCATATGACTGAGCAAGAACGTATCTGACGCATTGAGCCATAGGACAAAAATGAAGTGCGGAAGAGGGAAGAGGTTACACCTGAATAGCATTTGTGTCAGAACCTCAAGGGAAGCCCTGCACCTGATCCAAGCCTCTGGCTAGAGCTGACGTGGGAGCCCTCCAAGGGCTGAGTGTGAGGCAGTGATTGACCTGGGCTGCAGCTGCGTGGATCCGGTGCCTGCCCATACCAGGAATTGGAACTAGGAACCTTGCACTTGTGAGGCAGGCAGCGGAGCAACTGAGCTACTTCCCTGACAGCAAAATCCGCACTTAACTGCGAAGTTAGCAAGAACAGATGGGCAGCGACGTATCTGGTGTGGAGGCAGCGAGGTCCTCGTGGTGGCCCCAGGGCATCTTGGGTACCAGTCAGACAAGGCGGCTCTGCTCCCCCTCCAGCTCCTTGACCTTCAATCTGAGCGTGTCCGCCTCTTCACTGCAGAACGGGAAGCTTGGCTCGGCAGAGTTCGGCTGACACTTCAGTATTTTCAGCTCAGCTCTAGCATGGCAGCTCTCTGCTTCTGGACTCCCAGCCGCTTCAGGGCCTGTGACACCTGAGCCTCTATCTCCGAGCTGTGGGCAGGCACCTTCTACACCATGTCCTCGGCCTCCCATACGTGGCATGTCAGCTGGGCTCTCTCTGCTGCTGCTCAACCATGAATCTGGAAAGGTCTTCTGGGATCCTGCGGTTCAGACCTCTGCTCTGGTCCAGGTCTGCCCGCATCGCAGCTTTGCCAGCCGCCTCTGCTTCTCCAGCTCCAGGTCAATCAGAGCTTCCTGTATCTTCTCCTGCTGGCCCAGCCGCAGCTGCAGCCCACCCAGCTCCTCTGTGAGCATCCCGTCGGTGTCCATCATCTCCCCCAGGTGAAGCTGCTCCCACAGTTCCTGCTTCTCAGGCTCCAGCTGCTTCATCTTCCCTCTGTGGCGCATGAAGCTCCACTGCTGCTCTGAGCCTTGTCCCTTCAAGGTGCCAGTCGTCTCGCCGGCCGTGGCCAGGCTGTCCTACTGCTCCGCATCTTCTCCTCCGCCTCCGCCTCCCACCCCTGAAGCTGTCCGGTGCCTGCCAGGAGTTCTGGGTTACGGTCAGCCTCCCGCTCGTAGTTCCTGGCACTGAATCTATCTGCCTTCTCCAGCTGCACGCCTGCCCGCTTGTGACTCAGGTCCATCTGCATCTTCTCTCGCTCCACCTGGATGAGGTAGGCTCTGCTTGGCTCTTTCCTCCTCAGACTGCGCTCTCCGATGGTACTGCATCTGCAGAAAACTCGGGGCAGAGTAGATGTATCCAGGCCAGACCCTTTCTCTGCTCGCTGGGAAATGAAGTGGTTTAAGAACCTTAGGGCAGGCAAGACGGCGGTGTTCTCCCCCAGATGTCCCATGGCTGGCTTCTTCCTCGCTGCCCACTAGCTGTTGCCATGACTACTTGGATCTCCCTCCTCTCCACCTGCACCTGCTTATTGGCAGAGTCACGCCAGCACCCTCCGAGACCCAGTGGAAGCCGACCAACCGTAAAGAACTGAGTCTATGCGCCGCTCCTTCTAATCTGCAGTTACAGTGTCTGTAACCCGAGCAGGCCACCCCAGGAAGCCCCCCCGCGGAAAGGTCTCTGAATCAAAGACTGAACTAGGTGTGGTCAGTCGGCCCCCAGCGCCTTTCCACAGGATGCACTTCTGAGACTGCCTCCACCTGGCTCTCGCCGTAGTGTGTGGAAAACGAAGAAGTGAACGACTGAAAAAGTGAGAAATTCTCTTTATTTTCAAACTATTCATTTTCTTTGAAGTTAACAAATTTAAACATGTATTTTCTATGACATCCTTAATTTTAATATAAAGATAGGAACTGACAGATTCTATAGAAAGTGTATACAAAGGTTCTAGGAGTCTTATTTCTTAACTCTATTGCATTCTTAAAAAGAAAGCAATGCAATGAAGGCCCCCTTTTTTGGGAGGCAAAGTGTGCAGTTTGATTTTTAACGCCAGCAGATCACTCTGGGATTTCTCTACAAAGAGACTGCCCCCGCTTTGGGGCGGAGCAGGACGGGTTATACTCAGGGGAGGAGGCGGGCTTGCGGGAGTTAAGCACTTTGCATTGGTTACGCAGAGCACAAGTCATTTGGGCCCAGCAAATTCACCAGTTATCAGATATTACAGTCAGCAAGCTCAGTGTACAGAGCCACATGTCATTTACATTTGGTGGGGAGGTAGAAGTGATAAAACTGAGGACAAAGAAAATTCCTGAGATGCTTGAGAGGAAGTGTCCAAAAGCTCAGCTATGTTGAGGGAATGGGGGAAAATGTTTCCACCTGTAAGTTTGGCTTGAACTTCAGAAAAACATGTTCCCCATTCGTTCCCTCTTCTTTTTGATGCTAGTCAATTCTTCAACTATCAGAGGTATTTATACATTGTCTGGTATATATGTAACCATCTGATTCTGAGATCATCATGAGCTGTAAGGATTCTTGTATTTTCATGGAATTAACACGTTGGGAGACAAAACGTGTGAACCAGTTTTATGAAATATGGGCTAGTGATTAATACTATGAGAGTACCAAAGAGAGGCCTTAATAAGGCTCTTATCTATGCTTTTTAGTCACCTAGGAGGTCTTACAATTGTCAGGATTTTATGAGTCATTCTAAACAAGATAAGGCAGCAAACAACAGCATAGAGTACCAACATAGAGCTAAGAGGAATCATCTGTAGAAACTATTTCGGTCTTCAGGAGTAACGATTATTAAGGCTATGTCAAGAATGAAGGCAGTCACTATATGGTAGGCAAGAATAAAGATGTCAAGGAAAGACCAAGTCTGGAAAGCACGGCAGTGGGTTATGGGTTGAGGTCTTCAGGCTATAGCTGTGTGTTGGCCTGCCAGCATCTGGAGTGACAGGAACAGGGCTCCGAGTGTGTTATCTCTTCAGAGTGATTATTTTTTCTCATTGAGTTTATTGGTACTCTCTAAGTATACAGGGCAGTCACATTCATCATTGGGCTCTTGTATCTTTACATGACAGGTCTTGATTCTCATTTTCCCCCAGCTACCTGTATTTACCTTCTCCTACCCTTCCCCCTTCGCCCACACCTTCATCCCTTTTCTTTGCATTTCATATTGTCAGTTATATAATTTGGAGCTTGTTTACAGTTTTAGTTTTTCACACCAGAGAAACTATTCTCTATTTACACGTGTGTCTTACTTATTTCACTTAAGAGTATGGCATCAATATGCATCCATTTTCCTATGAATAACTCTAGTTTCTCATTCTTTATGGCTGAATAGTTCTCCATTTTATACAAAAACCACATCTTCTTTATCCAATCTGCAACTGGTGGGCGATTGGGCTGTTTCCAAGTTTTAGCTATTACAAACTGTGCCGCTATAAACATAGGTGCGCATAGATCATGTGGTATGATTTTTTCAATTGTTTTGGAAAGATACCCAGCAGAGGGATAGCTGGGTCAAATGGAACCTCTTGTCCTAGGTCTCTGAGGTATCTCCATATTGATTTCCATAGTGGTTGCACCAGTCTGCACTCCCACCAAAAATGGAGAAGGGTCCCTTTTTCCCTGCAGGCCTGCTGACATTTGTTATTGGTTGATTTCTTGGTAGCAGCCATTCTTTGTGGGGTGGGGTGGAATCTCAGTGTTGTTTTTATCTGCATCTCTCAGATGACCAGTGATGCTGAACATTTTTTCATATATTTATTTGATGCTTTTACTTCTTTGAGAAATGTGTGTTCAGTTCAGATGCCCATTTTTGAATCCGGTATTTATATTTATATGAGGGGCCTGATTTTGTTTTCAGTTCTTTATATATTCTAGATAATCAACCTTTGTCTGAGGAGCAGCTGGTAAAAACTTATTCCCACTTTGTAGATTGTCTCTTAGCTCTGTTGGTGGTTTCTTTTGCAGCACAGAAGCTGTTTAGTAAGATGAGATCCCAGTTGTTGATTCTTCGTGCTGGATCCCAAGCTACTGAGGATTTGTTCATCAAGTCTTTTCCTATGTCAGTGTCTTCGAGAGTTCTTCCTAACTTATTTTCTAGCAAGATTAGTGTTTGTTTTTAAATATTTAGGTCTTTAATTCACTTGGATTTTAGTTTAGTGAATGGTAGAATATACTGGGCTAGTTTTAATCTTTGGCAAGTTGAAAGCCAGTTTTTCCAACACCGTTTATTAAAGCGGCTAACTTTCCTCTACTGAGGATAGTTGGATCCTTTGTCAAAGATGAGGAAGCTGAGTAATGTGGAGTTGCTTCTGTATCTTCTAATCTATTCCACAGATCCTCAGGTCTTTTTCTATGCCTGTACAATGCTGTTTTTATCACAGTGGCTTTGTAGTATAGTTTCAGGTTGGGGATTGTGATCCCCCCTTCCATGTCTCTGTTGCCTGGGATTGCTTTTGCTATTCTAGGTCTTTTATGGTTCCAAATGTATTTTTGGATTCTTTTTTCTAGTTCTGTGAAACATGCTGTTGGAATTTCAATCGTCATTGCATTGAATCTGTATAGCAGTTTTGGTAGTATGGCCACTTTCACTAGGTTAATTCTTCCTACTCAGGAGCAGGGGATATCTTTACATTTTCTTATATCCTCTTCGATCTCTTTTTTCAGAGTGCTGTAGTTTTCAGTGTAGAGGTCTTTTGCTTCCTTTGTTAGATTGATTCCTAGATACTTCATTTTTTTGGATGCTATTGTGAAAGGAATTGTTCCCTAATTTCTCTCTCAGTGAGTCTGTTATTTGTATACAAGAATTCTATTGATTTTTGAGCGTTGACCTTGTATCCAGCTACTCTGCTGAAAGTGTTTTCTAGAAGCCTTTTGGTAGAGTTTTTTGGGTCTTCTATGTAGAGTATCATCTCATCAGGAAATAATGACTGTTTAACTTCTTCCTTTCCTATCTTTATTGCTTTAATTTCTTTCTCTTGTCTAATTTCTGTAAGCTAATGTTTCCAGAACTATATTGAAGAGGAGTGGTGATAGTGGGCATCCTTGTCTTGTTCCTGATTTTAACGTGAAGGTTTTCAGTTTTTGGCTATTTAGTATGATGTTGGCTGTTGGGTTTTCATAGATAGCCTTTATCAAGTTGAGATAAAGACCATCTATTCCAATTTTCTGCAAGGTTTTTATCATGAAGGAATGTTGAAATTTGTCAAATGATTTTCTGTATCTATTGAGAGGATCATATGGTTTTTGTCCTTGACTCTGTTAATATTGTGTATTACATTTATTGATTTATGTATGTTAACCCATCCTTGCATCCCTGGAATAAATCTGGCTTGGTTAGGGTATGTGATCTTCTTGATGACTCTCAGTATTCTGTTTGCCAGTATCTTATTGAGGCTTTTTGCATCTATGTTTGTTAAGGATATTTGCCTGTAGTTCTCTTTTTAGGTAGGGTCTTTCTCTGGTTTGGGGATCAAAGTGACACTTGCTTCCAGGAATGAATTTGGAAGTATTGCTTACCTTCAATTTCATTGAACAGTTTAAAGAGTAGTGACAGTAGTTCTTCTGTAAATGTCTTGCAGAATTCAGCAGTGAATCCATCAGGACCTGGGCTTTTCTTCATTGGTAAACTTTTAATTACGTTTTTAATTTTACTGATTATAATTGGGGTGTTTAGAATTTTTTATCTTCTTCTTTCAACTTTGGTAATTCATAAGTATCAAGAAATCTGTTCATTTCTTCTGTGTTTTCCATTTTATTAGAGTACAGGTTTTCAAAGTAGGTTTTGATGATCCTCCGGATTTCTGCTGGATCTGTTATGTCTTCACCTTTTTTGTTCCTAATTGCATGGATCTGAGCCTTTTCTTTGCTTTTTCTGACAAGGTTAGCTAAGGGTTTATCAATTTTATTTATTCTTTCAAAAAAACCAAGACCAGTCGTGTAAAGGTACAAGATCCCATTGATGAATGTGACTGTACTGTATACCTAAAATATACCAATAAACTCAATGAGAAAAAAGCCAACTCTGATTCATTGATTTTTTTTTTCTTTGTATCATTTTCTTAGTTTCTATTGCATTGATTTCTGCTCTAATTTTTATGATTTCCTCTCGTATGAGATTTGGGTTTTTCTTGATCTTGTTTCCTATGAATCTAAGATTCATCATTAGGTTGTTCATTTGAGCTTGCTCTGTTTTCCCAGTGTGGGTATTCACTGCTATGAATTTTCCACGTAGAACTGCTTTCATTGTGTCCCATAGATTCCTGCATGTTATATTGGCATTATCATTTATTTGTAAAAACTGACTAATTTCTTCTTTCATTTCCTCTGTGACCCGTTGATTGTTCAGGAGAGTGTTGTTCAATTTCCATGTGTTTGTGAACTTCTTACAGTTTCTTATGCTATTGATCTCCATCTTAATTGCACTATGTTCTGTTAACATACATGGGATAATTTTCATTCCTTTGCATTTATTTAAAACTTTTGTATGAGCTAGTATGTAGTCTATTTTGGAGAATGACCCATATGCAGCTGAAAAAAATGTATATTCCGCCTTTGTGGGGAGAAACACTCTGTGATGTTTATTAAGTCCTTTTGTTCAAAAGCTTGGTTCAGTTGTAGTATTTTGTTGTTGACTTTTTGTATAGATGATCTGTATATGGTGATAGTGGGGTATTTACCTCCCATACTACAATTGTATTAGTGCTTATTTGGATTTTCGTGTTCCTTAATATTTGTTTTATATAGTTGGGGGCATTATATTTGGTGAATATATATATTTATGATTGTCATCTCTTTGTCTTGGATCCTTCCCTTTACAAGGATATAGTGGCCTTCTTTACCTCTCTTAATCAGTTTTGGTTTGAAATTTAATTTGTCTGAGAATAAGATAGCTACTTCTGCTTTTTTCTGGGTTCCTGTCACATGGAGAACTGTTTTCCATCCTTTCACTTTCAGTCTATGAGTTTCCTTTTGAACTAGATGTGTTTCTTGTAAACAACATAGTGTTGGGTTTTGCTTCTTAATCCATTCTGCCAGTCTATTTCTTTTGATTGGTGAATTGAGGCCACTGACATTGATGGTCATAACTGATATCTATTCAGTTGTTATTGTTCTCTTATTGGCTCTTTTTAATTTTTCCCTCTCTCCCTTTAGTTTTTTGCCTTGCCTAGTTGATTTGCTCTGCTGGGTCTCATGTTGTTGTGACTTTCATTGTCTTTTTCTAGGGTATTATTTAGAATTGTTTGTAGTGCTGGTTTGGTAGTCATGAAGTTTCTCAGGTGTTCTTTGTCATGGACGTATCTCATTTCCACATACATTTTAAAAGAGAGTTTTGCAGGATACATCAGTCTAGGTCGGATGAGGTTGTTTTTCTCTTAGGACTTCAAATACCTCATTCCAGGCTCTCCTTGACCTGAGGGTTTGTGTTAAAAAGTATGCTGTGATTCTGATGGGCTTTCCTTTGCATGTGATTTGTTTCTTTTCTCTAACCGCTTGTGGTATTTTGTCCTTCTGTTGAGTTTCTGGGATCTTGACTATTATATGTCAATGAGTAAATTTTTTTTTTATCATGCTTGGTTGTTGTCCTATAAGCCTCACTTACCTGTATGTCAAATTCTTTTACTCTGTTTGGGAGTTTTCTGTCATTAATTCTGTGAAGTGTTTTTTAAAGTCATTTGTATTTTCGCCTGTTGCTTCATGGATTCCTATAAGTCTTATGTTATTCTTTTTTGCTTCATCTAAATGTTGTTGCATTGATTTCTCATGATCCCTTACAATTTTTTAAAAATCTCTATTTTCACAGTCACTGACTATAATCCTGTCTCCTGTATCTGGTATTCTATCTTCACATTTGTTTATTGTGCTGCAAATGCTTTGTATAGAGTTTTTAATCTCCTAGATAGCTGTTTAAATCTGTTCCATGGATTCCATTTCTTTCCTATGTTGGGCATTCATGGTTTCCATTTCTTTCCTGTGCTGGGCATTCATGGCTTCTGTAATTGTCCTGAGCTCATGTATTTTTTTTTTTTTGTCAGTTTCTGTTCTTGAGTCTCTCTTCATATCTTTCATTGTGCTCACCATCTCTGTAGTTATCTGGGAAATTATTTCTGTTTTGAATATTTCTAGAGCCTGATTGATCTGTTCTGTTGCTTCCTATATCCTGATGGTTGATTGTCAGACTTTTCCACCTCATTTCTCTTACAATTTGCCATTGGTGAACCGGATGTCTGTTTTTGTGCCTTAAGTGTTTTTTCATTTTTATTTTTGTTTTTGGGCTCTCCTTGGTTTAATTCCTGGGTTAGTAGTTTGATCTTCTTGATATAGCTGCTCTTTTTTTTTTTTTTTTTTTT
>NW_022900951.1:121237964-121248390 GCF_012274545.1 Fukomys damarensis | reverse complement strand
GGGATAGAACTCCGGTCCCTGTACTTGCAAAGTGGGCTCCAGAACCACTGAGCTAAGTCATCCCTGGCCTGATATAGCTGCTCTTTAGGTTTTGAGTCTCTAGTGACTCAGATATACTCTCATCTTCATCATATCAGAAAGGACAACTCATTAAGTCAATCACAATCCCTTAGCCTAATTACTACAATCAGCAACACAATAGCATCAAGCACAGTTTAGAAATTGATCATTTGTAGTAGTTATTCATCTATCACCTTTAAACCATGTGAATTAAATCAAAATCAAGGACCAGCACAATATATGTTTATAGTGAATAAACTCTTCAATATAGCAAATTTACCTTTCAAAATGGGGACTTAGAAGGGGTTAGGAGGAGAGGAATGGATAGGTAGAAGAATAGGAGGTTTTGAGTGAACTCATAGGACACAGGATGATCACACAAACTCTAGAAACTTGAAGACAAGAGGGAAAGACAGAGTGCAAGAACAAAGACAAGACTAGAATCAGTTTATCAGGGATGCTATAACATACTCACTTTCCTTTGAAACTAATGACACTCTAGTGAAGGAATAAGAGAAGAAAAGAAAAAGAAAAAAACAGAATTAGTGCAGGAACAGGAACAAAAAGGGAGATGAAGAATAACATGGGGGATCAAGAGACTAAGTGGGAAAAGAAAGAATTTGCAGAATGGCAAAAAAGATTTTAAAATTAAAAATATGAGGAAAAGAAAGAAAAAAATTGAAGAGTCTCTTTCAGGGTATATCTCTGCTGTCACATCGGACAATGTAGGTAGCAATGTGCAGAAACAGGTCAATTAGTCTCACCTAGCCGATGGCAGACCCCTGAGATTCAGGCTGAATTCTGGCTGCAAGGCCCAAGATGAGCTCCCTGACCTGCAGGGTTTAACTCTGTAAGTTTCTACTACAAGTTCTCACTGCCCTTCCCCTGAAGATAGTCCAACTTCTGAAGGAAGGTGGTGATCCCTCCAATTTATCAACTAAGGATGGCTGATGTGCCTTTGTTGCAGTTGTTTACTTCCATTCTATCTTCTGGAGTACAGTAAAATGTCCTTTATGATCACCTGTGCCTCTGCTGTGTGGCTCCTGGTACTGGCACAAGTGGGAGGCTCGAGAGCATGGGGGTGGTGATGATGCTGCAGAGGCGCCCACTTGGCCACTTGGCTGGGTGTTCCTCACCAATCTTCTCAGTGAAGGCCTGGGACACTGGTGAGCTCCCCATGAAGCTGGGTGTTCCTCACGGGTCTGTTCAATGAAGGCCTGAGGTGCTGGCGAGCTCCCTGTGCAGCTGGATGGTCCTCACCAGTCTGCTCTGTGAAGGCCTGGGGTGCTGGCAAGCTCCCTGTGCAGCTGGGCTGTCCTCACTGGACTGAAGTCTTGGAATGCCGGTGAGCTCCCTGTGCAGCTGCTCTTCAGGGTGATTTTGAAGGGACTTGTCTCATTGGTGTGGGCCTCTCAGGAGTTGTCTCAGCAGGGCCTTTTTATCTGAGAGTGATGAAACTATGGCTGCATGTCTGGAATTTTAACAGCTCTATCAAGTAATCTTGGTTTCTGGAGGGCTGGCATCTTGAAGGGGCCCTGTCTAATTATCTAAAAGCCATCTAACCCATCTATCTATAACTAATTTAATTGAGTTTATTGGTACATTTTAGGCATACAGTACAGTGACATTCATTATTGGAATCTTGTACCTTTACATGACTGGTCTTCGTTCTCCCACCCCTCCCCTCCCCATTTACAAATACTTTACTAAATGAACAATTTCCTGCAAAATGGAAGACACACAAGGCAAATGGGGTCTAATAGTTCAAGCTTGCATTACCAGAGGTAAGGAGAAGGCCAAAGTTTCTGTGCTTCACAGCAGCAGAAGCAGAGGCACAGAAGACATCAGGGACAGGGAGAGAGGTGACAACAGAAGACAGAACTTCATTTGGCTTACTACTAGTATGTACATCAGCAAAAAGCAGGACAGGAAATCTTCAAATTGAAAAACCAAAAGGCTGAGTGTCATTGCAAATGCCTGTAATGTCAGCTGCTATGGAAGGTTTGCAGGAAGATCACAAATTTGAGGTCAGTGTGGTTAACAGAGTGAGACTTTGTTTCAAAGAAACAACAAAAACAAAAGAAAAATGAAACAGAATAATATGGTGAATGTGACTCTTGGTAGGATGAATTTCAATGCATCAATTTTTACCTAATTGGTCTACTTTCAGTACTCAGTGATTTTAAGTTATTATTTTTAATTTTGATTTTGAAATACAACAGAGCAGGAGGGCGCCTGCTCTTAACTCTCCACAGAAACAATAATTCACAACCATTCACAAAGGTGTCTTTCTGGGATTGTCGAGACTGAGGTAGAACATTGTGAAGCCCCAGTGGAGACCAAGAGAAAGGACCTGTTTGATAAGGCACATAGCAGTGACACTTCCTGACTGTCCTTGTAGCTATGGATATGAAAATGACCTTCTCTCTTTGAAGATTCAGCTACAGGACCATTTGACCTTTATCATGCAACCAGCAATATTTCCCAATGGAGCCTGAAAGAATCATTACCCCTGTGTCTTGAATCATGCCCTCCTCTGCCTCAGTCCCAGCTGTGGATCCTGAAGTATCACTGTAAGGGAAGTCAGTGCCCCCTCATCCATAGTCCAAGAGTAGATCTACACATCTATGCAGCTGCCATGAGACATTCCCATCTGTGCCCCCGAGGTAGACCTCCAAACTTTGGTCTTAGCTTCAACTCCCTCATTCATAGGTCAGGGCTAATAATGCTTCATTAGGGATACACTCATGACACATTAAGAATTCTTCCTGGGACCTGAATGGAACTATACTATTCACTCACCTGAAAACAGGCCCTATCTGTATAAATCCAACTATAGCATGCGTTGAAGACTCAAGTCCCAGCATCTGCCCTACTGACCAAAGTTATGGAGGCAATTGAGTTCTGTTAAGACCAGACAAGATTGATGCTAACTGGCACTCCAGGTAATATGGGTTCCAATTGTGAAACTAACTGTAGGTCCAATAGAAGCTATGTGACGCAGTTCCAGCTCCAACTGACTGTTATTCTGGAGGCAGTCCTATAAGCCTGGGTAACAAAAAGGCGATCTTTATCTGCTGAAGCTAGTCTCTAATCTTCAAAGTTTGAAAGATGTATTTACTCCTTCAAATGTCCAAACACATGGATACTGAAGAATTAGACAGACGTAACAAACCAGAGGAAAATAATAAAGATTTAATAATTGACATTTTTATGGCTTATGTCTAGATGTTCTACCCCTAGCCTAGTGTGTTCATAGGTGGGGCTTTTCAGAGGTGGCTGGAAAAGAGTGTGTGATGCTGGGTTTAAGGGTGTGTGATTACTAAATTAGTCTACCAATTGGTTTGGCATAGTTGTGGATGTGTATAATGGGAAGGCCTACCCTGAGTCAGTGCTACCCACCATGAGGATGTGTAAACTGGATAAAATATCAGGGACAGGAAGAGGGCTGCTGCTGTTGTTTGTCACTTGCTGCTTTCTTGCTACTTCATTGCCTTACTTCCTTCATGCCTGCTCTGTCATGAACTGTTTCTCCTCTGTGATGCTACCATCCACCTTGCCTTCGAGCCAGCCAAATATATACTGAAACCTCTACAAACTGTGAGCCAAGAGAAATATTTCCCCCTTTAACTTTCGGTGTTGGGTATTTTGTTTCAGCAACAAGAAAATTAAAGAAATTAATATCACAAAATTGCCTGAAAAATAAGTCTAAATAACCATCCTAAAGAAGCTCAATGAGTTGTAAAACACAACTGTGGAAAACACAAATGACTAAATTCAGTTACAAAAAGAATGAATAAATAAAATAGAAAGTTCAATAAAAACATAAAATATTAAAAATAACTTAATATCCAGTTAGAGGATCAAAAAGAAAAAGGAGAAAAAGTGAAAGAACCATAAATGACCCATGAGATGCCATGAAACATGAATTTATAGGAGTTACAGAATGAAAAAGATAGAAAGTTGCAGAAAACTTATTTAATAGAACACTGACACAGGATCAAAATTCAAAATTAAGTTCTCAGTATCTTAAAAGTGAAAGACATCATAATACAGTGATACATGCATACTCAGTAGCAGCACAATTCATAATGGATAAATCTTAAAAGCAGCCTATATGTCCTTCAATAGATAAAAGGATAAAGAAAAAAAGAAACTGTGGTATTTACACACAGTGGAGTACTACTCTGCCACAAGGACACATACATTTGTGTCATTTGTAGGAAAATGGATTCACCTTGAGACTATAATATTAAGTGAAATAAATGAGACACACAAGGTTAAATATCATATGGTTTATCTTATTTGAGAAATGCAAAATATAAAGTAAAATAGATATACATAATAGGAATTAGATGGATGAGTCTTTCTCAAATGGAAAGGGGATCAAGAGATGGAAAGAAGGAAAAGATGGAAAGGGAATTAAAAAGAATGAATATGTGTTATACACATATACCAACTTCCACACAAGGAATGCAAACATTATATTCTTTGAATACATACTTTTAAAACTATTTTCAAAGAATCAACAGCTTTATCCATTCATCTACTAATGGGTATATGGGCCATTTCTATAATTTAGATGCTGTAAATTGTGCCACTATAAACATGGGTATTCATGGATCACTATAAATACCATATCCTTAGTTCTTTCTGGAAGAATCCTTGATTTCTACTTTTAATTTTTTGAGGAATCTCCTTATGTGGATTGTGAGACTATAGTGCTAATTGAAATAAATCAGAAAACAGATGGTTAAATAGCACATGGTTTCTCTTCCACTAGAAACACAAAATATAAATAATTTAAAGAGCAAAATAAAGATAGATGGTAGCCAACAGGGAGGTAGGCTTTGTGTAGATTGGAGGGGAATCTAGAGATGGAGGGTATAGGGATGGTTCAGGGGAGGGTAGAAAATGATCAAGGTATGTACTATGTCCCCAAGATAAATGTAATTATTCTGTATCACAAATACATACTAATAATAACAATAAATGTTTAAAAAATCAAGTTTTCTATATGCAAATATTGAACTAGCTGGAAAGAAGTCAGGAAAACAATTTCATTCACAATAACTTCAAAAAGTAAGTACGTGGAAATCAACACAGCCAAGGAAGTTAAAGGTATCTATAAGAAAATTATGGAATACTGATGAAAGATATTGAAGAAGACGCTAGGAAATAGACCTGCCACGCTTATAGATTGGCAGAATCAATATTGTCAAAATGGCTACGTTATCAGAAATGATCTACATATTGAATGCAATCCCCATCAGGCTATCAATGACATTCTTCATTGAACTAAAAATAATCCTAAAATTCAAATGAAAACCGAAAAAGCCAGAAGAGCCAAAGCAATCCTAAGCAAAAAGATTAAGGCTAGAGGTATAATAATATCTGATTTCATATTATATTATAAAGCTGTAGCAAAAAAAAAGCAAAACAAACAGCATTGTACTGGCATAAAAGTAGACAGGTAGACCAGACTCAGAAACCCATACAATAGAAGCCATCTAATTCTTGATAAAGCAGCTAAAATATACATTGGAAAAAATACAGCTACTTTAACAAGTGGTCCTGGGGAAACTGGATATCTATATGTAGAAGAATGAAATTAGATCCCCATCCTTCACAAAGAACTTTTATCTTGAAGAGCTTGTGCAGTGGAGTACAATGTTCCTTACAACCAATAATTTGAAATCCAAATGAAAACAAAAATAATAGCTAATATTAATGAATGTTGGAAGCAGTCCAATTAGTCAAAAATGATTTTGCTAAAAATGAAAGACCAATGATCAACAAATTATCGAGGATTGCTAGATCAAGAGTAGGTGGTGCCACATGGTTTCCCAAATGGCTGTACAGCCTTCACTTCCATCTGCAATGTGAATCAGTCTATCTTGCTTTGCTACCACCATTTCCAATAACTGTTTTGTAAATAAATATAGCAAGGAGTCAGATACAAAGCAGAGAAACCTTGAAACCCAGTTCTTTAAAAGAATACTATATTGGCCAAACCAAGTACATCTTCAAAGTTTGATACAAGCGCTATTAGGTTGTGGTACCTGCTTTAAAAAAAAAAGATACACACACATACCGATATATGTACATATATGCACTTTGCATAACTAATTGGAGATTTCTCCTATTTCATAGCAAAGAAATAATAAGAATGATTAAGACAGTTGACAGTCACCTGTGATGTTGATTCTAACCGGGGATTGGACTTGGGTCCTTGTGCTTGCAAGGCAGGCCACTGAACCGCTGGATATTGATTTTTATTTGAGGCAGTATTAAAAATCAGAGAGTGTTGAGATCTTATGAAAAAAAGTTTATTTAAAAACCTTTGCTCCAACTGAGGAGTTAGCTCAGTGGCACCACGCCTGCCTCGTAAGCTCAAGGTCCTTAGTTTGATCCTGGTAACAATAATAATAATAATAACAACAACAACAACAACAACAACAACAACAATAACAACACCAACAACAATAGTAATAAATACATAAATACTTTGCTCAAATTCCATGAAGAAGTTATATGTTATAGTAGAAATAGCACTTTCTGTTTCACTAAAATGAATTGAAATGATGCCTTCTGTATCTTTTAAGGAATTCCACTTTACTAGCACCTCTCACTTTTTTTGTGAAGCAGAAATTCATTAGCTATACTTATTAAATGCTCACAATATTTTAAGCAATATAGTAGCACTTGGGATTCAAAAGTGAAGTGCAAAGGCATAGAATTTACTATTGACAGTCATAAAAGTAATCAGAAGAAAACAATCATTATTACAAAAGTGATTATGAGTTAAAATAAGTACTTTGATGAGATCAGGGAAAAGGTTAAAAGATTGCCTATGAAAAATTAGAATGTCATGTTCTGCTAGTGGGAACAGGTGAGTTCATAAAACACCTAGGGATAGATACTCATGACCTTGGACAAACCATATGAATAGCTTATGGGCTTCATTTTCTTATATGTAAAGTGGCTTGCTTGAATATAAGTGAGAGAATTGTGAGAATTCAATAAGTTACCAGATGTAAAGACCTTAGACTACTACCCAGTACATAATAGTAGATAAAAATCAGCTTTAATTATTGAAACTCAGGTGATGTATGGTTTAATAAACTGACAACTGAGAAAATATAAAATGAATACAAAGAAAGACAACGTTTCTTTTATTTCTTTTTATTGAGTTTATTGGTACAATCTAGGTCTACAATACAGTTACATTCATTACTGGGATCCTGTACCTTCACATGACATCTCTTGGATCTCATTTTTTCCCCTTGTCCCTGCCCTCCACCCCTTCCTCCCCTCCCCATTTACAAACTCTTTATTTCCATTTTTTCATTTTCTCATATTTTTTGTTTTCCCCTACCCTTCCCCCTTTCCCTACACCTTTAGCCCTTTTCTTCCTATTTCACACTCTTAATTATCCCATTAGGATCTTGTGCACAATTATAGTTTTTCACACCAGAGAAACTATTCAGTATTTACATATGTGTAACTTATTTATTTCACTTAAGAGTATATCCTCACTATGTATCCATTTTCCTATGAATGACTCTAATTTATCATTCTTTATGGCTGAGTAGTATTCCATTTTATAGAAAAACCACATCTTCTTTATCCAATCTCCAACTGATGGGCAATTGGGCTGTTTCCAAGTTTTAGCTATTACAAATTGTGCTGCTATAAACATTGGTGCGTGTACATCTCTGTGGTATGATTCTTTTAAATCTTTTGGAAAGATACCCAGCAGAGGGATGGCTGGGTCAAATGAAACCTGTAGACCTAGCTCTTTGAGCTATCTCTATGTTGATTTCCATAGTGGTTGCACCATTCTGCACTCCCACCAACAGTGGAGAAGGGTTCCTTTCTCCCCAAAATCATGCCAACATTTGTTATTGTGTGATTTCTTGATAGCAGCCATTCTTTGTGGGGTGAGGTGGAATCTCAGTGTTTTGTTCATCTGCATCTCTCGAATGACCAGTGATGTGGAACATTTTTTCATATATTTACTTGCTGCTTTTACTTCTTTGTCTGAGAAATGTCTGTTTATTTCAGATGCCCATTTTTGAATTGGGTCTTTACATTTGGGGGGCTGATTGTTTTGAGTTCTTTATATATTCTAGATAATAGTCCTTTATTTGAGGATCAGCTGGTAAAATTTTTTTCCCACATTGTAGGTTGTCTCTTAGTTCTGTTGATGGTTTCTTTTGCAGTGCAGAAGCTTTTCAATAAGATGAGATCCCAGTTGTTGATTCCTTCTGCTAGTTCCCATGCTACTGAAGACTTGTTCATAAAGTCTTTTCCTATGCCAATGTCTTCAAGAGTTCTGCCTAATTTATCTTCCAGCAAGTTTAGTGTTTCTGTTTTGATATTTAGATCTTTAATCCACTTTGATTTTATTTTAGTGCATGGTGAAAGATAAGGGTCTAGTTTTAATCTTTGGAAGGTTTTTTTTAGAGTTTTTCCAACAGCATTTATTAAAGAGGCTATAAGAAAGACAACATTTCAAAGTAACCATATACATTTACTGTACAAACACCATGGCTTCTCCTTTGCTGCCTACCATTGTCTTCCTTATGCTTCATGTTGTCGTAATAGCAAATGAAAATTTCTAGGTCACACAGTGTTGTGTCATGCTAGATCCTGGAATGCCCTCTTTGTCCCACTTTCCTTACTTCCAACCTTGTGAATCATCTTTCTAATTTGAAGCTACCCCCTCTAAAACGTCATATACTCCTCTTCTTCCTTCAATCGAGGCATCTCATCACACCTTTTTCTGTATAAGATCCTCATGCTGCATATTGTGGAAGTTCTTGTACGTACACTGCGTTCTTCTGTGTTTCCATGGCTCTCTCCCTTAGAAACTGTTTAGTATCTCACAGATAGAGACTCTCTTTCACCTCCACCTCTCCATCTCCCCAGTTTACTGCAGTGACTAATACACAGAATGTTTTCAACAATTATTTGTTGAATGTATGAGTGGATAAGTGAAGGTTGTTTTTTGTGAGTATCATAATTTTGGTAGACTTTCAGCAGTGATTCAGATGGACAGATGAATTTGTGCTGTAGTAAAGTCCAAGGCATATAATAGAATCAGCTATGAGAAGTAGCAACAACATTGGTAGCTTTTTGTATTATCTATACTTAATCTGCTTAAAACCCTTATTAGATAATTCTAATTATTTTCCATATTTTCAGAAGTAGAAAATGAAGCTTGGCAAGGTTAAAATGCTTGTCCCACTTCCTATACCTAGGAAAACCATTTCTTGATTGTAATATTTTTGTACTAGGAATTGAACTTGGGTCCTTGCACTTGTGAGGCAGGCGGGGAAAAAATGAGAACCAAGATCTGACATGTAAAGGTGCAAGATAACAGTGATGAGTGTACTTAAAAAGTACCAATAAACTCAATAAAAAGGAAAAAAATAAAACCATTTCTTGCTTTGCTACATGATGTGAACATTGTGAGCTACAGTGGCATTGTTTCAGATCTTTTGATACTTGAATTAGGTATTGATAAAATATTGAAATATTTTTTGAATGTTGTACTTAAACCAATCTGGTAAATACTATACTTCCCTGAATACTTAACACGTTAAAAACTTTAAACATTTCCTTTTTTGTTTTTTGGATACCGGGGATTGAACTCGGGTCCTTGTGCTTCCAAGGCAGACCACTGAACCACTGAGCTAAATCCCAGGCCCTATAAACTTTCAACATTTCTATAATGCAGAATTTAATTTTTTATAACACATCTTAGCTTAATTGCTGACAGCAATTCTATTTTCCCTGTGGAGCAACAATTTGTTTTCATAAAAACTATGATGTCAAGAAATATACCTTGAGATGTGCTCACTAATCTATGGAAATCAATCAAATATTTAGTTTCACATAATCATTTATAAAATATGGTGTGCCCATTTAGTTCCTAAACACTGGGGAATATTCCTGACAACTAAAATTGTTTAAATGACATATGCCAAGAATAAGGTCAGGTTGTACTGCAAGGAGTTCTTTACATAAAAGTTTTGCATACTTATTTTGTGTGTTCTACTGTCTGCAAAATTTTAAGTGCATGTAGAGACAAAAAATCCTTACCATGTTATTTATGTACCCAGTGTCAGTGATAATATGATACTTGTGATAAAATGTGCCCCCATCAGAAATAACTCATTTAAGTTTTTGATGGCCGCTAATTCTTTAAATTGGAAAGGTGGTGTATGTCCTTCTAATGAACTAATTTGTATTTTAGGTTGCACATATAAGACAGGCAGGTGGCAGAACCACTGAGCTAAATCCCCAGCCCTATAGCAAACTTTTCTCGAAGACATCTTTTTTTTTTTTTTTTTTTAAC
>NW_022900951.1:121222337-121237752 GCF_012274545.1 Fukomys damarensis | reverse complement strand
TAACCAGGGATCAAACTCTCGTCCTTGGGCTTGCAAGGCAGGAGGCAGAAAAGTTGCACATACAAGAGCCAGCAGAAAGAACTAGCAATTACGTAGAAAATTATTTTAATGAAAGAGCAAATTTGTGAAGATTTCATAATTTTGGGACTTTGAATTTCTTGGCTAAAGATCTTCTAAATGAATATTATCACATAATGTCAGTGCCTGGGCTTAGTGTCATAATTGTGTTGGCACTAAGTACTACCTGCTGACCAAGAACAAAGTGAGGAAAGATTAGGACTAAATTGCATATTTATATGATATATTTTCACTACAAGAAGGTCAAATTATGTTATAGAAAGCTGTACACATCAAGAGTTGAAAATGTCAAAGAAAAGTGGTGGGAAGAACCCAGTCTTCACATCATAAGTAGTACAAGCACGAATATGGGGTCTGTGACAGTCAGTAACATAATCATGTTTTGTTCATTGTTCTTGTTTCCAACATAGTATGATTTTATTGCCATTCAATTATAAATATTTTGTTATTTAACTATAACTAGGAGAGCTACCTGAGCATGTTAGAACCGAGTTTTATTTTTGTACTATTTAACATTACGCTAAAAACTTGTTTGCACTTATAATCTGATCTATCCTAAACTAATGTTCTAAATAGAAGATGCTGAACAATGTAAATCTTATAACCTAAAAGCTACCAGTGGGGAAATCTGGAAATCTGTGAAGGCATGGCTTTTATCACAATGCCTAGGACCTACTACAATTGATTGCTGTGATTTAGAGGAATGACCAGGAATTCAAAATATCGTACAGGGCCTCAGAATAGACTTGACTGAGTTTGTTATCGATATTTGATTCTGCCAAAATTTCAGTAGTAATACCGTTAGATTTTCCTGCAGCTCATTTTGGTCACACTGTTAAAGGCAAATGGAACTCAGTTTTAGAGACTGCACTTTACTATAGTACTCCTGTGTGTGGATGCTTATCTTCCTCCTTGCTTGAATATTCCCCCATTCCCTTCTCCTTTTGCTGCAGAATTATTTATTTATATCCAACTCCATTCCCTAAAGGATGTCAGTGTGTTTATGTATGAATGTGTACAGATAAGATCCATGATGTCGTTGTTTAAACACAACCACTGATTCATTCTTTTATGCCCCACAGGTCTTGTTTCTATACTTTTTCCTTCGGTAGATTAAGGCATTTTCACCTTCACAGTGCGTAGCCCAGGCTTCCTTTTTCACATTTTATTTCCATATTGTACAAATTGCATGACTTTTCTTTGTCTTGATTTACCATTGTGTAACATGGAACAAAGGGCACTTACCACAAGTGGTTTCTGGTGAGGAATCAATGAGAAATAAGTGACTGCACAGTGTATGTGAGTTGTTAGTAAGAATCGGTTATGTGAAGATATTTGCATTTTTTTGCAGTGAATGAATTCGTATATTTGATAGTCCTATTAGAAAAAAAATCTATGTTTTTGGGCTGAACAGGTATACAGTGTAAAGGTATTGTTAGAGTAGAACAAAAGTGAAATACAGAGAAGGGAGTTATCTGTCCAACAGTAAGCGTTGTTGGGAGTCTTCTCATTTTTACTTCAATATTTTCTTCATTCTATGATCCTTTCACTCTGGAGGTTGCTAAAAGGGTTAAAAGAATAGGGCAAGAGCACAGCTTATAGACTTTGAGATTACTATTGAAGAGTCGCGAAAGCAAGGTGTTGAGAACACTTATTTATAAATGACAGGCATATTTATTTATTTCAAGTAAAGAAAATCTGTCTTCTGTTGGGCTGGATGTGTTGCTTAGTGGTATAGCACTTGCCTAGTGTAAGGGGAGCACATCGTTAAACCCTAAGCACTGAAAAAGAATGAAATTTTGTATGACGTTTTCGTATTCAATGTGAAGAGCAACAAGAAAATTGCAAGATTATATTTTTCTCATTCATTCATTCAGTCATTCATTCATGTATTTGTTTGTTTTAATAGCCAAATAATAATTGTGTATTTTTATGTAGTAAGATGTAATGTTTTGGTCTATGCACACATTGTAAGAAGAATCGGTCAAGCTAATGAACATATCCATCGCTTCAGTATATTTTATCATTAGCTGCAGCCACCATGCAGTGCAGTAGGTACAAAGCCTCAGTTGGACAAGAAAACTAAGTTTTTGGTGGAAAACACTTTGTTCATCTATCTTCCTCAGTGGTGATTTTGGCCAAAAAATGATGTTTCATTTAGTTCATATAAAGTCATGTTTCTTCCTTACCCCCAAGTGTGTTGATATTGCTTATGATTGATCTTTGAGGAAGATATATTCTATTACTGGTTTTGTTGTAATATACTATTTAACTCACAAAGCATACTTTACCTTTTAATTTTAAAAAGGTGAATGATACATCAAGATAGATTGAATCCTTTTAAGATTTGTAGATTACTATTTAAAATGACATTTCTTTTAAAAACAGATTTATTTGTGTATAATTAATGTACAGAATTGGAAATATTTAATGCATACAGTTAATGGGTTTAGATTTGTGCATTTACCTGTGAAATAATTGTCACTATCAAGGTAACAGATGATATTAAAAAAGAACAACTGTGTTTCCTCATGAAATTTCCCTCTGATAGACCGACCACATTGGACAAATAGCCAGTATGTTTTCAGCTTTTTACTAAATTTATTTCGCTTTGTAAAAGTTTGACCTGAGCTTACATACATTATGCCTCCCAGCTTATTATCTTTGCTTCAACATTGTCATTAAGAAGCTCATCTTTTTAGATTAACTAGAGCCCTTGAAAAAGATTTACTGTTAATCTTTCTATGGTGTTTTTCTCCTTTGTCAGGAAGGTAGATAAGATAAAAGCCAAAACAGTGAGATCCTTTAAAAAAAAATAAAAACCTTAGCTTCTTTCTCATTTCTATTTTTCTTTAAGATGTATTTACAGTTTGTATTTCTGAAAAGCCTTTTTCATTACATGATGCATAAACATGACGAATGTGTAGTGATATCCATGCTGTTTGTGGTTGGTTTGCTCGTTATGCTTATATTTTCTTGCCCTTGGCAAGAAATAAAAAGTTATTTTTGCAGTTTTCTTTACTGGCTTTTTATGAGTATAACGAAGTATTTGTCCTTAATATTTTTCATAGATCTTTTAGTAATGCAGTTGTCAAATAAAACCTTTCCTCTCTGTGTTGTTGATTTTATGGTCACAAGCAGAAGGTAGGTAATTTTAATCATTTGACAATACATTAGGATTAAAGGGAAAAGAAACAGACATATCTTCAAATGTGCCTTGTACACACACACACACACACACACGCGCGCGCGCACACACACACAAAGCTGAATGTATGCAAGCCTTGATAAATTCCTGGTGTTTCTTTGTGCCTCAGAGCTTCTGTTGGAGTGCTTTAAAGAGTTAAAACTTTCCACATGGAGACTACGATCTGATATTGTCTATAATACAGGCAGCTCAAAGCAAATGCCAAGGGTTTTATTGGGTTATTTTTCTCTATTTGTTGCTGCATCTGGTCTCATTCATTGCACTAGATGTCAGCTGATGCAGACAGATAGAGGGAGGTGATTTTAACATATAGATTCCAAATGGTAAAGTGGGAGGCTACTGAAAGCATTTTATGTTTTTGTATTTGTTTCCTGAAGTTTAATGAACACAAAAGACAGCAAGGATTGACAAGCAGAAATACTCCAGCGTGAGTTGCCAGGGAGTGCTTATGCTGTGACTGTTTTATTAGTACCAAGTAGCAGAATCACCCAGAAGACAATACCCATCTTCCCAACAAGTTGAGATATAATTATCAGAGTACCTTCTGTTACATTTTTTTTGTATATTTTCTATTGGGTCCTCCCATTTTTGGAATCTGAATTTACTCAATTGTTATTGAGTTAGGTTATCCTCTCTTTTGATAGATGGTCAGTCACTGTTCTTCAGACTTTCCAATTCACTTGTCACTATTCGCCACAGAGTAGATGGTACCCAAGAAAGAAGGATGATGCATATTCTCTACCTCACAAAAGCCAAGAATATATCATAGTCATGCTATAGATTGTATGAGTGTTTGCATGTACTGGAGGAATTAGAAAAGAAGTTAGAACATCCAATAAGTGGGAAAAAATGATCCGTTAGCTGCTCAGAGGAATTAGGTATCAAATGGTCACATTCCTAATGACTCAAAGTATTTTGTTCTGGATTTCATGGGCAAATTCTATGGAAACATTTTTTGCATGTGTTACCAGTCTTTTAAGTTTTGCTCAGATCCTTTGTTTTAAGATGGGATTATATTGGCTATGTTTCCCGTAATCCTAGAAAGTTTAGAAAGTTACATTAAGGGGCAACTGTATTCTTGTGTATTTATGTACAATGCAGTATTGCACGAGGGATCCAAGCAAACCCATAGTATAAATATGATGGTAGAACAATAGCCACCATGTTTTCCTTCCCACTCAAAGAGCAAAAGGACCCAATCTCTAGCAGTTGTGTATTCAGTATAAGGCTATATTTTCAACTCCTACTCTGTTCCAGTTATTTAGATTCACATAAAGGAAAAAAAATCTGTCTCTTAAATAAATAAACAAACTAAGAAATATTTCAAAAGACTGTAGTTTGAGAACAGCTTTCATTAACAAACAGAAAGCTGTGACATTCTGTGCCACTGGTATTAAAATAGTTTAAGGGTGAGAAGTAAAAAGCTACAGAAGAGATTTTCCCAAAGCATGAAAACTATCAGTATGAGGATCCCACAGAAATGAAAGAGGAGAGGTATTGGTGTATGAGGAAGAAAGGAGCAGAGTCAAGCTTCACCTTCATTCCCTCAACCTGTGGAATCAGAGTTTGATTTCCCTATAGTGTATCTAAAATGGATTTGTCTTCTTTTTACCCACCAATTTACTAGAAGATAAACTCTGTGAAGGGAGGAACCCATTCTGTATTGGTCACAATTTGTTTATATTCCATAATATACCTTCTCTTCCTTCTTCTTTTTTTTTTTTTTTTTGGTACTGGGGATTGAACTCGGGTCCTTGCGCTTGCAAGGCAGGCCACCGAACTGCTGAGCTAAATCCCCAGCCCCACCTTCTTTTTGTTGTTGTTGTTTTGTTTTGTCTTGTTTTGTTTTTTTTTTTTTTTTGGTACTGGGGATTGAACTCGGGTCCTTGCGCTTGCAAGGCAGGCCACCGAACTGCTGAGCTAAATCCCCAGCCCCACCTTCTTTTTGTTGTTGTTGTTTTGTTTTGTCTTGTTTTGTTTTTTTTTTTTTTTTGGTACTGGGGATTGAACTCGGGTCCTTGCGCTTGCAAGGCAGGCCACCGAACTGCTGAGCTAAATCCCCAGCCCCACCTTCTTTTTGTTGTTGTTGTTTTGTTTTGTCTTGTTTTGTTTTTTTTTTTTTTTTGGTACTGGGGATTGAACTCGGGTCCTTGCGCTTGCAAGGCAGGCCACCGAACTGCTGAGCTAAATCCCCAGCCCCACCTTCTTTTTGTTGTTGTTGTTTTGTTTTGTCTTGTTTTGTTTTTTTTTTTTTTGAGACAGGGTCTCACTATGTAGTTGATACTGACCTGGAACTCACTTTGTATCCCAGGTTGATCTCAACTCAGAGTGATCCTCCTGCCTCAGCCTCCTGAATGCTGGGATTACAGGCATGCACCACCATACCTGGCAACCTTCTCTTCCTTCTGAGATAAGGGAAGCCATTACATTCTCCATTTGATAACCCGGGAAAAAAAAAAAAGCAAGGGTACTCAGTGACTTATCAAGTTAATGTATTAATTTGTATCCTGATTTTGTAATGATATTTTAACAAAAATACAATAAGTACAGAAAACAGTAACATGGGAATTGGATTTAAAAGCAGAGACAGACAACAGTAAGAAGATGAAGTCAGAAATGAAGTAAAAAGTGCCAATGATACAACTGCTATGGACAAAGCCCAAATTTGGCTCTAAGCTTTCTAGAATCCACTGTACAAAAGGAGAACATAGTGAGTTATAAGAAACACAATGTCTATATAAAGAGCAGAGGTGGTCCTGTCCAAGTATTGCAATTTGTCTGCTTTTGAATTAACCTCACAGCCCTCCCCTAGCGTAACATTTTATTGCTGGATAATTATGTATAAAGTTCATCCTGTCTTTCTGCTACATAACAGGCATGTGTAGGGCACAATGCAGACAGGGACATGTCATAAAGACTGAGAATGCATCAGGCCTCCATCATTGTTTCCTAGCCTACTTTCTGAACCCGGGTGTCAAAGAAATGTGGATAATCATAGGTGGCCATTTCAGCACAAACTTTCAATACGACAAATAAATATATCCTCCACAATGAAACAACACATTTAGATGTGTCTGTGTGGGTAGTGGTGGGGTTCTGGGGATTAAACCCAGGGCCTTCACACTGAGGTACATTCCCCCCCCCTTTTTTTTTTTAGTTAGTTTTTATTTTGACGCAAGGTCCCACTAAGTTGTTAATTGCTCAGGCTGGGCTCAAACTTGCTGTTCTCCTGCCTCAACCTCCCAGAGTGCAGGGATTATGGCTATATGCTATTATGCCTGGAACATTTTGAAATCTTAAGTGAAGAAAATAGTCAAATAATGTGGAGTTTCATGCATGTCATCTTCTAAATTATTTTTTTTGTGTTGTACAGAACCTTGTGCATAACCTCTGAAAATGCATGACCTAACTTTTGATCACTGGAGTAGTAAATACAGTCGTCATTAGTTTATTCCTCTATTTTATTGGTTTTAAGAAGATTACAGTACTATAGTA
This sequence comes from Fukomys damarensis, assembly GCF_012274545.1. Taxonomy (NCBI): domain Eukaryota; kingdom Metazoa; phylum Chordata; class Mammalia; order Rodentia; family Bathyergidae; genus Fukomys; species Fukomys damarensis. Next base: position 121,230,971 of record NW_022900951.1, on the reverse strand, counting down.
TGATGCAGTCTATATTAATAAAACTCTTTAAAATTGGTCTACAAAACGATACCATTCAGAGAATATCTGAATAGTATTTTTGACCTCCCATGCACATTTTAATTTAGTGTTGATGTTTTGGAAGTCCTAGTTAGCAAAGAGTATAGAAATAGTCTGATTTTATTATATTTTCTATTGGTCCCATTCAAATCACAGCAAAACACATACAAAAATATAGTCAGATCTTAATGATTTTAATCTTCCTGAAAGAAATCTTTATGGATTAAAATGTTAGATATGATTTCTCCAAATTGCTTTCACAAATGCTAAGGCAGGTAGGTGAGAGATCGCTGTGCCTCATTTTAATAAAAGAGTCAGAAAAGATGTACTGAAAATAGCTGGAAGAAGAGTTACTGGTATCACAATTCCTCCAACTCCAAACAGCCTGGAGAGAAATGCCTAGCACTTAGGAGGGGGAAAAAGAATTAACGTCAGGCATTAGAATTGTAATCCATTACAAGGCCAACAGCGGTGAAACCTAGGGTGGGTCAAAGCCCTGAACACCTACCTACTCACAGCCCAATATGAATGGACTGACCTGATGAAACTGCACTAGCCAAGTGATAAGGAGCCTGGGAGCAGAGTGTGAAAGGCTTTGATTTGGAAGTCAGAGCTAGACCTGCTGTGCTGAGACTCAACATCAGGTAGAAACCAAGGCTTCTATCCCAGGCTAGAGCTTGCTGATGGATCTCCTAAATCTGCCCCAGCATCAGATAGATACTTGCATGCACGTAAGGAAGACTCAAGTTTTGGCCTGCATCACTGTCAGTCTTGGAATAAGCCAAGGCCATCCCACCTCCCAAGACTGTGCAGGACCCTACAGCTCTGAAACTCACATGCAACCAAGCTTAGCCTAAGTTTGGTGGCCAAGAGACTGTCTCCATCTCCCATTTCCCAGTGTCAGGCAGCACAGCTATCAACAGGCCAGTGCTGACAGACGGAGCCTCACAACTGACCCTGGCACCAGGCAGAGAACTGCACTCTGATTCTGTGGACACTGTTTCAGCCTGTATCACCACCAGTTGAGCATGGGCTTGGGTGCACCCCCAAGAATGTCCATGTCCTAGTAATGTGAAACTCAGAAGGAAAGGACTGCCTTCATCACCACTACTCCAACCTCGGGCCCCACAGCAAGAATCAAGACTCCACGTGCTTAGAGGAAGTAGTTAGGACAAGAATTTGCCTTGAATCCAATGCCTTGTTAGTGAAATCTAACACAAGGTGGGTCTTCATGGCCCCTATTCTGAGGCCAATGCCTGTAAGTGGAGCTTCTGGACTAACCCTCATTCCAGGCAGATGCTCATGGCCTGGTATACCGGAACTCTCCCACCAGCATCACTTGTGGCTGAATGACGTAGTCTTGAGCCATGAGTTAACTGACCTTAGCATAGCAGTAAGAACCATGTTCCTACCCCAGTGCTGCTCTGATCTGGATGAACTTGAACTCAAAGTGAAACATAGCTTTGTGTTATTGATGGCCATATGCATGGAATAGGAGCTAGAGACAGGTTCCTATGTGGTCCATCTCCCTACTACAGGGCAGAACTTCATAGTCAGTGGCTATGGAGGAGTCATCTGGCCTGGCACTGGCCCCAGCGAGAGTTTTGGGGGTGGATGTCCTTTTTATGCACTCCCTTATTTATGCTGCACAACACATTAACTGTGTATTTGGGATAAACCAGGGTTTGGATTTTCCTGTAACACTGAAGCACTGACAGCATATTAACAGCACATTCCAGGAAAATATGGGCCTAGATGCAATGCAGTGCGAAAAGATTGGAAGTGACTGTAGGGTCAGAAAAAAACAAGGGGCCTGTTTATAACATCTATAAAATAGGCCCCAAACAAAGCCAGATTATGAAGATTGAAATAAATATCTAACCATTCAATATCCAGATGTTGCATATTAATAAGAGCTTTTAGGAAACCATGATATCACCTACTAGTCAAAATATGGTGCCAGAAACTTTTCAGATAATGCAGTAATCAAGTTTGGAGCACTCTTTAGATAGTTTAAAAGTGTTGTTGTAAAGAAATCCAAGGAGCTTAGAAAACAAAAACCTCACTCCTCTAAAAAAGAAACTTAACAAAAGTGTGGAAGCAATTTAGTAATTGAACAGAAATACTTGCACTAAAAATCGCATTTGGCTAAATTAACAGTACCATTAAATGGAAGGAAAAAGTAGAACAGATCAAACAAGACAGAATCAGTGAGCTTAAATACAGACTGTGTGTTTACATTCAGATGAGCAAGAAGAATGAAGATGAATGAAAAAGCCTAGAGGAACGTTGGGTCAATATTAAGAGAGCACATATTTGGGTTATTTGTGTTCATGAGGGAATTGAAAATGCTAAAGAGGTAGAAAACTTATTGAAAGATAATTACAGAAAAATTTTTCCCAAATTAAATTCAAATATCCAGGCCAAAGAATGACAAAACTCACCAGGCAAAATTGACTCAAGCTAGTGTAACTTCCAGAGAATTTATAACAAAGCTCATAAATGTGATAAAGAGAAGATTCTCAAACAGCAAGAGAAAAGAAGCAAATTACCCACAGGCATGTCCCAGTTTGCCTGTGAGCCAATCTCCCAGCAGAAACCTTATAGGCCAGGTGGCAGAGGCATGAGATTTTCCCAGTACTGAAGAGGAAGAGAAAAAGAACTTTAATGAAGAATATTTAACCTAGCAAAGCTAGGTTTTTGAAAGAAAAGGGAGATAAAGAATTTCCCTGAGAAATAATAGCTAAGAGACTCTCTCTTCACCAGACTTGTTCAAGAAATACTAAATGGAAACAAGAGATACTAATGAGTACAAATAAAACACTGGAAAATAACTCATGGATAAGAGTAATTATACAGAAGAATTCAGAAAGCTCTAATATTGTAAGCATGGTAAATCATTCATGCTTTTATTATAAAAATAAAAGCTAGTAATTTTATCAAAGAGTAAGCTCAATTTTCCTGAATTTTCATGACCTTTGCTTGGAAGTGAAATTCACAGTACTCTCTTGAAACCAACATTTACTAGTGCAGACTCCAGATGAGGAAAAATATTTGTTTCTTGACCAGGGTTTGTGGGAGTTGGGGTTCACCAGTAAGGCACTGTCGCAGTTTATGGGAGTAGGGGTTCACCAAGAATGCATTGTCATAGTTTAAAACTGCCTGAATTGTACCATGTTCAAAGACCATATTTCTAGTGTTTAGGCTTTTAAAAAATTTATATCTGTTAACACTTATTAGTAGTACAAACTGATGTGATTCACTGAGATATTTTCATACATGCAAACACTCTGCATGAATGGTGTCTAAGCCATCCTTTAAGTGCCGGCTTCCTTCTCTTCCCTCTGTCTCGAGAAATCCCCTTTAATTTTTCTCCATGCACCCCCTCTTCCCTGTTTCTAGCTCTTCTACAAAATTAACTTACTGGTATGTGTAAATGAATGAAAACATATAATGCTTATCTTTCTGTGTGCAGCTGACTTTATTTAATATAATGATCTTCACTTCCATTCATGTTGCTGCAAATGATAAGAATTCACTCTTCTTTTCTGACTGAGTAGTATCTGGTTGTGTAAATAATATGTCATATTTTCCCAAACCATATTTTTATGTGGTGGAAAATGTTTTGGCTTATAGGTGTTTCAAATCTCACACTATACTATTATTGTCAATTATTGTTTTAAGAATATTATTTAAAGCAATTTACTATTGAGATTTCTTTGTTTATCCAATATTTGACTCTTTGATTTTTTATTGTCTCACATTAATATAGAAGGTACTGATGGTGCATGTGTTGAGTTTTGAGTACTGTAATAGTTGTCCTTTCATTTATTTGCTTATTTTTTTGGCAAATCTATTCTGTCTAATGAAGTTACTGAATTCTTTGAGACTAGTGCCTGGACAATAAGTGGATTTACATGAATCACCCACTTGTGGCTATCTGGAGTCTTGTGTACTTACAAGTTTAAATTAGTCATTTTCCCTGCATGCTGGGTCCCAAGCACTTTCTATATGTTTCTGCAAACATTTTTCCACACATTTCTTTGTTTCCCAATTGTATATTGGTACATTTAAGGCAAACAATATAGTTACATTCATTATCGGGATCATGCACCTTTACATGACAGATCTTGGTTCTTATTTTTTTCCCATTCCCCTCCCCTCCCTTCACCCCTTCACTGTAACAAAGACTTTACCAAAGACTTTGTTTCCATTTTTTCATATTTTTTCTTTTCCCTTATTTCCTTTCCCCTATCCTTCCAACATAACACTTCTTCCTTTATCCATTTTCTTCCTATTTCACACTATCAATTATACCATTTGAACCTTATTTACACTTTTACTTTTTCACACCAGAGAAACTATTTGATATTTACTCAAGTATGTCCTATTTATTTCACTTAAGAGTATAGCCTTGATGTGCATCCATTTTCCTATGAATGACTGGTTTCTCCTTCTTTACGGCTGAGTAGTACTCCATTTTATAGAAAAACCGCATCTTTATCCAGTCTCTAACTGATGGGCAATTGGGATGTTTCCAAGTTTTAGCTATTGCAAACTTCCACATATTTATTTCAGGTCTCAGGTATGAGTTTGTCGATATCATCATCTCTCCTCTGTTTTCTCTTTAGATAAACTTGAAGAACAAGCCATGTGAGATTTCCTGACATCCTGTTTCAAAGTCTTTGATTTCAAAAAATTAAATTCACCTCATATTTTTAAAGTTAATGTGAACATACTATGTACATATTCCTTAGATTAGAGAATGAGGGCAAGTCTATCTTATCTGTGCACAGTAAATTTATGGGTCCTGTAGCATATTTTAATTACCTTATTAATGGTCAGAAAAACACTATGACATAGTTATAGATGAGTTAATTAGGAAATTAAGTAACGTCTGTAAGTGCAGCTAATAAAAATCAGTAGCAGGATTAAAATGCAGGTTGTTTGATTCCTCAAATTTTGTCTGGCTATGCTCCATCCATGCTAACTCTAAGAGGAGTTTTCGGAGTCATAAAATTAAGACACAAAGAAAGTGCACATTGAGTAAAGAAATTTTAAAAATAAGAATTCTCAAATATGTTGTGTAAGTGAAATTATTGTTAGATGAAATAAAAACTTAAAAATTTGTATAAGTTTAGAAAAACAATGATACTATTAATATTCATCTAGAATGTGTGTTTATTTAGGTTTTTGGTAAATTTTTACTGGTATATGATGTCAAATTGAATGGAAAGTTTCAAGTACAGTGCTAAGAACTTCCTTTAATCTTTATTCAGCTTCACAATTTTTAAAAAGTTACACACTTTTTCTCCCTGTTTTTTCTGTCTTTCTCTGTTTTTCTGTTTCTCTTAGAACTCTTATGTTAGTGTTTTGGATTTTTTAATATCAAGCTCACATAGAAAGCAAAACCTTTATGATAGTACTTTTCTGAGTGTGCATAATGAATATGTACTGAAAACAGGCAGTTTTTGACTGACAATATTTGTGGAGTAAAGTACTATATATATGTGTGTTCAAAAAAATAAGAATAATAGTCTTTCCAAAACACAGATTCAAATGCAAAACTATAACATAACAAGAAACTTTTATTCAAAATAGTTCACATGAGGCATGACCATATGCATGCAGGAAAAAAAAAAATCAGACCACAGCACGCAAATCTGATTGGCTGCAGCTGTCCACAGTCACATATAGTACTTACCGTGAGGGGTTGTAAGAAGCAGGTCTGCTGTGCTCAGTCAGGACACAATCTCCATTCCCTTAGTTGTGGACGATGGCTTCGACCTCTGCTTCTAAAATTACATATTTAAGTAGTGGAAGCTGACATATCACATGTGTGGAATTTTCAGTTTCACTCAAAGTCAAAGTTAAAGTCACTCATATTCCCCAAAGTCAAACTTTGTTTAGCAATCAAGCAGAAGGGGAATGGTTAAGGTGCAAGAAATGGCACCTTTCCTTCCAAGTGTTATTGATGTAGCATTAATGGATGTTTTAGTTCTGTCCACTCTGTGACATAAAAATGAGGATGAACTGAAGGACTAATTTTGTGTACACTGATTTTCAATTTCTGTTCAATGTTGGCTTGGAATAAAGCAAATAGTGAGATGATAATGATAAAGACAAAAAGGGTAGCAGATATATTCCCAGACGTGTCAGAGGGATTTCCTGAAATGGCACAAAGAATACAGTAGGGAAAAAAAATCTCAGAAAATATTTTATGTGGGTAGAAGGTCAGTCTCCAGGGCAGCCCCTTAGATATGTACATAAGTCATTGAAAAGAGTCTCATAAGTACTGCTGTTTAGGACAATGATATGCATACTTTATGATTAGTTTTTTATAATATATGAGAAAGATAGACTTTTTGGATAGCAAGCATAGTAGGACAAGTTGACCTCAGATGTAGTACCAGAAAATGGTGTGGATGTTCACATTCTTTTTCCTATAGTATAGAAATACAAGCTTCATAAAAGAACAATGATTAACTCAAAGAAAGAAATCATACATGCATTGAATGTCAAAATATCTTGCCATACACATGTGAAGATAAATGGTAATGTTTCGTCAGTTGTTATGAATATTCAATTCAGTCCCATATGAATAAGTTTATACACATACACATTAAAATGTAGGTTCCTTTTCACTTTTCATCGGAAAGATACTTTGGATACTATCAGTCACAAAAATCTTCATTTATCTTCTTTGAAAAGTGGTTGATTTTAAAATTATATATTATCAATGTATAGAGTTCACTAGTTTCATAATTCTCTAAGAATGGAGATTTTATAAGAAGTTAATTTCAAGTGACAAAATGTTAAAATTAATCTAAAACTATAAAGAGCTCTCTAATCAGGACAGTTTGCCTCTGAAATCCAGTTATATATTAATTCAAACAATTTATGGAATGTTTTATGAACAGAATATTTGGGATAAGCTGAGTAATGCCATCTAGAGCCAAACTGAAGGTTTTAGGAGCTATATAGTCTGAAGTGAGGATTGAAGACAAAGGTTGAAAAAGTATCTAAGGGACAAAGGAAGGGGAATTGGGAGGGTGCTAGGAGGGAAAGAAAGGAATGGAGTCACTATGAGAAAATAAAACAATGGAAACATAGTCTTTGTAGACAGGGAGGGAGGGATGGAAGGGTTGAAGGGAGAGAAGAGGGATGGGGAAAAATAACAGACTGATTATGAAAAGGTACAAATTTCCAACAATGAATGTCATTATATGGTACACATAAAATGTACCAATAAAATTAATGAAAGCTAAAAAAAGGAAAAAGTATCTAGCTCACCATTTCACTGTTTTTATGTTAAGATTTCCACAGAATAGTTACTTAACAATACAACTGAGAACATGTTTCATTTTTTTTCCTCATTGAGTTTATTGGTACATTTTAGGTGTACAGTACAGTTACATTCATCATTGGGATTTGTACCTTTACATGACAGGTCTTGGTTCTTATTTTTTCCCCTTATCCCTGCCCTCCCTTCACCCCCTCCTCCCTTCTCCATTTACGTATACTTTATTTACATTTTTTCATTTTGTCATGTATTTTTTTCTTTTTCCTTATTTCCTTTCCCCTACCCTTCCCACTTCCCCTACACCTTTAGCCCTTTTCTTCCTATTACACACAGTGAATTATGCCATTAGGATCTTATGTACCATTATAGTTTTTCACACCAGAGAAACTATTTGGTATTTACACATGTGTGACTTATTTATTCCACTTAGGAGTATATCCTCAATATGTATCCATTTTCCTATGAATGATTCTAATTTCTCATTCTTTATGGCTGAGTAGTACTCCATTTTATAGAAAAAAACACATGTTCATTTTGTTTTGTTTGTGGTGCTGTGGATGCAATTCAGGGCCATGCACATGCTAGGCAGGGTCTCTTACTACTGAACTACACTCACAGCCCAAACTCACAGTGGCAAAAAAATAATAAATAAATAGTTTCTCTGTAGCAAAAATATTTAAGCTTCCAAACTAGACAGACCAATAAGTAGTAATATATAAATCACAATTTGAAAAGCAGTGTGTATAACCAAACTGAAAACTGTTCTTATTTACAAGTGGAGAAGCTCATACTATTTCAGTATTTATTAATAATATGATTCTTGAACTTTAGTTGAATTATACACAAGTAAAATGAGTTTGTGAAAGCTCAAGAAAAATATATATTGCTACATATATATATATATATGTGTATATATATATGTGTATATATATAATTTTTTTTTTTTGGTACCAGGGATTAAACTTGGGTCCTTGCGCTTGCAAGGCAGACCACTGAACTGCTGAGCTAAAAGCCTGGCCAATTGCTACTTATCTTTATGTACAACAAATGGAAAAATTAGTCATTAAGCTCCAGACAGAATTTTGCACAGGATAAAAAGAATCCAATGTGCTGAATTGTTGTTCTAAGTTATATTTAGAAGAACAGGACCTGCAGACTGAGTCTTACTTGTTACTTTGCCCCTTACTGTTTCTGTGACCTTGGGCAAAATAATAAGAAAATGTAACACCTCTTTGTTTCAATAAGGTTTTAGGGAGGATTAAATAAATGTACTTGAAATCTTAGAAAAGGAG
>NW_022900951.1:121184241-121222313 GCF_012274545.1 Fukomys damarensis | reverse complement strand
GAAAGAAAGGAATGGAGTCACTATGAGAAAATAAAACAATGGAAACATAGTCTTTGTAGACAGGGAGGGAGGGATGGAAGGGTTGAAGGGAGAGAAGAGGGATGGGGAAAAATAACAGACTGATTATGAAAAGGTACAAATTTCCAACAATGAATGTCATTATATGGTACACATAAAATGTACCAATAAAATTAATGAAAGCTAAAAAAAGGAAAAAGTATCTAGCTCACCATTTCACTGTTTTTATGTTAAGATTTCCACAGAATAGTTACTTAACAATACAACTGAGAACATGTTTCATTTTTTTTCCTCATTGAGTTTATTGGTACATTTTAGGTGTACAGTACAGTTACATTCATCATTGGGATTTGTACCTTTACATGACAGGTCTTGGTTCTTATTTTTTCCCCTTATCCCTGCCCTCCCTTCACCCCCTCCTCCCTTCTCCATTTACGTATACTTTATTTACATTTTTTCATTTTGTCATGTATTTTTTTCTTTTTCCTTATTTCCTTTCCCCTACCCTTCCCACTTCCCCTACACCTTTAGCCCTTTTCTTCCTATTACACACTGTCAATTATGCCATTAGGATCTTATGTACCATTATAGTTTTTCACACCAGAGAAACTATTTGGTATTTACACATGTGTGACTTATTTATTCCACTTAGGAGTATATCCTCAATATGTATCCATTTTCCTATGAATGATTCTAATTTCTCATTCTTTATGGCTGAGTAGTACTCCATTTTATAGAAAAAAACACATGTTCATTTTGTTTTGTTTGTGGTGCTGTGGATGCAATTCAGGGCCATGCACATGCTAGGCAGGGTCTCTTACTACTGAACTACACTCACAGCCCAAACTCACAGTGGCAAAAAAATAATAAATAAATAGTTTCTCTGTAGCAAAAATATTTAAGCTTCCAAACTAGACAGACCAATAAGTAGTAATATATAAATCACAATTTGAAAAGCAGTGTGTATAACCAAACTGAAAACTGTTCTTATTTACAAGTGGAGAAGCTCATACTATTTCAGTATTTATTAATAATATGATTCTTGAACTTTAGTTGAATTATACACAAGTAAAATGAGTTTGTGAAAGCTCAAGAAAAATATATATTGCTACATATATATATATATATGTGTATATATATATGTGTATATATATAATTTTTTTTTTTTGGTACCAGGGATTAAACTTGGGTCCTTGCGCTTGCAAGGCAGACCACTGAACTGCTGAGCTAAAAGCCTGGCCAATTGCTACTTATCTTTATGTACAACAAATGGAAAAATTAGTCATTAAGCTCCAGACAGAATTTTGCACAGGATAAAAAGAATCCAATGTGCTGAATTGTTGTTCTAAGTTATATTTAGAAGAACAGGACCTGCAGACTGAGTCTTACTTGTTACTTTGCCCCTTACTGTTTCTGTGACCTTGGGCAAAATAATAAGAAAATGTAACACCTCTTTGTTTCAATAAGGTTTTAGGGAGGATTAAATAAATGTACTTGAAATCTTAGAAAAGGAGCACGTGGTAAGAATGTAATAGATGCTAAAGTTATTATGGAATAAAGGCAAAACTGTACAGATGAGAAAACCCATACTCTAAAGAAATTTCATCATTAAAGAAGGATGAGTGAAAAAAGAATTGGAGATGAAATTTTAAAACATTAAAATTCAGACAAAAAATAAAGAATAAAATGAATAATTAATTTCACAATATGAATTATTAGATTGGGAATACAGATTAAAATTAATGCAGGCCTTTGCACATTGAGAAGATAATTGCAATAGGCAAGTTTTAGGGAGGAGGAAATAAGATTGCTGAGAGACAGGAGAATAGAAAGCAAAGATCCAGTGCCTGAAAAGCAGTTTCAGTCCTTAGGAAGGTGGCAATATTTGCAATAGAAACCTGAACCTTCCAAGCTTGCCAAGTTAGTATGTGCTAATTTTTGTACACTATCTTTGTGTCCACCCTAATTCTAAGTATCACTTTTGAAAATACCAGCCTGGTGAAGTGAGGCTTTAAGGGAAGCCAAAGGATTATGGATGGGTCAGAAACTTAGACGAAAGGCATCACGATTCTTGAATAAGAATACGATAGTAACATTTAACATTTGTAATCCCAGTATCGAGGGAGGCTGGGGCAGAGGAATTGCAAGTGAGAGTCTCACCCAGGGAGACTTAGAGAGATCTGGTCTCAAAGTCAAAGATAAAGTGGGCTGGAGATACAGCTCAGTGGGTTCAGTTCCCAGTACTGAAAGAAAAGAAAAAGGAAGAACTCTTAAGTGTTTGGGTGAAAGAAATCCAAGGGGTCTTGGAAAACTCTATTTCTTTTTTATGAGGACATTAATGTAATATTCATTTTCATAGTGCAATAGTATCCAGCAACCAGGAGAATGCTGGCCATGTGGTAAGTGCTGAATATCTTTTTGCTGAATTAATAAGTTTATTTTTTTTCACAGGAAGACAAAGTAAGTTTTCCATGTTATCCCAGTACTAATCCTGTAGTTAGACAATCTTATGGCACATATGAGGCAAAGACATTTTCAGGTTTCTGTTGCTGTTTAACGAGGTTACTCTACTCAATCCATTCAGTATAACTTTTCTAAGCATCCAACAGTCTCTTGCCTTTGGGGATATTTTCCCAACACATATGTGCAAATAGTATAATTAGTGATTGATTAGAACTTAATTTATTAAACATCCCACCAGAGGAGACAAGCTGTAGCAACCAGTAACAAGTGTCATCCTCTCAGGATGTTGTAGGAAGCAACAATGACACAATTAATAGCTTGCCATGTACTTGTATCCAAAGTAGCAATTTCAAACCAAGTGTAAAACCATAATAACTTAGCAGGTCATACTGCTATTTCCACTAATAGCTTACAATTACCACTGCATTCAGGCCTGTAACCTTTGACTACTTCTGCAATTACCAGGCATGATTTACTGCCAAGCATTAAAATGTACATTTGTAGTTGACACAAATATGAGGGATGTATCATAGCTTGTTTTGAAAGGCAAGGACTAAAGAAGCAGAGAGAAAAGGGCTTGAATCCTCTCAGTGCCATGAACTAGATGTTTGACCTTTGCAAGCTTATTTTTTCTCTCTGAAGTTCTCACTTCAAACATTCCTGCAGAAGGAAAATGAAATATCTCTTCTCATAACTAGTAGGATGTAGTAGTTAAAAAACACGGCTCCTTGTTCCATTGGGTGCAAGAGGTAGAAAATTAAATGAGTGCCTTTACACCTTAATGAAAAGAAAAATCCAGACAAACTACAAAACTATATTTCCTAAGCCCATTGGAAAGTTGAAGTTGCAAAGCCACCAAAAAGAGGCACCCATCCTCCCCCAAGGAGATAGGGGATACAGAAACTGTTTCAATTAAGGAAGAGCCCGAATAATATAAAACTTCCATACAAGTGGGCGATTAAGAATGAGTAAAATTTCGAATGAATTACTAAAATCTGACTGTGTTAGTGTTATGTAAAATATAAAAATCCCTAAGAAAAACACATACAAGGCGAGTTATCATCAGCCTTCAGGCTCTTTTCTATAGCCCTCTGTTTGATCAAGGAAAAAAATCAGCAGATGGGGCAGAGGATGAAGGAGAACTCCCCTTCCTGGTGTAAGCATTCAACAGGGCTCTAGGGCCACTGTGGCAAAGGTAGTCAGCCTAGCGTTACTGCTCAGCCTTCCTATCAAATGCCTTGAACTCCCAAGGAAGCACCAAATATCACTCCCTAGAAACAGGGAAAGATCTACTGTTATTGGAGAGGTGGTAGAGGGAACTTTTTTTTTTTTTTAGGGAGAAGCCAAGAGACAATAAAGGGCCTGGGATCATATACCTAACCTTTATATATCTCCTGTGTTAGGAATTGAGGTGGAATGTATCTCACAGATTAGACCCATAATAAAAAGAAAAAAAATTCGATTGTCATAGGGAATATAGCTAGAAACACTAAAACACCTACCCATGAAGACCAAATTCACAGGGCATATTCAAGGCTGTGGTCAGACTAGGATAATAGAGAACTCTCCCTCCATAACACCACCCTCTCCAGCATGAATAATAATCAATGTTAACCTTCCATTGGTGGAATGGCAAAATCATGGAGAGAGTCTCCTGGCGTAGATCTGATACACAGGGATGTTTACAAGCTGATAGAAGAGCACAGTCTTTGCGTAAAATTCTGCAGAAGCCCCGAGCACTCAATCTCAAGACAAGGTAATGCTAGAAGAAAGTCAATGAAGAACAGAAAGTAAACATAGAAACAAAACCCACAAAATCTTAACCCATCTTCTGTCTAGATGAATTGAAATTCCCACCTAAATTGCTTGAAATTCAACATATCATTTTTGAGATGGAAATTCAATTTTTTCTCTCCCCTATTCTACATAAGAAAGTATTTGACATTTCCGACATTAAAAAACAAATACTACAAGACAAAATAATTAGAAGTAACCCATTTCTAAGAGAAAATGTCAGTAGGTTAAACAGATATTTGAGCACACAAGAATTTTGAAAAGATTATGATTAATATGGTAAATAATAAAAAAGTAGGCATTATGCTTAAACTCCAGAATTTCAGCAGACAGAAACTATGAGAAAGATTCACATAGAAATTCTAGAAAAGCACAATCACATAAGAAGAATTATTTTAACTATTCCACAATGCATGTTTATACTTTAAAATGTTTGTTATGTGATAAAAATCATAAATGTTATCTGTCAAATATACCGAGCTGGGGTATTTCCCATTATGTATTAGTGAAAAGGAATTGCTCTGAAAAGCTCATAAATGTACTAGAGAGGGCCAGGAAGAAGCATGGAACATGAAGCAGATGAATAGAAATGATGCCAGCTGGGTCGGGGGTGTAGCTCAGTGGCACCCCACGCACGCCTGTAATCCTAGCACTCGGGTGGCTGAGGCAGGAGGATCGCTGTGAATTCGAGACCAGCCTGGGCTACATAGTGAGTAACAGGTCAGTCAGTCTCAGCTATGTAATGAGACTCTGTCTCAAAAAACCGGAAAAAAAAAGAGGAATAAAGGACTCAAAGTCCTGGCCAAGAGCAGATAGACCCATCTGCCCACACCTAGATTCTCTTTTTTTTTCAGCTTTAATTGAGTTTATTGGTACATTTTAGGGATACAGTACAGTTACATTCATTGTTGGGATCTTGTACCTCTACATGACAACTCTTGATTCTCATTTTTTCCCCTTGTCCCTGCCCTCCCTTCACCCCCTCTCCCCCTACCCATCTACAAACACTTTATTTCCATCTTTTCATTCTCTCACATTTTTTTCTTTTCCCTTTTTACTCTTCCCCTACCCTACCTAACCCTAACCCTAGATTCTTTTCTTAACAGTAAAAATCCACAGACATAGCTCAATGAATAAGCATAGAGTGATTTTGAAGTGCAGAAAGAAGGCAGTAAGGAACCTTGGAACTTGAGAAAGTAAACAGAATTTAGTTACCTGGGTTTCCTTGATGGCTTCCATATATCTTAGAAAAGGTGCCACAGAAGCCTCCATTGTGGAACTGCTAATAGGGACAATGAAAAATTATCTCCAGGACAGTTGTGTTTACTTTAACCAAAAGACTGGAAAAAATAAAAAAGATGGCCCAACACAACAAAAAACATTTTGGTGGCATATCACTTTCCTACCAAACACTAATTGAAAAGCACCCTGCACAAAGTAATGCATGCAGTTTCTGTGTGGCTTAGCAGAAACTGATCTTGGACTTACCATTTGCCCTCAGAATGAGGAAATAAGATGCCCATATTCTTCGTCTCACTGGTGTCACCCAAACTCACGGAGAACCGATGTTGGATATGCTGGTTGAAAGAACTAAGTGCTGTTACAATTCCCCTGACTGAGTTGTATAGGCAGGGCTGAGTGGTGACTGATCTCCCACGATCGATGCGACAGAAGCAGGTGGTGACCAATGTCCTTGACAAGGAGAATTGTCAATAGTGTTTAAAGGCAAGCTGAGCTTCTAAACCCATATGACAGCAAGGCAAGTTAATGAGGGCAGGACTATTCACCAGTGTACTTCACTCTCACCCATGGGTGTTAGTAAGGCCTAGCAGAGAGCTGAGCTTATACTCCTACTGCACATCAATGAGATTTAATATGACAGTTCAATCAAAGCTAGTTAGTGTTTCACTTTCTACCACTCCTGTATTAGTAGGGCCCGCTACGGAGCTCAACTGCCGTGCCTGCCATGTATAAATGAGGCAGAATGAGGCAAAATCAGGATGTAGAGCTAGTTTGTACCCTATTTTCTGCCTTCCTCTCTTTTAGTGTCAGCTGATTCCAGGCAGGGGCACTTACACATGAACCACGCAGCAACAAAGAAGTGTGAGTCACCCTATCTTCTGTTTCCTTGTGGAAATAGCAGGACCCAGTGGGGAACTACACTCTTATATGGAGGCCAGACGGTGGTGTGAGTTGGTGTCTAATTTGTGCTACAAAGTTTTCAGGAAGGCTGAGCAAAGAGCTAAGCCTCCATCCCATCTACTTGCAATAAATCAGCACTCTGATTTTTGGGAGGGTCTTAATGATAGGACCTGCTGAATGTCCAGAAACAGCATACACAAAATCAACAGAAGCTAACTTAATATGGATGGTAGATTATTGTTAACTGAAAAGACTTTGGAATCAGGCATCAGAAAAATACTTCAACACGAAATTGGTAAATTTCTTTAAAAATTGTTTCAGCAACCAAAAAGATGTTATAAAATGGAAATTATGGAGCAGAAAACAAACCGTAATTTGAAAAATCCCGCTGAATGGGTTTATTCAGAATAAAGACGAGAAAGGAAGAATCAGTGAACTTGAGGACAGGATTTGTCTGATTTAAGCAGAAAACCCTAAAACAATGAAAACTTGGCAACCATTAGGACAGTAATAAAGGAGCTAACTTTCATATTGTCCAGTATCTCAGAAGGAAATTAGGAAGGAGATAAGACTGAAAACCTATTTAAAGAATGTGCAATTTCCTCAAATGTGCAGAAAGAAAGAAACCTACAGATTCTGAAGCCTAGAAGTCTAAATAAGGTAAACTCCAAGGAAAATATTCTAATATATATCAGAATTTATCTTTGTGAATTTACAGACAAAAAAATCTTGAGGCATGTTGCCGCACATAATTCCAGGAAAATGTATAAAACAGAGGGAATTAATAGAGTGACAAGTGACTCTTCTGCTCAGGTACAGCTAGTGAGCCAGAGTCTGGGTGAAGAGAGATGGCAAGAGTGCTTGGAGTTATGTTGGGTTGAAGCGATTGTCCAGTAATTCTTCTATTACCAAGTATGATGCCTCTTTCTGATTGGGCAAGATATGGAGAAGTCAGATATTATTAATGTAGTTCTGAACACAGAAAACTCCCTAGAAATGTCATTATACTATGGTTGTGGAATCTCTTACAGTTCCGAATTTCTTTAGGTTTGAAACTATCACATGAATCTGTGACCAAGATACTCAGAGGTTCATTGTTATCCACCTACAATAACTGGGGCTAATCTTACTCTTAAAACGCGTATGCGATATAGTAAGCTACCAAGTTTGGACTGTGTTGCAGAAGCCTGTAGGACAGGTATGACAGAAAAATTCTAGAAGGCAGAACAAACATTTTACAGTATTAGGGGGAGGTGGTTTTACATAATGTGTAATATTTTGGAGGTGATTCTAATATCTGTGCAATGTTTGATTTTGTATAAGGCCAAAGATGAACGCACTGATCAAATGTGGCAATATTTAGTCCTCTGTCATAAAACATATCAGAGCCTTGCCACATGGAGTGAAAATGTGTACATGTTAGTCTCTAATGGAATATTCTCAGTGATAACAATTGAAGTCTCAGATCCAAAATTTTGTACATAGGGGACACATTGAGTACTCATGTTTACCTCACGAGAAAGAAGTAAAAGCCAAAGGGATTGTAATGGCAGACTAAAGCAAGAAAATGTTATTTGAGAAAGCCAACACAGTAATTTTGTGTTGATACTAAAATTAAAAGCACCATTAGACCACAGAACACCCATCAGGATCTAGTAGACAAAACTGTTAGTTATGTATGAGAAAACATAACTTAGAAAAAATCCTGTAAGAAGTTCTACAAATTTAGATGATAAGCTCTTAAAAAAGAAAGGCCCTAGTAAGGAAATTCTGGCTTAAACAAGAAAGAATGAATTTCCCAAGAACCCTAAAGTCTGCTTCCTTTTCTGAAATAATCAAGAGATAGAAGAAAGAGAAATTATAAAGTAAGAATATTTTGATGTACACTTGGAAACCTGTGCTTTTGTTCAGATTGATTAAAATCTTATATTGCAAGTGTGAAAAACACGTATGTGGAGGAAGGGAAGGGGAAGAGAGAAGGGGAAATGCTGTAGAGATGTGAAGAATGAATTATTTTTCTCTCCTTGCTGAAACAAAATACCTGACACCCTAAGTTAAAGGGGAAAAGTTGTATTTAGCTCTCAGTTTGTAGAGAGTTCAGTCTATAACCAGCTGGCCCCAAGGCAGAGTGGCACATGGCAGTGTCACAGAAGGGTAATATTTCACAGTGCCTACACAGTAGGAAAAGCAACCAGAGACCTTAACAGGGTCTTTCTGCTTCTTTTTTCTCATTCAGACTACTTAGGGCGGGTAATGCTCACGCCCTTAATTTTAGTGCCCTCCTTAGTCCTAGCCCCACCAATCACACACTCTAGTTTCAGCCACCTCTGAAAATGCACGAGGCTTTGGAGGGACATCTCAACCAAACACCAAATGTTCCCCTCATAGGCATTTTCTTGAAAGAAGTAAGGTCATCACTTCATTCATTATTTAAGGTTAAGAACTCACAGAGACACTTTTGTTATTCTTAATCAGTATTAGTTTCCTAAGAATAATTCTACTTGATCAATGTGTGCTCATTCTTCTCTCTCTCTCTCCCCCTCTTCCCAATCTCTCTCTCTCCTCTCCTTTTCTTCCTTCCTTCCTCCATGTATGTATGTATGTATATTCATTCATTAATTCACTTATTCATTCATTCATTTTGTGGTGCTGAGGATGCTAGGCATCCTCAGTGTTCTACTACTGAGCATCCGCAGCCCAGGATATTGTTGTTCTGCCACATAATTGATTATCTAACATCCTATTTTATACCTGTATGTTTATGCTTATAAGAGAAATTGCTCTTTAAATTTCCTTTCATGGTCTGCCCTTTCCTGGTTTTGAAATCACAGTTATATTAGCTTCATAATATTACCTAACACTTTATTATATATGGGGCAGTAGATATAGAGGAATCTTATCACCATTTTAACTACTTTATACTTATGGATATTTAAATTGATGTGGTAGGCTAATTTCTTCCCTTTCAAAGTTTAGAACTAGTTAGTAAGCATGTGAGTCAGAGAAAGATCAAGAAAATGTGACTGCAACTTGAGACTTTAGATCTGTAGCCAAATGGACTCACAAATAGTCTACCCATGTATTGGCCCAGCCTCTTATTTTATGACAGATTATAATTCACCTTTCCACTGGTGAACTCATCCTGTAAAATGAGAATGGATGAAATGGGACTGCAGCATGCCCTCGAACTTCTTACAAATCTGACAAGCAAATCCCTGTCTCTTCTAAGGAAGAAGTGAATGAAGGGGCAAAAAGAAATGAAATATATTGAAAATTAGGCCAGAGCAAAGAAGACTCACATAAACAAATGGCCTTCTCAGGTTTCTTCTGAAAAATTTAGCCATATATATTGTTTTCTCTAGCAATATTCTCATTTCTTCTTAGGTTTGCTGGAATATACATATTCATTGTGCTGCATTACTATTTGAAATTTTATAATATTTTGCCTTTTCTCATTCATATTTTGTTTTGGTTTTAGCTCTTGCCCTACTGATGCCTTTCTAGTAGTTTTGAATCTTATTAGGCTTTCTAAGTAATCATTTCTTAATTATATAATTTTCTTTGTTTATAATCTATTTTCTTTATTTATTTCTGTCTTTGTCTACTTCCTCCCTTCTAATTTATTTTGTGTTTACTCTTCTTCCTAATTACTAAAAACATGTATTATTTTTGACTTCTGATGAGTGTAGTTAAAGCAGTACATTTGTGTCAACATTCTGCTATCACAAATCCTTATTTTGGGACTGGGATGTAGCTCAGTGGTACCATACCTGCCTGACAAAGCTCAAAGTCCTCAGTTTGATCCCTGGTACAAAAGAAAAGCCTTATTTTGCAAATTAGGATTATGAATGTCGCCACTTTAAAGCCTATTCCTTCTTTAATCTAAGGATTATTTAGTAGCATGATTTTAGTTTCTAAGTATATTAGATTTTCACCTGTTCTTTAAAATATGTATTTCTAATTTTTTATAGTTAAAGGACATAGTCTATACAATTATGACTAGACTCTTTTGAGGCTATCTTTGTGAAATTGAACACAATCAATTTTTGATACTATTCCTTGTGTTCCTGAAAAAAGTGTGTATTCTTTACTTGTTAAAGATAGATTTCCCATATACCAGTTAGCAACATATTATCACTCAAAGCCAATGGTTTTTTGCCCTTTCACTTTCTATTTCTAGTTGTCCGATGTAACTGTTACCAACTTTTCCTTTTCACCACCATTGCTCTTGAGGCCCTTGCATTGTCAGATTCAGCCACTCACCCACCGACTCTTCAGTGGGACAGATCGTAGTCTCACAACCTTGCCGGTCTCCATCTGATGGCCCCAGGAGCATCTGCAAGCCTGATGAAAGGGTATGGATCTCCAGACACTTAATAAGGTTAAGAGAAGTTGCCCATTGTACTTTCTGAAAGAACTTAAACAGTTGAGACTTCCCCTGGGTAGACAATATTTAATAATCATTAGCTTTAATTAGTACTAATGAGATTTTAGTGAACAAAAAGTGCACGGATATGCTCGCTATTGAAGCAGTGAACTTGGAAAATTCTGAGATAAGTAAGGGAATGTTTATATAGCGGCATGAATATGCAAATAGCAATGAGACCTGTTTCGAAGCATTAAATGTCAACTTTCAGGTGGGCATTTGTGATTATTGTGATGAATAAATATCTCTTTGTTTGAATAAATATTTACTTAATTGATAATTATAACTTTACAGTTATGACATTTTTTTTCATTTGTGTCTTTTCCTGTGGTGTGTTTTTTTAAAACAATTTCTCTTTAATTATATAAAGCTCATAAAATATTATGTAATGCTACCTTTTATCTTCTAATTTTATTGCTGTTTAATATATTATAACTTTATATACATTTTCACTTTTTGAAAAATATTTCCTTAATATTTTTTCATTTAGAAATTTGTATTTTTTATATCCTCATCCATATCTGCTTTTTCTTATTGCTTATGACTTTCACGGCTTTTAAACATATTTTGTTACTGTCTGGAAAAAATACTGAATATTTAGAAGTACTGAGGCAAATTATTGGTTCCTTTTTGGGGATTTTTAACAAGTACTTCATGTATTTCCCATATGTTTGGGATAGTTTTCCCTCAATCTTTTATGTCATTTTCATAAGTTTTAGTAACTAACTCTTAATATCTCTTTCCTGCTGAAATCTTTTGAAAGATAACATTTCTACAATCATCTCCCAAAGCATATGTAAAACCATTGCTAGTTGATCATGTCATACTCTCTCTGTATCCTCAGAGATCTGCAAGAAAGAAGTTTATCTAGTCCTTACAAGTGGACAAGCATAGATAAAAAAAAAAGTAGCTTATCTGCTGTCATGATGCTAAATCAGTAATCAATAAACTGAGATGTATGGGACTAATTCAAGCCTGGCTGTAAGATAAAGCCAAAACACACATTCATCTATCTGTTGTGTAGGGCTAATTTCATGCCACAGGGCCGAATAGAATTCAATGGATGGGACAGAGACTATCTGGTCCACAAAGACAATATCATTTTAGATCTTCAGACAAAAATTCTTGCCCATTCTTTTGCTAGATTCAAAGATTTTAAGGGCATGGATTAAGTTTCATTTATCTACGTAGTCCTTCATATTATAGCATGTAGTTGATTTTAGCATACTTGAAAACAATCATTGAAAATATGTAAGTAACATAAAACATTTTAAAGTTAATTTTATTGCTACATTGTAGGTATACAATACAATGACGTTGATCATTGGAAGTTTGTGCTTTTGCATAATCCATCTTGCTTCTTATTTTTTTCCCCTATTCTCCTGCCTTCCCTTCAATCCCACCACCCCTCCCTATTTACAAAGTCTTTGTAGCCATTTTTTCCTTTTCTAATATTAATTCCATTCGCTGCTTTCCTTTCTCCTACCCCTCCTACTTCCCCTTTGCCCCCTTTCTTCTTATATTACATTATCTATCTTTTAGTCCTTATTTACACTTTCAGGTTCTCGTGCTAGAGAAATTATTCAGCATTTACACATGTGTATCCTATTTATTTTACTTAAGAGTATGTCCTCAATATGCATCTGTTTAGCTATAAATGTCTCTAATTTCTCATTCTTTATGGCCATGTAGTACTCCATTTTATTAAAAAACAAAACAAAACATTTTCTTTATCCAGTCTCCAGTTGATGGGCAATTGGGTTTTTTCCAAGTTCTAGCTATTGCAAACTGTGCAGCTATGAGCATGGGTGAGCATATATCACTGTGGTAGGATTCTTTTAATTCTTTTGAGAAGATACTAATTTGGTGAAAACCTGGGTCAAATGGGACTTTCAATCCTAGTTCTTTGAGGTATCTCCATACTGATTTCCACAGTGTTGTACTACTTTACACTTTTAACAACAATGGAGAAGGATTCTCCCCACTCCCCGCAGACTCTCCAGCATTTGTTACTGGTTGACTTCTTGACCATTCTTTCTACAGTGAGATGAATTCTCATTGTGGTTTTAATTTGTATTTCTAGAATAGCTAGCTATCCTCAACATTTTCTTATATATTTAATGGCCAGCAGTATTTCTTCCTCTGTTTTTTGTTTGTTTGTTTGTTTGTTTTTTTGGTTTTTTGAGACAGGGTCTCACTATGTAGCTGAGACTGACCTGGAACTCACTATGTAGCCCAGGCTGGTCTTGAACTCACAGTGATCCTCCTGCCTCAACCTCCCACGTGCTGGGATTACAGGCATGCACCACCACGCCCGGCTGTATTTCTTCCTCTGAAGTGTGTATTCATTTCAAATGCCCTTTTTGGATTGGATCTTTAAATTTGGGCATCTAATTTTTTTGTTTTGGTTTTTTGGTACCGGGGATTGAACTTGGGACCTTGTGCTTTTGAGGCAGGTGACAGCACCACAGAGCTAAATCCCCAGCCCCTGGGTGTCTAATTTTATTTAAGTTCATTATAAAGTCTAGATATTAGTTCTCTGTCTGAGGAATAGCTGGAAAAACTTCTTTCCCATTCTGTAGGTTGTCTCTTTATTCTGTTGGTAGTTTCTTTGGTTGTATAGAAGCTTTTTAATTTGATATGATCCCATTTATTGACTTGTTTTGTTATATTCCCTCTGCAACCAGGGTTTTATTCATAAAATTTCCATAGTGGTTGTACTAGCTTACAATCCCATCGACAATATGTTTCCAATTTCCATTTGGACTTCTCTGTCCTTGTAATAGTGAGTGTACTAAGGACTTATCAATCTTCTTAATCTTTTTCAAAGATCCATCTCTTTCATTCATTGATCCTTTATATTGTTACAGTAGTCTTTATTTCATTCATGTTCAATTGGATCTTTATTATTTATTTCTTTGCACCGATGTTGAGTTTGGTCTTCTCTTGTTCTTCTGTGACCTTGAGATGTATAGTTATGTTATTTATTTGGCATCACAATTTTTCTGATTTGGCACTCATGAATATCAACTTCCTCCTTAGAACTGCTTCCATTGTGTCCCATATATTCTGATACACTGTGTTTCCATTATTACTTGATTCTATGAAATGTTTTTAGAGTTCTGGGAATTAAACCCAGGGCATTTGCTCTTATATCATCCATACACCAGTTTTTGTTTTTATTTGAAGATAGATTCTCACTAAGTTGCTAAATTGTCCAGGCTAGGCTTAAACCTGTTGATTCACCGACCTCAGCCACCCCAAGTACTGGGGTTACAGGTGCACTATCAAACCTGGCTTGATTCTAGGATTTTATAACTTTCTTTCCTTATTTCTTCAATGACCCACTGATGGTTTAAAGTTTATTATTCAATTTCCATGTGATTATGTATTTCCTATGGTTGCACTTGCTATTGATTTCTAGTTTTATTCCATTGTACTCTAATAGGGTGTATGACATTATTGCAATATTTTTGTATATTTAAAGGCTTAGCCTAGAGTATGGACTATTTTTGAAAAAGTTCCATGGGCTGCTGCAGTATATTTGTAGTCTGTCGTTTTTGTATTGAACACTGTAGATGTGTATTAAGCTTACTTGATAGTGTAGTTCAACTGATTTTTTTCATTAAGTTTCTTTTTAAATTTTTTTGTCATCTTAATCTATCTTTTTGTGAGAGTGGAGTATTGAATTCACCTGCTATGATTATATGGGATGTGTCTGGCCTTTTATGTTAAGCTTTTTACATTTTAAATTGGGTTCACCAAAATTTGGTGCATATATATTTTCAATTATCTTCACTTCTTGTGAATTAATCTCTGTTTTAGTGAATTATTCCCTTTTCAGCAAGTGATTCCCTTTCTTGAATTATTTGCACCGATATGTAGTACCTTTGTCTCTCCTATTTTTATGGTGATGTTTACTTTCTCAAATGTAAGTATAGCTACTCCCGCTTCCTTTCAGTTTAAAACTGTGTATGTCTTGGTAGATGAGTTGTATCTCCCATTAGTCAGTTTGTGTCTTTTTATTAGATAATTAAGACCATTTACATTAAGTGCTATTAAAATGTGCCAATTCCTATCAGTGTACTATTTTTCTAGTGTTCAATTCGTTCGTGATTCTTATTAGTTTATGTACTGTTCCAGTGACATTTATTCTTTACCTCACTCTCATGGTTCTGATTGTTCTTCCTATGCATTTAGGACTCTCTTAAGTATTTTCTGCAATGTTGGTTTATTTGTTATGAATTATTTAGTTTATACATGTGTTGGAAGGTCTTTATTTTCCCTTCAATTTTAAAGGATGGTCTTACAGTATACAGTAATCTGGGTTGGTGATTACTTTCTATCAGGGCTTAAAATACATTAATCCATGTACTGTTGGCCTTTAGATTTTATGTTGAGAATCTGCTGTTATTCTGATGGATTTGTTGCTATAAGTTATTAGTATTTTTCTCTAATAGTTTCTAATATTCTTCTTTGTTCTGAATTTTTTCCAATTTGAATATGATATATCTCAGAGAGGTCCTTTTCTGATTATGTCTAATGTTCTAAATGCCTCCAGTACTAGGATATCCATCTCATTCTCCAGACTTGGAACATTTTTTTGCTGTAATTTGAGTGAATGTTTTCTACATCATTTGCCTACTCTTCTTCATTATCCTTAAGGCCAGTAAATCTTAAGTTTGCTCTCTTAGAATTTCCCAAGAGCTCTTGAATAGTGCTTTCAATGTTCTTATTCTTTTTCTATATCATTTTCTGAATGTTCTAGGACATCCACTTTGTCTTTGAGCACTGGTATTAGATTTTTTTCATATAACCTACTGCAAAGAATTTCAATTGCATTTTATTTGATTAATTGAGGTTTTCATCTCCAGGATTTCTGCTTATTTTTCCAAAACTCTCTTTATGAAAATCATCTTTCATATCCTGCACTGTCTTCCTTAATTCATTCAGCTGCCTATTTGTATATTCTTTTATCTTACTGATCATTTGAACTATCAGTTTTTAAATGCATTCTCCAAAATTTCACTCACTTCAATAGCTGTGAGATCAGTGTTAGGGTAGTTATGAATTTTTGGAGGCATTTTGTAGCCTTGTTTTCTCAAGATTCTCATATTCGCATGTTAAAGCCTGCAGATCCATTTGGATGCATAGCTCTACCACTATTGTGTGGTTTTTTAGTAAGTGTCTTTCTCTTTGGGACGTGCCATAGGTTGTGGGTATGTCTCAATGCGAAATAATTCACTCCTTTCACTCAGAGTACTAGGTGCAATCCTAGTGTTCCTTTGAGAGGAGAGAATGACTACTAGCAATATCAACATTTAAAGAAGCAACTGTATGTCCACATGTAATTTAAAACTTATTTTACATCTTCTTTACTATTTCACCAATCCAGAAATAGAAAGGGACAATAGTGGAGAATATACTAGAAAAATAGGCACTGATGGTAATATTTATATACAAGGAAGTAGGGAAGTAGGAAGAAAGATATAAGAGTGTATGGAAAGAGAAGGAAGAAGGCAGAAGAGAAAGAAGTATCAGTAGAAATTGAACAGAGGCAGAGACTAAATCCAATTAAGGAACTAACAGAAGCACAAAGTCAGCAACTCCTATGATGTGAAAAACCCTTGATGTGGGAAAACGTGACAAAATAAGGCAGAACACAGAAGCAAATCATTAAGTAACACTCTTATACACTCACACACACATAAACCCAAGAATGCCGTCTAGTGATTCCTGCAACTTTAGCCCACAGTACAGACCTACCCACAAACTATGCAAGTGACATGCTTGGCAGACAACCCAAACTCTTCTTATAGTCTCATTTCCAAGTGTTATGCAGTTCTGCTGCTATTTTTTGCCACTTCCCCTGCCTGATTCAATATGCTCACTACTGGCTGTGTTTCACACCTACGGCTGTCGCTCAGAGACTTTTCCAGCCTGGAGCATGGTCTTCTGTGACACAGACATTGGAGTGTTTCCCTCTACCCCATAATTTTCGTTTTTTGGTGTAGCATTCATCATTCTCCTGGCCTAAGATGACCCCTAGGGAGGGTACCCTATCCCTTGCCTTCCTGGAGAGAATTGTGTGTTACTGCAATGTGGGGGTTTCTTTTTTCTTATGCCACCTCTCATGGTTTGGATTAATATCCTGAAGTGACTTGTGACCGTGGCCTGCCTCTAGTCTGTCCTGATAGCTGACTCTGAGTGTTGTTTATATATATCCATTTTCAGATATGTGATTCGTAACTGTTTTCTCTCAGTTAAATATTTGAATGATGTCTAATTTTTATTTTATCCTTTCATGGATTCTGTTTTGGAGGTCAAATTTAAGAACTTTTTGTCTAGTCATAGATCTCAAAGACTTCCTGTTACATTGTTTTCCTGAAAATTTTACAGATGTCCTTTTCACCTTTATGTTCATGGACCATTTTGAGTTAATTTTACATATGGCTAGAGACACCAATAATTTTTAAACTTTGGATTTAGTTACTGCTGGACAATTTGTTGAAAAAGGTATTTTCCTCTACTAAATTACTTTTTCAAATTTGCCAAAAATCAGCTGGGCATCTACTACATCTACTTTTGCATTCACTGTTCAGTTCAGCTGAAATGTAAGTTCCTATTCGCTTTCCTGTGGCTGAGACACAATATCAACAAATGCAGCTTCAAAGGTGTAGTTTATTTTTCTCATCAATTTAGGGGATTCAGTCCATGGTGAGCTAGCTCCAAGGCAAAAATATCATAGCAGAAGGACATGGTGGGACTAAGATGATTAGTGTGTGGTGACTGGGAAACAAAGTATGGGAATAGTGCCAGAGAGAAATGGTTCAAGGACCGTAGGTCATGCCTCTATGACCCAACCCATATATATACAGAAATGTGCTCCACCAATCCCAAGTGGATCCCAAAGCCAATCAAGTGGACACAAGAAAACCCAACCACAACAACATCTATAAATCCTCAATACTGCACGATCTTCAAGCACATTTTGAATATTGAAATGAGGGGAATAGTTTCATGGTGTTTTACTCTTTTTATAAATTGTCTTACATTTCCAGGTGATTTGGATTTTCATATATATTTTAGAATAATGTTTTCTAGATCTAATAAAATCATGCTGAAATTTTCATAGGAATTGTGTTACATTTGTATATTAACTTAGAAACAACTTACATCATTATTATATTGTCTTTTGTGAATATTAGGTTTGTTTACATTTATTTAGATCTTTTAAATTTATTTCATTAACATTTTGAAGTTTCTCTAACAAAATCTTGTATATATTTTATTACATTTTTACTTGTTTTACTCCATTTTGGGTGAATAAATTTGAATTTTTAATGTTGATATTTATGTGTTCAAGTAGGTAAGAAACTATTTTGCGTGGATAGTTTGTGTTCTACAATCATGATGAACAACTTAGTTCTAAGAGGATTTTAAAAGATACATCCCTATGATTTTCTTCACAATAGGACAGTTTTCTTTCTTTCTTTTTGGTTTATATGTATTTTGTATCTCTTTCTTGCCAAGTTGCCTTGTCTTGACTTGTACTGTTAAATAACAGAAGTGAGAGTTAATGTCCTGGTCTAGTCTTATTCATAATGATTGGGGAAAAGCATTCAGTCCTTCAGCAATAAGTATGTAGTTTGTAGAGTTGTTCTTTATCAAGATGGTAAAGTAATCTTTTTTTCCACTACTTTGAAAATGCCTGTCATGGATAATGAATTGTCTTAGTTACTTTTCTTGTTGTTGAGACAGAATACCTGACACCCAAGGTTAAAGGAGGAAAGGTTTATTTTGGCTCACAGTTTGTAGAGGTTTCAGTTCATATTTGGTTGGCTCCAAGGCAACGTGGCATGGCAGAGGGGCATTGCAGAGGAGAAATAGTCCATGGCAGGCAGAAAGCAGCAAGCAGTGAAGTAGTGAGGAAACAGCAACAGCAAGCAGCAACAGAAGCCCTCTTTTGTTCCCTTATATTCCATTGAGGCTCCACACCCTTAGGGTGGGAACCACTCGCATCTAGATTGCACCTTCCTATTATTCATATCCAGAACGGTGCCAAACCAGTTGGTGGACTAATTTAATAATCACAAACCCTTAATACCAACATAACACACTTAATCCCATCATCACACACTCTAGATCCAGCCACCTCTGAAAAGTTCCACCTATGACTTCATGAGGCTTTGGGAGCACCTCTTGACACAAAGCTTAACAATGTATTCGTCAAATGTATTTCTGCATTATTAATAGGATTGTATGATTTTTCTATTGTAGCATGCTTGAAATCTGCAGGAAATTCACTGGTTTTCAAGTGTAAAGCCAGCCTTGCATTCTGGGAATAAATCTTATCTAGTGATGCTATTTAATTTCTTTTCCATACTGCTGAATTATATTCCATATTATTTTGATAAAAATATGTCTATATTCCTGAGAAGCATTAGTCTGTAGTTTGCTTTTTATGTACTTTTTAAAAATCTAGCACTGGGGCCGGGCATTTAGCTCAATGTTTCCACTGTCAGCCTTGCAAGCACAAGGTCCTGAGTTCGATCCCTGATACCAAAAAAAAAAAAAAAAATGTAGCACTGATGTAAGGATAGTGATGGTTTTACAGACTGTGATAAGAATTTTTTCATCTGAATTTTTGGAAAATTTGAGAACATTGCTGGGCACTGTGGCATATGCCTGTAATCCCAGCTACTCAGGAAGTTGAGGCAGGGGATCCTAAATTAAAAGTCAGGCTGAGTAATTTAAGGAACTCTGGCTCAAAATAAAAATAAAAAATAAAGGCTTAAGACACAATTTAGTACTTCCTGAGTTCAATTATCAATATCACAAAAAAGAGAAGGATCAATGTTAATTCTTTCATATGTACTTGCTAGCATTCGCAGTGAAGGTTTCTGATCCTGGGCTTTTCTTTGAAGTTTTGGTTGCTAGTGAAATGGTTTACTGGTTATAAGTTTATTTGTATTTTTTTCATGAGTCCCTTTTGATTGTGTGTGAGTTTATATGTTTTTCTCCATTTTGTCTAGGTTAAATCATTTAATTGTTATAACTATCTGTAGTTTTTCATTAGTCCCTTTGGTATTGTGTGAGTTTCTAGAATTTTATCCATTTTGTTGAGATTTGAATGGTTATACTATTTCTTATAACCCTTTCATTTAAGCATTTGAATTATCTTTCTTTATGTCTATCTCTCTTGACTTTTTGGATTGATCCCAGGGCCTCACACTTGCTGCACTTATTAAGAATACATTCTGCTGCAAGGTCCTGATTTCGATCCCCAGTACAAAAAAATTCTGCTACTGACCTCCATTGTAGCTCTTATTTTAATTTATGACTGTAGTGGTTTGAGATTCACTTCTTTCAGTGTAGCTGAATGTTTGTCAAATAAATTGTTTTTTCATTCTTTATATTTTCTTTTCTATTCTCTATTTCATTTTTTCCTACTGTGATCTTTATTACTTTATTACTTTATTCATTCCTTCTGCTAACTTTCTGTTTGACTTTTGTTTATTTTCCTCATTACAGAAGACATAAAGTTTATTGCATTTGGATCTTTCACTTCTATATGTTTAATATAGGCATTTACAGCTAAAAATTTCTATCTGCTTCTAATTTTGAAATATTACCTAAATTTTGATATGCAGTAAGTTTGCATTCATCATAAGGTATTTTAAATATGCTTTGTGATCTCTTTGTCCCATCCACTGGTTATAAATGCTTTGTTTAATTTCCACATATTTATGAGTTTTCTAAATATATTTCTTATTGATTTCTAGGGTGTGTGTGTGTGTGTGTGTGTGTGTGTGTGTGTGTGTGTGTGTGTTTAACTTGGGGACTTCACACTGAGGTAAATCACCAACCCTTTTTATGTTCCATTTTATTTTGAGACAGGGCTTCATAGAGTCACTAGTTTACCCAGGCTGGGCTTTAATTTATGATCTTCCTGCCTCAGCCTCTTGGATTGCTAGAATCATAAACATGCACCATCATTCCTGGCTCTTAATTTTATTTTTATGAGAATTTTTGTCACCCATTGTGTATTTTTCTTGGTAAACATCCTCAGCATTTGAAAAGAATGTGTATTCTGCAGTTGCTAGATAAAGTGTTCTGGTAAATATACTTGGTTTATAGCATTGTCGAAGTTTTCTGTTTCTCATTCATCTTCTATTTAGCTATATCACTTATTAAAAGTAGAAAAATTGAGTTTACCCTTATCATAGAAGAGCTATTTTTAATTTCATCCTGTTTTGCTTCATGTGATTTAGGGCTTTCTTGTTAAATGTGCGTGTATCTAGTTACTCAACCACCATGGGTTTTCTCTTTTATCGAGACATAATGACACAATGCAGAAAATATCTTCTAACTTTTAAAATTTGAAGCCTATTTTCTCTGGTAGAAGTATAGCCACTCCTAGCTTTCCTTCATTTACTCTTTATATACAATATCCTTTTTTTCACTTCACTTTCAACATGTGTGTGTCTTTGTATCTGAAGTGCAGTTTATATCATGGTTGTTAATCCATTCCGCAAATCCCTTTTATGATTAGAGTTTAGTTCAGACTTGTCATTAGAATCAACTGAATTTAAGCTAAAAATCTACTTAAATTGGAGATGGTGGCACACGCCTGTAATCCCAGCACTGGGGAGGCTGAGGCAGGAGGATTTCTGTGAGCTCGAGATCAACCTGGACTACATAGTGAGTTCCAGTTCAGTCTCAACTACATACTGAGACCCTGTCTCAAAAAACCAATCAATCAATCAATCAATCAGTCAATAAATATCCACTTAAATGCAGAATTAATCACACTACCAAAACAAATTTCCTATCAAATATCATCTGTGTATATGTTTCATTTTTATTTGCAGCCTACTTAACTGCCAAAAGTTCATTTCTTATAGGAATTCTTAATATGAATGAATGCATCTCTTTTTCTCTTCTATAAAGTTGTTTACATGCTAGCATTTTGGAAAGAAGACATAAGAATGACCTACAATGAGGAGACAAAGTTCTGGCAAAAATATGATTTTAGAACTAAATTCTCCCCATAAATTAACTGTTACAAAAAAGAAATTTAGGGCCAGGGATTTAGCTCAGTGGTTCCACCAACTGTCTCTCAAGTGCAACGAACCAAGTTCAATCCCCAGTACCAAAAATAAATAAATACATAAGTTAAAAAAATAAATTTGAAGATGTTGAGATAACGGTGATCCAAAAGTAGAGGAGCTACACTGCTGTTTAAAATCAGTTTCTACATTTTTAGCAGTGATCTCATGTAGCAAGATATTTATCCTAAACTATTTAATTCTTAAAACTTACAGATGTAGTTATCTAACTAAAATAGTCTGAAAAGTAAAATAAGTAGAGAAATAAGATGGCACATCAAACAGAAAATCGGGAATTACAAAATGCAGTTGCCATCATCTGCTGTCTGTAAGCTGGAGGTCTAGAAAACCAGTAACATAGTTTCTGTCCAAACTTGAATGTCTGAGAACTAGGAGAGTTACAATATAAGTTCTAGTGCCAGTTTGAAAGCCTGCAAGCCAGGGAGCTCATGGTGTAAGTTACATTCCAAATTCAAAGATTCTGGACACTTCTGGCTTCTCTGGGCTGGAGAAGACAGGTATGGCAGCTTAAACAGAGATGGTGAATTCACCCATCCTCTGACTTTTTTTTTTCTATTTTAGCCAATAAAAGATTGGATAAATGTCCACCTATGGATGGGAATGATTTTAAGTACTTGGTCTTCCAATTCAAATGGTAAACTTTCTAGAAAAATCTGTCACTCACACACATAGAAACATTCTTGAGAACACTGGGGTTGACACATACAGTCAAACTTCACGTTTATCACATCATTTTCAGACATACCATGTAAAGACAACATAGTTTTCCCAAAGAACAGGAAAATCAAGACAGTCTAACTTACTAGATACGTATATTAAGGGCTAAGCAGTCTCCTCTCAGGCAGGGTGTTTAATAGTGGTTTGTTGAATGTTTTATTAAAGTCACACAGACCCTTATTGTGTAAAATAATTAAGCATTTTGTGACACGGGATTCTGTTTGAATGAAATGTTATATTTAGAAAACTTTTGTGACCTAAAATATAAAGCAGAATACAAGTGTTTATGTTGTCACTCTGTTCATTAAAGTATCCATCAACTCAAATTTACTAATAACACTGTGGTATTTTCGTCAGAAAGTCCTTATAAATACAAAAGATGTCAATCTTTGAACACTACTTATTTTTAATGATGAATGACACCCTCACTTCCACGGCTCCTATTTATTGCCTTCATGTGTCTGCTTTGCTGGGGTCCATGTGGCTGACAATTCCTATTGTATTGAGCAGAAGCAAAGCTGTTTGGTTGCTGACGATTCACCCCTTGGGTAACACTGAATTAGTATCAGAATCCAGTGTTAATTTTGAAGAACCAGCTAGATTAACCTCAAAAAAGGAGAAAATTGAGTAAGGAAATCATTTAACCTCTAAATAGCACAGATTCCCTGACCTAATAAAGATGATTATTAAATATGTGCTATTTTTACTCATCAGACTAGTAGTACTAGTACATTTTGTAATAATACTATTACTATACTTCTACTATTATGAGAAGTAGTTACATTTCATAATTGATACCTTACCATGCATGCAATTTCTGAGAGGCTTCATTACACCATTTGAGGCTGAAAACAAATTCACACTGCTGAGTCTTGTACTAACTCACTGACACAAATTTGTCAAGAGACTTGTTAAGACAACCTACATAGATCCTTTTGAGGGCCCCAAATCCAAAAGGAAACAAAGTGATTATTTTGTCACAGTGCGGTGTGTCATACTGAAAAAGAATTGTACATCTCAATGTCCTATTCACAATCTAAATAACTAACTTTGCAAGTCAAAGCATATATCACTAATTACAAGAATTACATGTTTTACAGTTCTGTTAACAAAAATTCGTTGTCACTACTAAAAGCTTTTCTTTTTTTGTTTCAGCTTTAATTGAGTTTATTGGTACATTTTAGGGATACAGTACAGTTACATTCATTGTTGGGATCTTGTACCTCTACGTGACAAGTCTTGGTTCTCATTTTTTTCCCCTTGTCCCTGCTTTCTCCAGTTTTTAGTGCTTCATTTGGAAAACTGGAAAACCTTAGGACCGCTGGCAGCAAAGCCAACCATTATATGAGGGCAGAGTTCTTTGAATTGGAGTGGGCCCTTGAAAGTCCATGGTTATGGTGACACAGAATGTGGCTATCCAGAACTGTTATTATATTGCAGAACTATCATTCTCTACCTGGAAATAGGTGAAGTATAACAACAACCAGTAGATACTTAATGATGAGAGGAGAAAAGAAAATGTAAAAAAAAAAAAATCAATTCCTTTTCAGACGGCCAGCAAGCATAATTGAAGAGAGTATAGAAATAAAAATTAAGAAAAAAACAAAGGGAAAGCTAAAAGTTTCTAAAAAATACATTTACTTCCTAGTTACCTGCACAGTGAATAGAAATATCGTCCTGAAAAGCACACTTACATCAATTAAATAATTGTATAAATGGTGTGTTTGCCATATCAGAACTGTATTATAGCATCATTTGGTCTCTTTAATTCATTCACTACCTGTCCATAATTAGTACTGTCAGTATTATTTAAATTGTTTTTACATAAAATTCTTCTAATGTTTACCACCTAATGTAAACATTTGATTTTAATAAAGAATTCCAAAGAGAACAGAAAAAATATGGGGAATTTTCCCCCAAAGATCCTAAATGCTATCACCAAAGGTTACAGTAAGCAACAGAAGTTAACAACAACTTACAAAGTCAGAGTTTCCTGGAACAAACTGGATAGTTTGACATGGCATATGAACGTGTTGTATTTATTTAGAAAAACATTAGTTCAAAGACTCAAACTCAGATGTCTCTTTCTTGCAGTCGATACAAAGGTAAGTTTGACATAGTCAACCAAAGTACCATTTACAGAGAATGAATCTTGATGGAATACTGTTAATACCTCTCAATATAAAATGGCCACAGTACTATAATTTTTAGAGAAGTGTACATACACATAGACATATCAACATGAAATCATTTAGCTGAAGTTGTGTAGGTTAATCTGAGTTAAAAATAAGAGACATTTTAACTATTAAGAAATTATGAAGTTAATCTTAGCTAAGGGAGAGCTAGGCAATATATAATTTTTCCAAACAATTTCACTGATTGACTACTTATGCTGGAGAGAAATAGAGTTATCTTTAAAGACTTCAGAAGGAAATTGTTAACCATGCTGTTGTTTTATCACAGTAACTTGGTAATGAAACTTCAGTTCCAGGATTGTGATGCCTCCAGCTTTCCTCTTGTCATCCAGGATTGCTTTTGTAACCCTGGTTCTATATGAATTTTAGGAACGTTTTCTCCAATTCTGTGAGGAATGCTGTTGGAATTTTAATTGATAATGCATTCAATCTGTATATCAATTTTGAAAGAATGACCATATTAACTATATGGGCTGTGCCTATCCAGGAGCAGGGGATATCTTTCTATATATTTTCACAGGACAAGTAGCTATGGAAAAAAACTATGGGATTTTAATGCACAATTGATAGGGAAAACAATATTTCAAAGTGAAGCAATTTACTATGCTTATGCAAAGTTTAAAGAGACAATTCTATTCTTGTCAAGGTTACTGTTTCATTAAATCATTAGACATATCCTATATTGTAATACTAAACACTTTTGACATTTATTTAATGATTGGTAACCTGTCAACCTGGGTAATATATTATTTTTAATTTTTTTAGATTATTTCATTTAATCTTCGCAATCTCTGATTATACACATATATTAATTTTATATTACCTTCTTTTGAAGACTGAAATAGGAAATATCTCTCTATATATAATGTACTTTTATTAACAGAATGAGAGAAGCATTCATTCTGATGTGTTGTCATGTTTTTGTCCTTATTAAGTAAAGAAAATCAAATTCCGATTGATATTACAAAGACTGTCAACCAATGCACAAAATATTCTTCCCAACATCCACTTTTCCATGGTTCAGGCTTGAGCCCCAGCGGTTGAATGGAACTCAGGAGCAAACCAAGAGCTGATTTTAAAGTTTGGTGGCAAACTTTCTTCAGGAGATTCAACTCGTATTTTAAAACCTGAGGAATTTGTAGTTAGTTGCCACCTAAAGTCTTAACCTAGTGAAAATTTCCTAGATTCCGCACAAAAAGAAGCCTCTAAAGGTTTTAGTAATTGCTGGAACCAAAATATATCATGGCTCTGTAATATATACATTTTCCAAGCATGATATTAGCTAAAGTTGTAATGAAAAAGGTGATGGAATACAATGAACAAATAAATTCTCAAATTAAAATGTCAAGATACCATTTAAGATCATTTAACACTTCTCAAAAGACATTGGGCCAGGGATTTAGCTCAGTGGTGCCTTGCAA
Organism: Fukomys damarensis; assembly: GCF_012274545.1. NCBI lineage: Eukaryota > Metazoa > Chordata > Mammalia > Rodentia > Bathyergidae > Fukomys > Fukomys damarensis. The sequence continues at coordinate 121,196,005 of NW_022900951.1, read as the reverse complement.
GCAGAAGGTCCTGAGATCAATCTCCTGTACAAAAAAAGACATTGTCTATGATTATTTGAGTTTAATTTAATTTTATTTTTATTGGTACCGGGGATTAAACTCGGGACCTCACGCTTATGAGGCAGGCAGTGGCACCACGGAGCTAAGATCCCTGGCCCTAATTTTAAAATCCATTTGGAATGAAATTCATGAGGTAAATTTTTGGGGTTACAATGAGATATGATGAGAAAGTTATGCACTGTAAGATTATTAAGTGCAGTTTTATAAATTATTGCATTTAATTAAGTTATGAAATATTACTTTTTGTACAAAATATAATTACAAAACATATTTTCTAAATTGCTTTCTGTGAGATATTAGCAAGTGTTTTAGCCTCTAAAAAACTTCACCAAGGAAAATGTGAAAAGCTGAGCCTAGTCATATTTTGATTATAATATTAGTGTTTTAAAGTTTTCATTTCCCATTTTAGTCTCCTTTTCAATACCTTTATTTCTTCTAAAATTTTCATCTGTTTTTTTCTCCATTTCCTTGTTTAAAGCTTTTATTAGCTATCTGGCAATCCTTAATTGTCTGAACATGATTAAGGCTAGATGAGTAAAATGAGTTTGAGGGACTTTTGTGTGTGTGGGTATGATTGGGCCACCTGGAATTTTACTGTAAAGTTCTCAGAATGTTATCTTCTGGGGTCTGACACATTTTAGTATCTTGATATCATTATTTCTTGTATGATAAAATTTCACTGGGAAGTGTTTTCTAATTTTCTCTCTGAATAGTAAAGATCCAGGTGGCTTCCAGAGACCTGAGAGCAAACCTGTGTGAGGAAGAGAACCAGGGATTCTTAGCATTCAGTATGCAATGCATTCATGGTCTGTAGTCAATTAACATCGCAGCTGTGTGGTGATTTTCTTTATCCAGAATAAGCCTCTGGGTATATATTGGGGTGGAAGGGGTTTGGTCCCTTATGGACACAGACTGGATAAAGAGATCTAGAGATTTGAGAGCTTTCCAATAGCTTTTAGTCTATTCCTTAATAACCTATCCCTTTCAGACTAAATTTCGCAATTACCTGGGGCTAACGTTTCTTGAATCATTGAGGATTCTCTAATGCAAATCTTGTTGGTTCGTAGCTTTTCCCAAGGACTGCTTGAGATTCAGTTTTCTTAACTAAGTCAATTAGCACTGGTTCATTTGCTTTCTAACTTTCAAAACATTGTTGCTGTTTTATTCTCTCCTTTTCTCTCTGTCCTTGTGGATCCTAGGGAAGTTTCGAAGGAAATGAAATTAGATGTGAATATTGAATCTACCATCTTATTATCTTCTGCCTCTGAAGTAAAGCACTAGCGATTCATATATTTAGGAAAACTAGAGTTGTCCTCATGGCAATAATTCAAATATATAAACTACATTTAATTTGGAAATGAGATGGAAATCAAGTTTTCAAGAAATTAAATCAAGATAAAGACAATGAGAGAAAATAAACAGATTTTATTGTTTCCAGTTTGTCATTTATCCTTTAATGAAATGATGAAGATCTAAAATGCTTATTTTACATGTACTTTTGATTCAAGATTTAACTTTTGCTTTCTACTTATTAAATTTATAAAATAATTAGAGAAACTTTACTTCCCATTCTAGCAATAAGTTGACTGTTTCAAACAGTTTCAAGTGAGGCAAGCCTGGAGAGCTCTGGCTGTTAAAGGCATATTGTGACATAAATTGAGATTGGCATTGCTTGAAACCAAGAGAAGTATGAAGCTAAATAAACCTGGCTATATGGTGTGACTGAATGGGACAGGGAGCACAAAGGAAATTGTGTTCTGTTGCAATGAAATGAGATGGAAGTACATTATGAACTGTAACAGTAATGAGAAAGTTTTATTTTTTACAGTAAGCGTGCTTGTTTTCCCTACTAACTTACTGCTCTTTGGATGTGGCCAGTATTTAGGATATCCAAATAAAATTTAAATCCGTCATAATGGATTATATTTAACACAAAGTTAGAAAGGAGTAATATTACCTCCTAGTACGGTTGCTCATCCCAAAAGATCATCAAAGATGTTGTGTGCATGTTGTGCAGGAACATTGCTCTAAAGACATAGAAATTGTAAAAATAGGAACTAAAGTTCCAATTTTTGATCTGAAAAAGCTATAATATATGTCAGTTCCTGGAGGCATAGCCAAAGGAGTATATATCTTTTAAATGTGAGGGGAATTCTATGGGGAAGCATGTAAGAAAATTAAAGTAACTACAATGATACTGGATCAAGGTAAGAGTGACTGAGGTTGAAATTGGCCTTAATTTTTTCAACTTTAGGTTTATACATTTTACCAACATTTAGTGAGTAATTGTTCATTGCGCATTCTGCACTTGATGTTAGGCATATATGGTGAAAATAATCATTACTCCTGTCTACAGAATGTATATTATGTGGTAGAAATTATCTTAGGCAAGTTATTAATATATCTTTTTACATGTATTCCTCACAAGAACCATGACTGCCAATCATTATTACCCTTAATGGCTTTTTCCCAATATTTATTAGTGGGATTTCCCATAAGAAACAGAGAACTAGGCCGGGCATGGTGGTGCACGGGTGTAATCCCAGCACTCGGGAGGCTGAGGCAGGAGGATCGCTGCGAGTTTGAGACCAGCCTGGGCTACATAGTGAGTTCCAGGTCAGTCTCAACTACATAGTGAGACTCTGTATCCCCCCCCAAAAAAAAGAAACAGAGAACTCATTTTTAATTAGGATATTTCATAGATAATTACACAAGTAATTATCAACCACACAGGACATTTTTGGAAAATTTTTGGCAAAACTGTCACACCCGTAGTGTTAAGGGGCCTGGTGTGGTATAGATTGTGTAAAGCTGGACTTCCTCAGAGGAAAATGCAGCAGTTGAGGGACAGGCACAGCCCACCTGGTACTTCTCACCTCACAGACAGACAACAGAAGAATAAATACTTTGATCTCATTCCTTTCTTCCTTAAAATTTCCTGCTTGTGGTTTTCTATTGGCAAAACTCAACCAAAAATCACATGAACTTGTTAATGTAATTCGTACAACTCAACCAATCTGAACAGAGTAAGATGGTAGAGGTAGAGAATGGACATATGTAGAAACCTACTAAATCTAGCATAAAACAAATTCTAAAGCGCAGAGGAAAATTTGAAGCTGTCTATAAATGATTCCAATGCCCATGGAGTTTTCAGTATTTTTATCTTGACATAGTTTTGCCTTGAAAAGATCATGATTTGATAGAAGAAATCATCGTATCAACACCTGAAATACTTTCACATTTAAATAACCAAGGATGTGAAGATCAATCTGTATTTTTGAGACATATCTGTCCTTAATTTATAAATGTCCAAAATCTTAAGCCTTGTTATGGCTTTAGACCCTGTGAGGATCCTGGGATACTCTTTAGTCTAACTAAACATTTAAACCAGTCTAAATATCTAACTATAACAACGTCTAGATCCCAAGGGGTTGTAAATCCACTGCTCTGTGGTGTCACGGAAGAGTAACAGTGCACTTCTAACCAAGGTCTGAAGAATGAAGGTGAATTTTTAGAAATGGGCCTAAAATAATCAAGAAATACTGAAAGCTAAATTGACATGACATTCTAAAAGTTTCATCAGGAAGATGTAAATTAGCAGAACATGCCTGCCATGAACTGAGCTGACCTCATACCTTGTAAATCTGGGACCGAAGTCTGATCTCAAAGAATGTGGTCGGTAGGACACACAGGAAAGAATCCTGAGATTTGCCTGTATACTTGGCTTAATCTAAAGTAAAACAAAATTCTAGTGGAGGCTTTTATTGCTTTTGACCAAATTTTCTCATTTTTACTTAAAAGCACTAATATTACTTTCTTCTGGCACAGATCGTTTGTTAGCAGCATGGATTTTTTTCCTATAAAACACATGTTAAATGACCTTTGCAGAGGTAAAAGGAAAGTAGGATTGCAAGTATGATCTTCATTCATGATAGAGTACAATTTATGTCATCAAATTTTATTGACCATGCAAAACCTCATATTAATTATGCTTTAATATGCTCTTGGAATTTGTCCAGAAGTTTAAACTTTAGTACAGATATTAACAGCATCATCACAACTTAGGAAGCAAGTGGAAAAATAATTCTGGTTTAGTCTCGCCTCTAAGACTTTGGTAATCTTATTAGCATTTCTTAATTATGGCAGAACAAATCCAAAATCACTTAAGCACAACTCATGCTAAAAATTCCAAGCTCTATCACTCAGTGAGTAAGTACTTCACTTACTTGTTCTGTGGGATTGGGTTTTTCAATAATGAAAATATTTCCCTTCCATTGCTTTCCAATGATTGCTATCATGGACTGTAGCAGTATCAGATACGCAGCCTTGGGAATAGCATTTAAAGAAACATGAAAACTCTCATGCAATGAAAGCATTTTTAAAAATTACATCAAATTATTTTCTACACATCTCTAGAATGGGATATTTCTTAATGTGACTATTTAATGTTTAACACTTCCTTCTGAGTAAACTTGATCCTGTGACGAGAAGAGACTTTTTACCAAGATCATCTTGTTTTGTTGCTTTTATTGCCAAACTTTCATGTAATAATCTTTCTAACCATTCAGGTTCATAATTATGCAGCTAATTTGGAATCCTCCTCTATCTGGTCTGTCACCTCCAAACCCAAATGTTTTGACTCCACATGCAAAATGCACTTTCAATTCAGCATCTTATTTGTGTTTCCCTTTGTTATTTTTCCAGCTAGAGGTGCCATTAACTATTGTTACACAGCTTTGATGAATCCTTTGCAGCCACCAAGGAGAATTGACCTTTAAAAGAATAAAATACGAAGCTCGTGTCTCATTCTCAGATATATAAGCTTCTTTTCAACATCTCACCACTCAATACAGTGAAATGCCCAACTCTTGCATGTTCTTCTTCCTCTAATGTACTATCCTAATACACTTTCAGAACACTGAACACACTCTGTATAAAGTGTATGATCTTGACTGCTTAGTAACTATCCATTCCAACTTTTGAGCTACTGCTCAAAAATAACTGCTGTAAGATTTTCTCTGCTCCCCAGACAATGAAGTCGTGACATCTCCATACTCGCATAGCACTGTGCACCAAGTTGTAGCACAAGTTTGTCTTTTTGTTGCTGTGATATCTTTGAAGTCAGGGAATATACGTTACTCTCCTTTGTATTTCTTGTGTTTACTACCATGGCTAGAACAATAATGGAAGCTTTGAGTTTTGCAGACTGACTGGTTTGGAGAATTAGTTGCAATACAGTTCTGATTGGAATGGTCAGTTTCTACAGTTATACCGATAAATGGTAGATGCTCCCACAGAGAGATTTTTCATTCTCCTTGGTACTGTAAGATGTCGTACAGAGCTATCATTTGGGGTCAGGAATGCTGCAGTTTTAGAAGGCATCGCTAAATTTGACACTGATTTTTATAGAGAGTTGTTAACTGGCACCAACCAGTGGTGTAATAAGATGGGTTTGGGTGTGCAAGGGTTACATATCAATCACTTCTCACTCCACACTCCACCTCTGCCTATTCTAAGAAAGAGTGCAGAGACTGTCCAGGTCCCACATGAAATTTCTTGCCTCAATCTTTCTACTCCAAGACCTTCATGGTTTAATGAAGTTAAAATCTGCTTAGGGTTGATCTGTGGATGATCTTAGGAACATGAAATAAATCACTTGTAAACTAGTGAGATTGATAAGAGAAAGCAATATCAATAGGATAGACAGTTTTTCAGTCTAATCAATTTTTTTCTCTAGGGTATTAAGAAGAGGGATGTCTTTGAGTTATACCCCAGGCCCATTTCATTCACATAGCTTGTATGTGGAAAAATTCACTCTAAAGGCAACAGCCAGACTCTCTTAATGTAACTAATCAGCTCTGTCAATAAATTTGTGCATTTCACATTACACATAATCTGCAAAGGGAAAGTCCTTGGGATCCACAGACTTTTAAGCATAGTTACTGTATTCAGACATTTGCTGCAGCTCCTCTACAAGATCACATTTACCTCCCTCCCGTTTCCAGAACTTTTGGCTCTGGAGGCCTTTGACACAGAGAAATTCTAAGAAGCCAGCTAGTCCTTTGCTTTTTTCTGGCAACTTGTACCCTTCCATGTACCCACTCCTCTATGGTTCACTGACCCTTCCTCATTTGTCTATGCAACATTGAGTGTGACAGATTCATTAGCGGGGAAAAAAGAGAATCTGATGTCTTCCAAATCAATTTTTGGTTGACTTTATTACTAACCAGTTTCGACTAAATAGAAAATCATGATGTTGTCAAATTGACAAGAAAAACTAAATTCTGCTTCCCTCTGGATAATGTCAGTGAATAACAAATTACTTTCTTTTGCCTTTCAAGTGCCTTATGCAAACACAAAAAGCAATTTGTTTTGGTAACATTTCAAATCTGAATAGGATGGCAAGTTCTTCTTTTAGTGTGTAAGTATCATGACATTGTTAAATTGAAGTGCTTTATGAAAGAAAGCCTTTCAGTTAATTCATTTACCAAAAAGGTTTGTATTTATTCATTTATTTTCTTAGTTCTACTTCAAGCATTAATTTGGGGTTAAAGAGCAGGCAATAAAACTCTGTTACAGATTTTATTAACTTCCTGAGCATTCATCAAAAAATGTCATTCACCAGAATTTATAGATGCATAGACTGTGAGGCATTTCTAAAGGAAAAGCATTTTTCTTAAGTAAAATAAAAAGCTTAAACTTTGAAGGCTATACATTAGCTTTAATAACTAAAAAAAATTGATGCTCAACAGAAAATCTTAGTAAAATAAATTGTATTCTTTAGCTTTGTTACAAAGCCCAAGACATACTTACAAAGTTAACATATCAGAAACAAAGAAAGTCTTTAAATAAAAGGGATTTTGTGTCATTTTAACAAGTGATTTACAGTTATGCCTGGATTGGGGACTGCAATGTTGCTGTAGTAAAAGATCACAAGTATTATTATGGAGATACCGAAATATATATTTCACCAGTTATTTCTTTTTACTTAGTATGTTTTATTTTAAAATAAAATAAATGTATTCTTGAGTGTATATTTATCCAGGGATAATTTTGTTACCTCTTATGTATGAAAGAGCAATTCAAAGTTTTTCTTATCTTATATAACATTTTTGACACACGAAAAACTGAATATATTTAGCAAATAGTAAGATTATATCTAGGCTATAAATTGGAGATGAGACTCAAGCAGTCTACTCTCATTACTAATGTCATACTTATAATAAGATTGTACACAAATTACCATATGTGAAAGTTTAATAAATTGGTTCAAAAACACAATGAGAAAAAATCAGAGAATGAATTTGAGAAAGAGATTTTTGATGAGCTAAAAGTTGGGCTTATCTGTTTAAAAACAAAAGAAAACAGCCCTGAGTATGTCAAATTTTGCAACTTAAAAAATTTAATATTAGATTGTTTTATTCTCATTGAACTGATAGTATAACACGCATAGAGATATAGCTCACACATTATGCATTTTATAAATTAAGTCTCTTATAATCAAAAGCAGTCATTCTGCTTTATGTACTTCACAAAGGTCCTCTATGAGCAGCTCACCCAGAGTCACTTAGTTTTCTTTATGTGACGCACTGACTATATTTGTCAGTGTATTTTTTAAAAGTACTTATAACAAAGGTGACATTCATCTGACATGGAAAACTAATCACATGGAATAAGTTTATTGATAATATAATAAATTTAATAAAGAGTTGACTTAACCCTGCTCAGGAGTTACATGTGACTAAGTTTTCCAATGGAAGAATAAATTTAGGATATTTCAATTTTCTTTAAAAAGTAAGGAGAAAATATATCAATAGCAACTGAAATGATAAACAGGTGCATTCAATGAGAATTTTTAATTTCAATGATCCACAAAACAATATATCACTTTTTAAAAACATTAAATTTTAGGCTATCATTATTCATTAAAAATATTTCTGCTAGAAGGCTGTTTTTATCAACTTCCACTTTTAAATTCCACATTAAGACACTGAAGACAAAGATTTTAGCTGTTGGAGAAAGCTTCAAATATATGAAATACTTTATTTTTGTTGGCAGTTTAAAAATACATAACAATTTTAAATAAAAACACATTGTTAGTGTTTTATCCTTACGCTACGAGGGTATTTAGAAGGAACTGCTCCACTCAGTTAAAATCTAATGAATACCATCAATTTTCCTGACTTATTTTTCTGCTCAGAATTAGTATAAAAATAGAATTTTGCTACCCCATTTGAAGATGCTTACAAAAATTACAATAATATAGTTCACATCAAACCCTTTTAAAAACTCATGTCACAGGTTTTCTATGTTAGGGGAAATAATGACGCCAATCTTCTTAGGAAACTCCTTTTAGTCAAGGGATTCAATATTAAACAGGTATGTAAACAGAATATTTAACCATAATTTTTAGTACCAGTTGCCAACTTACACATTGTAAAGTGGCTTAAGTTTGAGCACCTATACCATGGCACAGAATTTCTTATTTCATGACTAAATCAGATGAGTGATGGTAGTTAAAAATTATATGGTGCCAGGCGTGGTGATACAGGCCTGTAATCCCAACATTTGGGAGGCTCAGGCAGGAGGTTCGCTGTGAGTTCAAGATCAGCCTGGGCTACTTAAGGAGTTCCAGGTCAGTCTCAACTACATAGTGTGACCCTGTCTCTAAAACCACCCCCCCAAAAAATTATATGATGAAAATACAGGAACTTTATGTAATGGATTGAAGTGTGACTATAAAACTGTTTTCAGGGCCGGGGATTTAGCTCAGCGGTTCGGTGGCCTGCCTTGCAAGAGTTCAATCCCCGGTACCAAAAACAAAACAACAAAAAACAACAACAACAACAACAGAAAAACCCAAAGAAACCAAAACTGTTTTCAAAAATATGAATACTAGCCTTTTATTTATCAAATTCAGGTTTTCTCTGCTAGATTCTTAAACTAGTAATGCCTGTATTCAAATTCACATCTTGGAATTTCTTGTATTTTGGAATTGTAACTGAGAAATGATTAGTGTGCTTCTCTGGTATTTTGGCAGACACTGAATGGGGTTTCATGGAGCACTTAGATCATCGTCCTAATTTCCTCAGGATTCTTTGACCTTCCAGGCTTAGTAAATGTTAAGACATATCAAGCATTTTGAGTATCTCATGATGAGTGAGTATGTAAAAGAAAGGATTCAGAAATGTATAAAGATTGTAAAAATCATCTGGTCTACCTTATTCTAGACATGGTGAAACTGCACTGAGAATTAGAAGTGGGTTAGCGAAGATCACTCAGTGAGTTGAGGTCAAATCCTCAGATACAGTCTTCCTAACTACCACCAATGGCATCTCATGAAGGACATTTGTCTTGCTTCAGGTGATGTTTTATAGTCAGTCTTTCACTGTGGCTTGTTGTAAAGATGTTTGCTTTCAAATTCAGATTTCAATCACTAACCTTAATAAAGTCTAAAATTTTACTATGCAGTCTTGAAGCAAAAGTCAATAGAGAGTATATATCTTGGCATCGAGAAACATTTTCTCTTAGTCATACATACAGGTCTTTTGGTAATGCCATTTCCTATGGCTTTGCTATACCCTACTCTCTGGACATGCTGGACAAATTTTACAGTTCTTGGGCCTGCCGTGCACCTTCATATCTCTTTGCAATTGCTCTACCAATAACTAATCCTGGAAAGCCTTCTACTCGGTTACTCTTCTGTCTCTTATATTCCTTTTCACTGAAAACCAAAAAGAGTGAAGTATCCCAGCAACAAAATTTAGAGAAAATATGAATAGGTCATGTATAGAAGAGAACACATTTATTTATTTATTTATTTATTTATATATATTGAGTTTGTTGGTATATTCTAGGTATACAATACAGTTAGTTACATTCATTACTGGGATCTTGTACCTATTACATGACAGATCCTGGTTCTCATTTTTTCCCCTTGTCCCTACCCTCCCTTCACCCCCTCCTCCCCTCCCCATTTACAAACACTTTAATTCCATTTTTTCATTTTCTCACATTTTTTTCTTTTCCCTTATTACCTTTCCCCTACACTTCCCATTTTCCCTACCCCTTTAGCCCCTTTCTTTCCATTTCACAATGTCAGATATCTTATTAGGATCTTATGTACTATTGTACTTTATTCACTCCAGAGAAACTATTTGGTATTTACACATGTGTGACTTATTTATTTCACTTATGAGTTTATCCTCAAAATGTATCCATTTTCCTATGAATGACTTTAATTTCCCATTCTTTATGGCTGAGTAGTATTCCATTTTATAGAAAAACCACATCTTCTTTATCCAGTTTCCAACTGATGGGCAAATGGGCTGTTTCCAAGTTTTAGCTATTACAAACTGTGTTGCTATAAACATAGGTGCACATATTATCACTATGATGTGATTCTTTTAATTCTTTTGGAAAGATACCCAGCAGAACTATGGCTGTGTCAAATAAAGAGCTAGTCCTAGCTCTTTGAGGTATCTCCATACTGATTTCCATACTGGTATCACCAGTCTGCACTCCCACCAACAATGGAGAAGGGTTCCTTTCTCCCCACAACCCCGCCAACATTTGTTATTGTTTGATTTCTCGATACCAGCCATTATTTGTGGGATGAGGTGGAATCTGAAAACACATTTATTTTTAATAAACATTAAGAATTTCAAACTCACATATATAAGTAAAAGTTAAAATAAAATGTCATTTCAACTTTGCAGATTAGCAAAAGCAATTTACTAATAAGCACTGCTTTTTTTGTTTTGTTTTTTTTTTTTGTTGTTGTTGTTTGTTTTTTGATACAGGGTCTCACTATGTAGTTGAGACTGACCTGGAACTCACTATGTAGCCCAGACTGGTCTTGAACTCACAGCAATCCTCCTGACTCAGCCTTCCGAGTGCTGGGATTATAGGCATGCGCCACCACGTCCAGCTAATAAGCAGTGTTAAAATTTATTCAGGAATAAGAAATCCCATAAGCTATTGATAAGAATGTATAGTTATACATCCTTGTAGGTGAGTAATTTGGCATTATCCAGTGAAGTAAAACAATTTTTAAATGAGCAAAGATATTTCTGTGACTCCAAATGAGTATTAAAATGAGCACTAAAGGGTTGTACAAGAATATACATTCAGATGCTCTTTAACTTTCTATGGGTTTATTCACATCCTGATAAAGTTATTATAAAGTCAGGGCCGGGGATTTAGCTCAGTGGTTCTGCCACCTGCCTCACAAGCACAAGGACCCGAATTTGATCCCTGGTATCAAAATAAAAAAGTCATTATAAAGTGAAAAATTCAGAATTAAACCCATAAAAAACTAGGAAAAAATAGTATATATTTATATATATATGCATATGAATTAGGTCTATGAGGTCTATGTGTGTTAAGTACACATGACGAGTTCAACTATTTTATGGTAATAAGAATTCTTTGTATTTGGGTATTTTTTAGTTTTTCCAATACAGTCCAATTTATTTTCTCATTGGCAACTCAGGAAGTGATTGTATTTTTAAAAATTTAAAGGAAATTATGTTTCTATTCTATTATGCTAATATGAAGCTACTTAAGGAAATAAATTTGGTAAGAGACCCAAAGAAATAATGCAGATGCATCGAGGTTTATAAATCTTCACAAAGGTGGGGTGGTGGGGTGGGAGGGGATGGAAGTAGATGCAAGATAAAAAGCAAAAAAAAAAAAAAAAAAA